>NC_133772.1:125948839-125973661 GCF_003597395.2 Chelonoidis abingdonii | reverse complement strand
CATAGAAGAGCAACAAGAATGATGAGGGTTAGAAAATCTGCCTGTTAGTGACAGAGTCAAGGTGCTCAATCTGTTTGATTTAACAAAGAGAAGGTTAAGGGATTACTTGATTATAGTGTATAGACAACACGTAGTTAATAATGGGCTCTTCAATCTAGCAGAGAAAGGCATCACATGATTCAATGGCTGGAAGTTAAACCTAGACAAATTCAGACTGAAAATAAGGCATAAACTTTTAACAGTGAGAGCAATTAACTGCTGGAACAGTTTACCTAAGTCGTCATGATAGTGAGATTTAAGTGTTCCACTATAGACACTTCAGAGTAGAAGCTCAACATTCTGAAAATCAGACTATTTAAAGTTGTCTCAGGTGGGGGCACTCCAAAAATGAAATTCCCCAAATCACTAGTTACTTCTGAAAATATACACCACTTTTCTGTATAATCATAGTGGAAGGAATGTTCTCTGTGATCCGTAGTTCAGTTCACAATAGTGATGAGGAAAGACTTTCTTAATATTTGTTTGCCCTTAAAACTATTTGCTTAGGAGGCTACTTGGAGCCGATGTGAGTTTTGGTACTGATTTCAATGGCAGAAGAATTGGGCCCATGATTATTAAGAAGTCAGACAGTAACGGTAATTGCTGAGAGAATTTTAGCCCTACTCTTATAATTAGGATTGTATTTTATTTTACTGTATATCTTTTTTGTGTACAAAATGTGTCTATTATTTATAATGCTAATAATTGCATCTAGTCAAAGAACTAATGTTTTTTGGTTACTGTAATAGCTTCATGGCTTTGTTTTGTTGCATTTTGTTTTCTAAAGAATAGTTAACATTTAAACACTGTTAACCTTAGGAAAAGGTTTATTTGCTACTTAATGTTACTATGGGCTGCCAGTCACCCTGAGTTGTCAAACTGTGAGTTTATTCCTTCTGAATGCCTTGTTTGGTTCTGAATGGGAAGAATGGAGATTTTTTTTGTTTAATCCCGGAGATTTTGCATGAAGTCTTCAGCAGTTTTAGAAATGACTTGGCGACTCTTGACATAAATACTGATTCTGCAATGGGACCCAGGCTGGCAACCCTTACTCCTGCATGGAGATCCATTGACATGAGATCAATTGTGCAGATCCAGCAGCAGGAATAGGGGCCTAATGAGTTAGTTTTGTGAATTATTTTTAATAATTCCATGATTCCCTATGGTTTTATTAGAAAATTAGTGTAACAATTTGAGGGGGGAAACTTCTGTATTTCAAACTATAGAAGATTTTTAAATCAAGCAGCAGCTTTGATAATTTGTATTGGAAAACACTGTCATTACCACACTTCTGGAGGGTTTTTTAATTCTGAAATTCTATTTTGGCTTTTTTTCTGGCAATCTTTGAATTACTAACTATAGATAAAATAAATATTAAGTTTTTATTCTTTTTACAGCACAGCTCTTTGAATTACTTTTTAGGTACCACAATGCTTGTGAATCAGTGTCTGCCCTTCCTACTGGCCTGGTGTGTTTTGGCTAAATTTACTGACATTTGGCTGAACTTTAAGTAGCAATTAGCCAAAATGCCTGGAAGATTCTTGCCAAGGTTTTCAGAAGTGACTATTTAGTTTGGAAATGATATTTCTGAGTGCTCAACTTGAGCCACCTTAAAGATGCCTGATTTTTAAAGGGTGGGTCCTCAACACTTTCTTTAAAATTAGTATAGTTAGGCCTCCCAAATCAGTAGTTACTCTTGGAAATCTCAGCTTTTAGCTTTAATTATAAGTGATTTTTTTAATATTGCATGAACAACTCAAAGAAAATTTTAGTTAATCATACTGCTAAACTAACCTTGTAAAGCTTATGAACCAGTCATAGCAAGTCCCTATGTTATAGTGTTCATAGAATATTAGGATTGAAGGGACCTCAGAAGGTCATCTAGTCCAACCCCTTGCTCAAAGCAGGGCCAATCCCCAGATAGATTTTTTTCCCCAGAGCCCTAAATGGCCCGCTTCAAGGATTGAACTCACAACTCTGGGTTTAGCAGGCCAATGCTCAAACCACTGAGCTATCCCTCCTCACTTAATTAATGTTTGTCATTTATTTTACCTTTATTAATCACAGATGAATGTGAGTCCTATTATCCTACAAAAATGAAAAACCTACTTTGTCTATACAATTTCTTCCTCCACAGTAACACCATCATACATTAAATATCTTCTCTTTCTAGTTTTGTCATTTAGTAGTGTCATGGTTTCCCCTTTTCTTCTTTGTGTTTTTTAACACGCTTCCCACTTACTATAGATTGCTTGTTCAGTGTGTAGTAAAAGAGACCTTTGACTAAAATTTGACTGGTATCTGCAACGCACTGCAGTGAAGGAAGGGAGTGGGTTTTGTAGTTTGTTTTGGTAACCATTCGCTATTGCCATCATTCCGCAGTGCTCACTGGCAAGTTGTTGATTCCTTAGGCCTTCAGACAGGAAGGGTTGGCTGTCTGCTGCAACAGATCTTTGTCCAAGGTTTCAACCAACATCATTTAGATGCTAATGTGTTGTAAATTTGCTGTTTTGTACTAGAATTTGACTGAGTTTCTGGTATGTGGCCTATCTGGGATACATGTTAGTTTTGGCCTCAAAAGGGCCTATTGTGCTGAAGGGCAGTCAGTGTCTGATTCATTGATGCCCTCAATTAAAATTTCAATCCCCTGTTTTACAGCTATGTAGTGTTAAAACAGAAGTCAGTGAATTTTTCATGAATCAGTGATACTTAGTCCATTTCCATTTTGTCACCTTAATATATTTGCCTCCTACATTAATAACCAAAAACTACTAATATGTACTGTATGAAGTGAGATATTATGCCAAAGGATTGTGGCATTTTTTTCTGTTCAGATTAGTACATCATTAGAAATTAAAAGTTTAATATTATAATAATATATTTTGACTACCTCTGTGCATCAGAGAAAACATTCTGCTCCTCGTGTGAAGAGAACCATTTCTATCTTAAACAAGTTTTTTTACCAGATTTAGCAATATTACTAGATAGAAAACAGTGATTTCTTTAATAATGTACTAACAGCATCTGAAATGATTTTACTGTTAGACTGTATACTATTTCAATAGAAATTATTCACATTTTAGACAGCGCAAATGAGCAATTTTATGGTAACTAACAAATTAGACATAATAGGAACTCATTAAACTTCAGCTCTGATCACTAAATGTACCAAGTGGTTGTCTGTACTTTCTGGAGAAAAGAAAGGAAAAAAGAAATTTTATCCTGGAGAAAAGGGTCTTTACATGAGACAGAGACATGGCTTAATATGATATCTTGAGATATAAAGTTCAAGCAGTTTTCTTTTGCACAAGAGTACAAAATATATCATCTGATTTTACATACTGTACTTTATATTTTCCTGAATGTAATGGAAGATCCTTTTGTAAAATGAAGTAATAATTGTGTTTGCATTTATTTCACCATAAAACTAATGCATGCTGTAAGCCTTTTAAAGAATGGTGAATATTAAGTTTCTTTAAAACTCCATTTTGGTAATAAATGAAACACACAGTGAAGGGGTTTTTTTAAGCTGTAAATCTAATTGGACTCTAGCAATTACTTTAACAAATAAAACAGAAAATATGTAAATATCTCCTGAGCACTTAGAACCAAAATTTCAGACACTCACTGTCTGTATCTCCAGCCAAGAAAGGACATATGATAATTAGATTTTGAAGGACCGTGTGCTGTTGCCACAGACCGAAATATTAAAATGCAAGAAAACAGACTACCACATGGCATGATTGATTTTTATGGGAGTTCATGTTAAAGTGTTCTCTTTTTATATTACCTTTTAGGTTACCTAGGGTGAAACAAAATTACAGGCTTGGAAGCTCTGGAAAAGCTCAGTAGCAGCATTCGAGGTAAAAATGAACACACTGAAGTAATCTTTAGGAATGTCCTTTTTTGTTAACGTTAGTAAAACCTATTAGGATAGAAATTCTTATCAAGGTTCATTTTGTATTTTAACTTTTCAGTAACAGTTTGTTTACAAAAATGGATTTTAGAACTTTTTTTTTTCTTTTGGTGAATGGTTCAGTCATTCTGGGAATACTTACGCATTGGATGAATAAATTGAGTAACTTCTATTCCTCCCTTTTCTCTATGGGGATGTATATAGTTGTGGATACACGAAGTAGAATTGCCGCTTAGAGACTATCCATACTTTTGGGTTTCAGATGCAAGTCTATGGAGCAGCAATTACAGTGTTTGTATTAAACTAAATTATTTGTTAAATCCTGATAGTTGCATTTATACAAATGACATTTAAATATATGGATACTTTTTAAATAGAGGTTCAATTTTGGATAATGCACCATCCTACTAGAAATTAATAAGATATATTTTTAAATTAATTCAAATATGAATGTATTGACATGTTCAGGAGGCAGTAAAAGACACTAAGTGCTTTTTCATGCATTGAGGGCATTTGTTGAGGCTCAAATTAAAATTTGCACAAAACATAATTTGAACTGTTTTTGCCTTTTTTGTTTAGAAGTGAAATGAAAAGAATTCTTTATTGACGTATGTGAAAAATATAGCATGATTAAACAAGATACAGAACTACTGCATTTCTCTTCTAATTGTCATTCTTGTTGACTAATAATAGCCTATTGGTTTTCAGCAGTTGCTGAATTTAAAGTATGATTTTTGTAGTAGTTTTAAAATGTCCAGGTAAAATAAATCTTGTAATTTATCTTTTCATTTCTTGCTGAGTCTTTCTTTTCTGAACTTTCATTTCTTGAAATATTTTTTACTCATTTTAAAAAATACAAATTCCAAAACTTTTACATCTGTTTCTCACTGTTAAACCAAAATACTGGAGACTATATTGTCACTTTCAAGATAGACCTTTAACATAAGAGCTTGCCTTTCCTGTGTACTGATGTAGATACATCTGTGTATGGTTTTGAGAAATTACATAAGGGATCTTTATATTACTACTTATGACCAAAATATTATTGTCCATTCTTTTACAAATTCCTTGTATTTTGCACTATTTACAGAATTTTTGAGCTATCCTTTAATTGCACACTTATGTTTTTATTTCGTTTTAGAGCAGAAGCTTGCAAATGATGCAGTTAATGTACAAACTGATATCATGATGTCAAAATGCAGTTCAAAGAACACACACACAGAGATCTCAGAAATTAAAACGGTAAGTCTGTGTTTTATAATATGAGAGAAACAGGTTGCAAACAAGTATATGTGTATCAAATTAGGCATTAACATGTTTTATTGAATTTCTTTAAATGGCTAAACCTTTGGAACAATACTGTAAAGGCTTTTTAGGTTCACAATCTAGGCTAATATAAAATTATTGAATAATCTGTAGTTTAATTTTATATATACACACACAATTTTTACGAAGAAGTAGCTTTATTTTCTCCATAGGTGCGGACTATGTAAGAGGCGGGTAGCTAACCAAAACCATTTATAAATACTTACCATTAGATTAGTCATAAACTACAGACCTTTAAAAATTTAATGAAATGTAATATGATTAGAAATGTTTAACTTATTTTTAAATTTCAGCGATATTTTAGATTTAAACATTTGCAGTGTTGTGAACTCAAGCATTGTGATGCAAGTGAATTAGATTCAGAATGAATATATACTTTTTTTTAAAAGAATGGAAGGGTGGAATCTTGCTCATCTAAACTGAAAGAAATACAGGAAGTAAACAGCACAAAATAAGTCATATTTGATTAAAAAGTACTTTGTTTTAACGATAAGGCAAAAAAAAGTAAGGATTTGCACTTGACTCAATTTTAGCTCCATATATAGCTTCAGGAGAAGAAAACACTGTCCGTTACTTTTCATAGCGGGTAAAAGTGGTTGTGTTTTTTTTGTTTGTTTTTTTTTTAAAGTTCTCTAGGAGGTTCCACAATGAAGAGTGGTGCTGAAGAGTGGTGCAGAATGTATTTTTTTTATTTTTTTTTTTAATTTACAGTAGTGTTCTCTTTGTGCTACGTTTTTAGCTAACCTGGAACTCTGCTCAGGTAACTGGTGGGGTGAATGTGTGCTGTCCTGATTCTTGTGACTGCTGGGAGCCAAGGCTGCTCTGACGTAGGCTTGAAATGGCCCCAATGAGCAATCACACGAGGCTGGGACCTCTGGAGCTGGATCCTTTGGCTACACTGCCTCTGTCAAGGCTAATTCCTCACTCTAGCACTTCGAGTGCAGAAGGTGGGGGCCTGCAAGGATCCTAAAAATTAATACTGGCCACTCCAGGCTTGTATTAAACTCCCAAGGTTACAGCTTTTCTCTGATGTTGAATTGGTAGATGCTGCCACCAACCAAGTGCAGAACCCCTTTGAGAGCTCAGGAAGGCGCACTTGGGAATTTCTTCATGTTGGGTACCCTCAAGCCCTTTTATCCCTCCACCCCCCAGGGAAGAGCTGAGAAAGGAAGGAAGGAAGGAAATCAGCTGTTGCCACCAGCTAATTAAACAACATGTGCACAAACCTATTAAGACACATAAATCCAATTCTGTTTTTAAAGGTAAATTTTATTTAAAAAAAAAAAGAGAAAGAAAATGCACCTGGGAACTCAGGCTATTGCTAGATTTTAAAAGAGCAACTACAAGAATTAAGTACCAAGAATAGCTTTTTTGAGGTCCAGCTTAAAGGTTACAAGCAAAACAAAAGCACCTGGGGTTAGCACAAAGGAATCCGCAAGCCATAAAGAAATAAAAAGGATAAACCTAATTGCGTCTTCCTAGACTTTTCCTGATCTACTTGCATATCTGGGGTTTTAAATGAGTAGTTTCTAGGTATGATACTGATGATTTTTTCATACCTAGCCCAAGCTTCTTACAGCATAGTTGCAGCCCTGTCCGCCTCTCCCAGCTATACCAGCAAACATTTTCTAGTATAGACCTGACCTTACTGTCAGTTCTTTAGTCTCCTTTCTCATTACCACAGTTTTAACCTAGGACAGGTGGGCAAACTATGGCCTGGGAGCCATTTCAGGCTGGCCTGCAAGTTCCCAAGTTCCCACTGGGAAGCCGGGTCAGGGTCACACCACGCTGCTCCCGGAAGCCGCGCCATGGCCCCGCTCTGAGGGTTGCGGGCTGCTCCACACCTAGGAGCCAGAGAAGGGACATGCCACTGCTTCCGGGAGCCGCTTGAGGTAAGCGCCGCCCAGAGCCTGCACCCATGAGCCACTCCCCATACCCTAGCCCTCTGCCTCAGCCCTGATCCTCCTCCCACTCTTCAAACCCCTTGATCCCAGGACAGAGCACCCTCCTGCATCCCAAACCTCATCCCTAGCCCACCCTAGGGCCCACACCCCTGGCCGGAACCTGCACCCCTGCCCCAGCCCTGATCCCCCTCCGAACCCCTCGGTCCCAGCCCAGAGCACCCTCCTACACCTCAAACTCCTCATCCCCAGCCCCACAACCAGAGGTCCCCCCCAAACCCCAATTTTGTAACCATTCGTGGCTTGCCATACAATTTCTATTTCCTGATGTGGACCTCAGGCCAAAAAAGGTTTGCCCATCCCTGACCTAGGATGAGGGACTTCAAAGGTCCTTAATTTCCTGAGACTAAGTTCTAAATTGTCCACCATTTCAGCAGGTCAGGAAGAATCCGTCAGGAACTCCAGCTGTTGACAATACTACATGGGTTATAGAAGAAGCTCTTCAGAGGCAGGTCAGTCTAACATGATCCTCAACATAATCTTGATCTCATTAAAATTATTAAAGAGGCTTTGCTGAGCAACAAAAAAAGAGCCTTTTATTCTCTCAGTATGCTTGTTGAGAAAGCAATATTCTGCTTACGTGTTGTATAGCATGTGTATAAAGATATCTTTTTGGTTCACATCTTGTTATACATCACCTTAAAAAGTCTAGGGTTTTTTGGTGTAAGAAATTAAAAATGAGGTTAAATAATTGCACCATTTTTCCAGTGAAAGATACCTCAGGGAAACTTGTTCCTAGAGGGCTTTTGAGTATTTCAAGTACAATACATTCTCTTTGCACTTTTCTTGAGTTTAAAGAAAACAAACCTGAGATCCCAAACTTTTCTAAGAGATATTGGAAGACAATAGAAAAACTAAGCCCTGGTCTACACTACAGGGTTAGGTTGAATTTAGCCGCGTTAGGTGGATTTTATAATGAACGTGTCTACACAAGCACCCCCATTCCACTGACCTAAAGGGCTCTTAAAATCGACTTCTGTCGTCCTCCCGGGCGAGGGGAGTAGCGCTAAAATCGACCTTGCTGGGTCGAATTTGGGGTAGTGCGGACACAAATCAATGTTATTGGCCTCTGGGAGCTATCCCAGAATGCTCCAATGTGACAGCTCTGGACAGCACTTTCAACTCTGATGCACTAGCCAGGTACACAGGAAAAGCCCCTGGAACTTTTAAATTTCATTTCTTATTTGGTCAGCGTGGCAAGCTCAGCAGCACAGGTGACCATGCAGTCCCCTGTGGTGCTCCCTGACTCTCCTGGTCAGAGAGAGGCCACTCAAGCTAGGCCTGTCAGGTCAGGGTCAGTGTATGTCAGACAGGCAAGAGCCCCCAGTAGAGCTGCGCGATTATTAGTCACTACCAGGCTTTAGCCTGGGCTTGGGTAGCTCAAGTAGTCAGCCCTTAAACACAGTCTACCAGGGCTGGCAGGGGCCTGGGCGGAGCTCAGGCAGCCAGCAAGCAAAGCAGTCTCTCAGGACTGGCTTTGGCCTGGGCAGAGCTCAGGTGGCCAGCAAATAAACAGTCTCTAAGCGCTGACTTTTAAGGGAAGCTCCTCTTCAGGACTAGAGCCTCCTTGTGCAGTGTGGAGGGGAGTTCAGCCACCCTAGGTTGGGGTGGCAGGGGGACGCGCTTCCACCCTACTCCACCGTGTCCCAGCCCAGGGCTCTGGCAGGGGCACAAGTGGCTGCCCCAGTGTCTGTGGGGATCCAGCTGCAACATGCCGACTGAGTCACTCTGGGCTCTGCAGCTGTCTGCTCCGTGACTGCCCCGGGCTACTTTCTGCCATCCCAGGGTTCAGTACCTGCAGCTTCCAGGCCTCTTCCGACTCCTCATGATATACAGCAGCAGGTACTCCAGGCCAGTCATTGTCAGCATCTGGGCATCGAGAACAGCCAGGTGCAGGTTCCTCTCGGGGAGCAGGAGAACAGGCAGAGCGTCCTTCTCTTCCGCAGGCTCTCCCCCAACTGTGCTATGAGGCCAATCTTTTGTACTTCTGGCCCCGCCCTGGTACTTCCAGCAAGTGGGAGCGGGGTCATCTAGGCCCTGCCCTCCAAGAGGCATGTAATACTCCCTTGCTCTCCTGCTCTCAGAGGGAGGCCACTCAGGCTCACTACATTCCCCCAGAATTGTAAACGAGGTCCAGCATGGAGGGAACAGGAGACACTGGATCTGATTTGCTGTATGGGGAGAAGAATCTGTGCAGGCAGAACTCCAATCAAAAAGAAGAAATGCTAATATACATGCCAAAATCGCATAGGGCATGGTGGACAGAGGCTACAACAGGGACATGCAGCAGTGCCGCGTGAAAGTCAAGGAACTCAGGCAAGCCTCCCAAAAGACAAAGGAAGCAAACGGTCACTCTGGCTCAGAGCCCCATACATGCCGCTTCTATGATCAGCTGCATGGCATTCTGGGGTGGGGGAGCCTACCACTGCTCCACCACTGTCTGTGGACACCTGCAAGGGAGGAATCTCATGCAACATAGAGGAAGATTTTGTGGAGGAGGAGGAGGAGAATACGCAGCAGGCAAGTGGTGAATCCGTTCTCCCCGGCAGCCAGGACTTTTCATGAGCCTGGAGGCAATACCCTCCCAACGCGGGATCCCTGACCCTGAAGGCGGAGAAGCCATCTCTGGTGAGTGCACATTTGTAACTATAGTACATGGTTTAAAAACAATAGTGTTTAATGTTTGATTTGCCTTGAAGACTTGGGATGCATTCATGGCCAGTACAGCTACTGGAAAAGTCTGTTAACGTGTCTGGGCATGGAGTGGGAAACCTCCAGGGACATCTCCATGAAGCTCTTCTGGAGGTACTCTTAAAGCCTTTGCAGAAGGTTTCTGGGGATGGCTGTTCTAATCTCCACGGTAGGACACTTTACCACGCCTATCCAGTAGCAAGTAGTCTGGAATCATTGCGGCATAAAGCATGGCACTGATTGACCTGGGTTTTGGTCGCATTCAAGCAATATTTGGTCTATATCAGGGGTCGGCAACCTTTCAGAAGTGGTGTGCCAAGTCTTCATTTATTCACTCTAAATGTAAGGTTTCCTGTGCCAGTAATACATTTTAACGTTTTTAGAAGGTGTCTTTCTATAAGTCTATAATATATAACTAAACTGTTGTATGAAAAGTAAATAAGGGTTTTAAAATGTTTAAGAAGCTTCATTTAAAATTAAATTAAAATGCAGAGCCCCCCAGACTGGTGGCCAGGACCCAGGCAGTGTGAGTGCCACTGAAAATCAGCTTGTGTGCGGCCTTCGGCATGTGTGCCATAAGTTGCCTACCCCTGGTCTATGTCTTTCTGTGTTAGCCTCAGGAGAGTGATATCGTTCATAATCACCTGGTTGAAATAGGGGAATTTTTGTAAGGGAACAGTAAAAGGACCCCATTCAGGCTGGGCTGTTTGCGCTTGGCTAAAAGGAGTCATCCCTGAGAATAGCCGCGCGGTGCGGGGAAGGGTGAAGGGATCATCCCAAATAGGCACAGGGAGAGTTGAAGGGAGGAGTGTGCTGCACATCCACCCGAAAACTGCAACCTCTCCTTTTAAATGGCAAACCCAACCAGCATTGCTTGCTATGGGAAAGGAGGGTGCTGCAGTTTGCACACATTCCCACATGTTATGAAGGCATTAGAAGCCAAACCCGCGTACCCTTTGGCTTACTATGGGTGCCTGGAAACCGAATTCTCTTGCCCAGCCTTGTGTGATGTCACCATACCAGCAGGCGCTCAATATAAAAGGCAAAATGTGACCTTATACCTAAAGAACATGTGCTGTCTGCTGTGAATTGCTTCTTTCACTGTGAAAGAGTCTCCCTTTTGTTCTCAGAAGTGTATCATTTTAAATTTTACTCTCCCTTTTTATCCCCCCGCAGGTGCAAATATTTCTGTGCTCCTCCTATCATCTCCATCCCTGAGGTTATCACAGGATTAGAAGGTGAAAAAAATGCACTCGCAATGACATGTTTTCCGAGCTCATGCAGTCCTCCCCCACTGATGCATTCAGTGACAGAGTCCAGGAAAGCAGTAAGTGAACGCGATGAGAAGAGTCAGGATGCAGTGCTGATGCTAATGGGGGAACAAACGGACATGCTCGGGCATCTGGTGGAGCTGCAGGAAAGCCAACAAGAGCACAGACCGCCGCTGTATCCACTGTCCAACCACCTGCCCTCCTCCCCAAGTTCCATATCCTCCTCACCGAGACACCCAAGAACGTGGGGGCGTGGGGGAGGGAGGAGGGCAGGCTCCGGGCACCCAGCCACTCCTCCAGAGGATGGCCCAAGCAACAGAAGGCTGTCATTCAAACAGTTCTGATGTGTAGTGTGGCTACAATAAGCAATGTGGCCTTGTCCTTCCCTCCTTCCCAACTCCACCCTACCCTGCCTGGCCTACCTTACCAGTTATCTCCCTTCATTAATTAAAAAAAAAATAATTAAAAAAAACGCATTGTTTCAAAACAATATTGACTTTATTTCTTTTGTCAGCTGTGATCGAAGGAGGGAGGGTGGTTGGTTTAAGGGAATTAAAATCAACGAAGGGGACAGGTTTGCATCAAGGAGAAACACACACAACTGTCATGCCGTAGCCTGGCCAGTCGTGAAACTGGTTTTCAAAGCCTCTCTGATACGCAGTGGCCTACCTGTGCTTTTCTAATCACCCTGGTGTCTGGCTGTTCAAAACTGGCAGCCAGGCAATTTGCCTCAACTCCCACCCCGCCATAAACGTCTCCCCCTTACTCTCACAGATATTATGGCACACAAAGCAAGCAGTGATAACAATGGGAATATTGGTTGCGCTGAGGTCTAACCTAGTCAGCAAACAGTGCCAGTGAGCTTTAAACGTCCAAAGGCACATTCTACCACCATTCTGCACTTGCTCAGCCTATAGTTGAACTGCTCCTGTCTACTATCCAGGCTGCCTGTGTATGGCTTCATTAGCCATGGGAGCAAGGGGTAGGCTGGGTCTCCAAGGATAACTATTGGCATTTCAACATCCCCACCAGTAATTTTCTGATCTGGGAAGTAAATCCCTTCTTGCAGCTGCTCAAACAGCCTGGAGTTCCTAAAGATGCGAGCGTCATGCACCTTTCCTGGCCATCCCACGTTGATGTCGGTGAAATATGCCTTGTGATCCACCAGTGCTTGCAGCACCATTGAGAAGTACCTCTTGCAGTTTATGTACTGGCTGCCAAGGTGGTCCAGTCCCAAGGTAGGGATATACATTCCGTCTATCGCCCCACCACAGTTAGGGAAACCCACTGCAACAAAGTCATCCACTGTGACCTGCACGTTTCCCAGAGTAGCTACCCTTGATAGCAGAATGTCAGTGATTACATTGGTTACTTGAATTACAGCAGTCCCCACAGTAGGTTTGCCCACTCCAAATTGATTCCTGACTGACTGGTAGCAATCAGGCATTGCAAGCTTCCACAGGGCTATTGCCACTCACATCTCAACTGTCAGGGCAGCTCTCATCTTGGTTTTCCTGCACGTCAGGGCAAGGGAAAGCAACTCTGAGAGTTGCAGGAAGGTGGCCTTATCCATATGGAAGTTTTGCAGCCACTGGGAATCATCCCATACCCGCAACACTATCAGAGGCGTAGCCGTGTTAGTCTGAATCTGTAAAAGCAGCAGAGAATCCTGTGGCACCTTATAGACTAACAGACGTTTTGGATCATGAGCTTTTGTGGGTGAATACCCACTTAGTCAGATGAATGTAGTGGAAATTTCTAGGGGCAGGTATATATATGCCAGCAAGCAAGCTAGAGATAACGAGGTTAGTTCAATCAGGAGAGGATAAGGCCTGTTCTAGCAGTTGAGGTGTGAAAACCAAGGGAGGAGAAACTGGTTCTGTAGTTGCAAGCCATTCACGTCTTTGTTCAACCCTGAGCTGATGTGTCAATTTGCAGATGAATTGAAGCTCAGCAGTTTCTTTGAAGTCTGGTCCTGAGTTTTTGTTGCAGGATGGCCACCTTAAGTCTACATAGTGTAAGCAGAGGGGCATTGCTGGCATATGATGGCGTATATTACATTGGTGGACGTGCAGGTGAATGAACCAGTGATGGTGTGGCTGATCTGGTTAGGTCCTGTGATGGTGTCGCCGATGTAGATATGTGGGCAGAGTTGGCATCGGGGTATGGTGCGGTGTCTCTTGCTTGCTAGCATATATATACCTGCCCCTGGAAATTTCCACTACATTCATCTTAAAGCAATTTTTATTCTGATAGTTGGATGACCAACATTTTAGGTCATCAAAGCAACTGTTTCAGATCACTCGTCACACATAAGGCTTTCAAATAATTAAAGAAATGAGCCTGACAGTACTCCTGAGTGATGCTTTCTGGCCAATTTGCAAACTAAACAGGCTGGTACCGAAAAGTAAAGTCTTGAATTTCCAATTGGCTAGAGGTATGGTACCACTATCATTGCTGCAACTGTTAAGAAGTAGCGTGAGCACTGCAATAAGAACATAAGAACGGCCACTATGCGGTCCCACCAGTCTGTGGTTGTTTGCCAGGCCCAGAATTGGCGTTCCACTGTATCAACCAGCCCCACTGCTGCCATGATGTCCCAATTGCCACATCCTGTGCTATGTCAATGTCCTCCTCACAATCGTCCTCGTGCTGCCATCTCTTAGCCAGGTTCTGCACATACTGTAGTATAATGCGCAAGGTGTTTACAATGCTCACAACAGCAGCGGTGAGCTGACCGGGCTCCATGCTTGCTGTGCAATGGCATCTACATGGATAACCCAGGAAAAAAGGCATGAAATGATTGTCTGCAGTTGCTTTCACAGAGGGAGGGGAAGGGAGGGCAGGGGAGACTGATGACATGTACCCAAAACCACCGTGACAATGTTTTTACCCCATCAGGCATTGGGAGCTTAACCCAGAATTCCAGTGGCAGCGGAGACTGAGAACTGTGGGATAGCTTCCCACAGTGCACCATTCCATGAGTCAATGCTCGCCACGGTAGTGAGGACACACTCCGCCAACTTAATGTGCTTAGTGAGGACCTAGACAATCGACTGTATAAAATAGATTTCTAAAAATCGACTTCTATAAAATCAACCTAATTTTGTAGTGTAGACATACCCTAAGGCTCTCTTTCTAGAATGCTTCAACTGAATGCCAACGCAGAGAAAAGGAGTTTCATACAATCATATTACAGAGATTATAGAAATGAGAAGGACGCATTATGTCATCCAATCTATCTCCCAAGGTCAGCTTGTTTGACTAGTTCCGAAGTGTGGAACTGATGAAAGAAACTGACTTTACACAAGACTCTGAAGTGCAGTCCAGAATTTTTAACTCTTAATTTTGGAAATATCCAAGAAATCAATTATTGTAGAAAGGAAGAGAATCCTATTTCAATGAAAGTGAAACTTTTCCCACTCCATCTGGTTATTGTTGAGGTTTTTCTCCAAGGTTAGAGTGTCTTTCATGAAAGACTTCTACTTCTCAAGTGAAAAACAAAGTGAAATCTTAGGGTAAATAATCACAATACTGTTTTAATTTTCAGTTCTTATGTTCACCAAATATATCTTTGATAAAGCAAATGGAAGCAAATAAATGTTTAATGCTGTTTTTAAAATATACAAAAATATATGCTACTTTTTGTTAAATATTAGTATTGTGAAAGGTGTATTGTGTATATGCCCTAAATTTGGCAAAGAAAGGACAACTTCTGCCTCAAAGACGTTATCCACCAGGATGGCAGCAAATTTAAAAGCAAATAAGTCATCAAACGTACAAACATAGGAATAGAATCTCTCCAAATTTTGCAGGAGCTGGCATGGAATGCTTCCAGTTAGTATTTTCCATTTCATGGTTTAATGTTTACTTTCATCTGTTGATGCTCAAGTTCCATTACATTTTCTTCCTTGATACCCAACAGATGGAACATGATATAATTTTTTATCTTTCTGAGTTTTATTTAAGATGATGTATTTGGCTGAGTTTGAGTGTTGTAGCAAGAGAGAGCAGTTAAGCAGAGAAATTCGAATGCAATTTTTGTATAGTTGACGAATGACTTGCTTTTAAATTTGCTGTCTACCCTGTGGATTCATTCCTGGAAACACATTTCCTGAACATCTGAGTGTGTTATTTAGAGGGGAAACTAGAAGTTTGTTGGTAGAGTTAAAGCTAGGTACAGACCTTTGACATCACTAGGATTATGTCAGATAGAAATTCATAGATCAAGGTTAGTAACTGCTGAAAGAACAGATTACTTAACTAGTGGATATGAAAACAATTATCTTCTGTGAATGAAACAGAAAAATCCTAAAATGTTTCACAGATTTGTGTATATGATATATTACACATACAAGAACTATGTTAAAAACATTAAGTTGCAAAGTCAAGTACTGAAAAGTTAGGAAATGCATATGCAACCTTAATTCAGCCCCTTTGTGCTTACATGATCACATACTAGTTTTTCCACAGGACTCCTGTCCTCATTTAGTTCACAAGAGAGACGGTGCCTACTTACTGAGCACCTACTCTATATTTTGTTTTCTCATTGTTTGTGATCTCAGTCCTTTGTGACCTCAGTCCTTATCTACTGCATACTATTCAAATTCTGCTCTGAACACAGAATTATTAATTTTCTTTGGGTTTTTCTATGGCACTCAATACTATAGTATCCAGGGGCTTCACAAACATTAACAAATATATCTTCACAACACTTCTTTGAAGTGAGGGGATGGTATTATCGCCATTTTACAGATGGGGAGCAGAGGCACAGAGATTAAGGTCAAAAATTTCCACTAACTTTGGGTGCCTAATTTGAGATGACTGGGACCTGATTTTTTTCAGATTACGTAGCATTTTGTAACACTTTATATGTACAAAGCATTGCTCCCAGTCTTCTTAACCTGACATTTCCTAAATCAGGTGATTTACTTTGCAACTTTAATATGTTCTTTTAGTTTTTGTTTGTAATGTGTTTTATTTATACACATGTGCACACACACACTTTTTGTGTAAAATCTATACAGAAAATAAAATATACTCACCCACTGCTGAATTGCAGCCACCTCAAGAGTAGAATGTAGTAATTTTTTATGATGAGACTAGTTACTCAAACTGAAATTACGAAGAAAATATTTACTAGACAGAGTGTATTACTGAAGTAGTAATGTGAGCAGGATTCTGGCGTTAACCCCTTTTGCTCTTTCGAATCTGTTATGGAATCTGTTTAATGAAAGGGCTAGTCAGGACCTTGGTTTTACATTTGACCTGAAAGATTTCAGCTCCAGCAGCACATTTTCTCCCCATGAGACTCAGGATGTAATTTCAATATTGCTGTGAATGGAAGTACCACCTACTGAATCACTACCACTCTTTGCCGCATCTGAGTTTTTCTTGGAGGTCTCCCATTTAAACACTCACCAAACAGTCACAATCTAAAGTGGTATGGCTGCTATCCTACCAAGGCTAGTAGGCCTAAAATTGGACCTGTCAGTTTTGTTTTGACACAGCAAATAAGCTCGCATGTTGTGCTGCCTCTGCTCTGTTTTTGTGAGCCAGCAGATAGCTTATACAATAATTCTGAAGCATTTTTCCCTCCCCAAGTTTGGCTTCAGCAGCTTCTTTGGGTTTTCTTTTTCACTTCCACTAATTTACAAAGTAATGTAGAAGATAAAGATTAACAGGTATGTTTATTGCCCACACTGACCTGGCAGGCCAACCATTTTACTTTGTCCAGCTGTTGTCTGCTTCCCTTCTTGGATAGTCTGAGGGTCCAGTTAATTCCTCTCAGTAGATTCTGAACATAAGTACTTAGTTGTTGACTGTTTCCAATTATAACCTTACATTTTTTTTCAGATAAACCAATTAATTTTTTTCTTGGTTTCTAGATACTTCTGTACTATTTCAGTTTATTAAAGAACTTATTGTTTTTCTTGCTTTTGAAATAGAAACTTTGAAGGGTACAAATCTTTCATTATTCTTCTTCCAGGGCTTGCTCATGTCCATTCCATGTTAGGTATGTGCATTCTGCATGCACTTTTGCCAGAGATTTTCCCTCAGCGGTGTCCGTTGGGCTGGCTCCAGTACCCTCTGGAGCTGCCCGAACTTATGTGGTTTGGCATGCAAGTCTCAGGCCCCTACAGACATGGTTAGCGTCAGTTTACTCCCCGAACAGACACCACTTAGATTCAGTGCTCACTCTTCCACTCCTGGTCCTGACCTCCCTGGACTGGTGGAAAGATCCAAGGTCAGTGATGATGGGAGTACCCTTTGTTATCCCTTGAACCATCAGTGTCCCTAGTGTCGGACGACTCAGATCTAGGTTGGGGAGCCCACCTCCACCTCCTCAGGACTTGGGGCCTATGGTCCCAGGAAGAACTGTCCCTGCATGTAAATGTCAGGAAACTCAGGGCTGTATGCTTAGCCTATCAAGTGTTCTTCCCCCAGGTCTCAGGCAAGGTGGTGCAAGTTCTGACAGACAATACCATGGCCATGTTCTATATCAACTAACAGGGAGGTGCTTGATTCTCTGCCCTGTCAGGAAGCCATTTGTCTGTGGGAATTTGTGTGTGGCACTCCATCCACATCGCATCACCACACTTTCCAGGATCCCAGAATACACTGGCAGGTCATCTCAGCAGATCCTTTTTCTCTGATCAGAAGTGGCCCCTTCATCTGGAGATGGCTAAGTTCTTCTTCCAAAGGTGGGGTTCTCCCTGGGTAGACCTGTTCATGACCAAGCAGAACAGGAACTGCCATCAGTTTTGCTCGCTGCACAGGCACAGTCCAGGCTCCGACACCTTCCTATTCCCATGGATAGGGCTCCTGCTGTACGCTTTTCCCCCAGTCCTTCTGGTTCACAAGGTCCTTCTGAAAATCAAGGGGTACAGGAGGGTTATTCTTATAGCCCTGGTGTGGCCACGTCACATCTGGTTCGGCACACTAATGGATCTATCAGTAGGATCCGCTCCTCCACTTCCACTTCTGCTCCATCCGGACCTCATCTCAGAAGACCACAGCCGGTTGCTCCTCCCCAACCTTGCCTACCTTCACGAATAAATGAATGTTAAATGACTGAGCCCAGAGGAGCAGGCCTGTTCAGAGCAAGTTCAGCAGGTCTTATTAGGTAGTAGGAAGCCTTCCATTTGGGCCACCTACCTGTCCAAATGGAAGCGCTTCTCCCTGTGGGTGTCTCAGTGAGATCTCTTTCCCGTTTGTTCTTCCCTCCAGGTTATCTTGAACTACTTGCTCCATCTAAAGCAGCAAGATCTGGCCCTGGTATCTCTCAGGGTGCACTTAGCAACAATCTCGGCCTTCCACCTGCTGATGAACAGCAGATCAGTGTTCTCTAATCAGATATTGGTTCGGTTTCTCAAGGGATTGGCGAGATTCTACTCTCAGTTACACAAAACAATCCCTCCATGGGACTTAAACTTGGTTCTGTTAGGGCTCATGGGCCCTCCTCTAGACACACTAGCATCGTGCCCTCTACTACTTCTCTCTTGAAAGGCCACCTTTCTGGTGGTGATCACCTCATCCAGAAGGGTCTCTGAAATTGGGGCCTTGTGTCAGAAGCACCATACAGTGTTCTTCAAGGACAATGTCCAACTGCATCTCCACCTGTCTTTCCTGCCAAAGGTGGTCTCACAATTCTATAGCAACCAGGCTATTTTCCTGCCAGTTTTCTTCTCAAAGCCTCACAAGAAATCTGAGTAGCAGCATCACTCATTAGATGTTAGACCTGCCCTTGCCTTCTATATTGAGTCAATTAAATTCTTTTTCAAATCTAAACAACTTTTTGTAGCAATAGCAGAAAAGATGAAAGGGCTTCCAGTGTCAGCCCAGAGGATCTCCTCCTGGATAACTGCCTATATTCGGGCTTGTTATGAGCAGGCGAATGTCACACCTCCTGCCTGTCCTAATCACTTACTCCACGGGAGATCAGGTCTCTTCATTGGTGTTCCTTGCACAAGTCCCAGTCCAGGGCAGCAACTTGGGCATCAGTGCATATTTTTGCATCCCACTGTGCCATCACTCGACAGGCTCAGTACGATGCCAGGTTTGGAAGACCAGTGTTGCAGTCAGCATGTCCATGAATTCTGAGCACACCTACTGAGGGTACTGATTGTGAGTCCCCTAAAGTGGAAGCAAGCACTCAAAGAAGAAAAAATGGTTAGTAACCTTCCATAGCTGCTATTCTTTGAGAGATGTTTCTCATGTCCATTCCACAACCCACCTCCTACCCCTCTGTTGCAGTTGATCGGGAGGAAGGAACTGAGAGGATGTGTGGCAGGTGGCACCCTTTAAACCAGCACATGAGCGCGTGGCTCGAGAGGGCCCTAGAGTCAGCCTGATGGATACCACTGAGGGGAAAATCTCCAGCAATGGTGCACACACCTAACATGGAACGTGAGCAACACATCTCGAAGAACAGCAGTTATGGAAGTTCAGTAACCGTTTTTTCTGGCTTACCTCCATACCCATTTTAGACTGTGATCTGGTCAAATATCAATGCTAAACGAACATGTCCTTGCCCTTTACTCAGATGCGAGATGGATATATAAGGAAAACCCTGCTGCTGTAGAAGTTAATGGTGGTGGTTCAGAAGAAGGCCTTTTTTCCTCAAGGCAGTACTGGTACTTAACCCAAATTCCCATTACATTATGCTATTTCAGATGCTGTTTACCTGATGAGACAGTGTATGTCATTGTATGGCATTACTCATCCCATTTGTGCTCATTAGAGATCCCATGGTACTATTTGTTTCACTGTAGGGTGGTGGTTGCTTCAGTAGTACGACCAAAAAAAATCCAACTATGGTAGTTATCGTCTATCTTCTTGCATTTCTCCTGAGTTTAAATTGGATATATAATTCTTCATTTGCCTCCAGAAAAGACTACTGCTCTGGCAGAGGGAGATTGCTGTACTTTAATCCTAAAAATGACAACTTTTCCTGATGATAGGCAAAAAACAAAATTATGGTTTTAGAACAAATGTGATGTTCAGTCTTTTACAAACACAGCCAAAACTGCTTATGAATATGAACTTTATGCCATAAATGATAGACGTCTCATCAGATAGATGGCATCTGATAAAGCATAATGTCATGGGAGTTTAATGTCTGGCTTAAATGGAATTGCAGGAAGTTAGTCACTGTTATCATAGAGGGGTATGAAAGAAGGGAGACATGCTCCATTTCTGGCTTTATGTCCAAAATTCAAAATTTTTGAAAGTATTTTAGTCACTGGAACATGTTCCTGGAAAAAGAAATAAACGTTCATACAAGTTTTCTGAAATGAGTTTTGATGTCTCGCCAAATTTTAAACCTGTATGAACATAACCCATAGCATCCCCAACTACAAAATTCACAGTATTATCAACTTCCTCTTTGTTTGAACTGCACTTCCTTTTTTGGAATTCTGTAGCTGTTCTCTTCCAAACTTGACAATTTCTACTTATTTGAAACTAAAATGTTCAATCCAGTCTGCCAAATTTCAGCAATATTGTCATACAGTTCCTTTGTTAATGAAGTGTGTGTGTATCTTCTCCATCAAAATACATTTTGGCCTAGGGAAAAGTGCATTGGGCTGGGAGCCTGAATACCATGAGTCCAAGTCTTCCCCCTTTTGCTAACTGGTATTAATTATGAGTGATTCATAGCACTACTTATTGAGCAAGGTGTTGGGTGTCATGCCCCTGAAATGAACACCCTGAGACACTGCTGAGAATAGAATCTCTATGACAGAGCCAAATCTCATCAAGTAAACCAGACTACCTCTCAGAATAATTAGACCAAAGCTTTATGCTTGCCTGTGCTGTCTATGAAATGAGGCTATTCTTGCATATATCCATAAAGCACTGTGAGACGCACAAATGAATGATCCTGTTGAGCTATGGAATCATATACCACATTCTACAAGGTGGTGAAACAGGATTGCTATGGTTTTTAACACTTTGCTACACATTTTTGAGGTCCTTGATACATGCTTAAATTTTAAGTATCTATTACACCATTACAAAATTAAAATATTGATTTGAGCTCTACAGGTGTCTGGCTTCAAAATTAATGTATTTCTTGTTATCAAAAACTTTGTACCATTGTACCCAATGAGTTTCTAGTTTCCCTAATCTGTCTGATATTCTGCATTGTTTTTTCTTCTGGGGAAATATTCAAAGGGAAACCTGTGTCATTGTTTCCTCATCAGAATTTTTCCAGCAAAAGAGAGAAAATTATCGCTCTTCTTTTCAGAATTTTAGAGAGACAATGTGGGTGAGGTAATATCTTTTATTGGGCCAACTTTCCAGAATTTTATCATCTTACTCTGTTTTACTTAAAAGTGGAACTAGCACATGTATGTTACTTGTTATATCTTGTAATTTAACATATTTCTGGACCTTGTAAATAGAGACTGTATTAACAGAATTAAGACAAATTCAAGAGTGTGAACTTGATGTTACTCTGGGTTTCTGTGACACTGGTTAATAATATGCTGTCCTCAGTATAAATATGCAATTGAAAAAATGGCTGTTTATTTAGACCTCTTAGTTTACCTCTGAATTATTGTTACTATTCTGTAGATATAAGTAAACAAAAGGCTAGACCTTCCAAGAAATAAAATTCCAGTAAAGGTGTTCCCAGATAAACTCATATCAAAAGCCTGTCTTTTGCTTTGTGCTTTTAATAATGCATGATTTTAATGCCTTATTTTTTCATAGTAAGCTGTGCTGGAACAAAAATGCAATGAGAAAAACACTGGATGAATGAATGAATGAAAAGCCCTGCTTTGCAATCCCTCAGCATGGCAGGACTGCAGCTTATGACCCCTGCTTCCTCACCAATGGGTCCCTTTTTTGGACTGCCATGGCAACAAGAAGCAATTCATGATAACATTTACACACCAAGAAAATATCAGGTACTAATGACAATATTATTATTTTTCATTGTCTATGCATAAGATTTAATTTTCATTCTATCTATTCGAGATAATCTTCTTGAGACTGATTTTCTTGTTTTATGTGCATTTGTGTTAAGAGCTTTTCATTGCAGAGGGACCATTGGACGGTCGAGATGATAAAGGAGCACTCACGGACAATAAGACCATTGCAGGGAAACTAAATGAATTCTTTGCATGGGTCTTCATGTGAGGGAAATTCCCAAATCTGAGCCATTTTTTTTTTTAGGTGACAGATCTGAGGAACTGTCCCAGATTGAGGTGTCACTAGAGGAGGTTTTGGAACAAATTGATAAATTTAAACAATAATAAGTCACCACGACCAGATCATATTCACCCAAGAGTTCTGAAGGAACTCAAATGTGAAATTGCAGAACTACTAACTGATTTGTAACCTATCATTTAAATCAGCTTCTGTACCAAATGACTGCAGGATAGCTAATGTGATGCCAGTTTTTAAAAAGGGCTCCAGAGGTGATCCCGGCAATTATGGGCCAGTAAGATTGACTTCAATACCGGGCAAACTGATTGAAACTATAGGAAAGAACAAAATTGTCACACGCGTAAATGAACATGATTTGTTTGGGAAAAGTCAACATGTTTTTTTATAAAGGAAAATCATACCTCACCAGTCTGCTAGAATTTTTTGAGGGGGTTAACAAGCATGTGGACAAGGGCGATCCAGTGAATATAGTGTACTTAGATTTTCAAAACGCCTTTGGCAAGGTCCCTCACCAAAGGCTCTTAAGAAAGTAAGCTGTCCTGGGATAAGAGGGAAGGTCTTCTCACGGACTGGTAACTGGTTAAAAGATAGGAAACAAAGGGTAGGAATAAGTGGTCAGTTTTCAGAATGGAGAGAGGTAAATAGTGGAGTTCTCCAAAGGTCTGAACTGGGACTAATCCTATTCAACATATTCACAAATGATCTGGAAAAAAGAGTACAGAGTGAGGTGGTAAAATTTGCAGATGATACAAAACTACTCAAGATAGTTAAGTCCCAAGCAGACTACGAAGAGCTATAAAGGGATCACACAAAACTGAGTGACTGGGCAACAAAATGGCAGATGAAATTCAGTGTTGATAATGCAAAGTAATGCGCATTGGAAAACATAATCTCAACTATACATATAAAATGATGGGGTCTAAATGAGCTGTTACCACTCAAGAGAGAGATCTTGGAATCATTATGGGTAGTTCTCTGAAAACATCCACTCAATGTACAGCGACAGTCAAAAAAGCAAACAGAATGTTGGGAATAATTAAGAAAGAAGTAGATAATAAGGCTGAAAATTTCATATTACCTCTATATAAATCCTTGGTACGCCCACATCTTGAATACTACATGGAGATGTGATTGCCTCATCTCAAAAAAGATATATTGGAATTGGAAAAGGTTCAGAAAAGGGCAACAAAAATGACTAGGGTTATAGAATGGCTTCTGTATGAAGAGAGATTAATAAGACTGGGACTTTTCAGCTTGGAAAAGAGACAACTAAGGGAGGATCTGATAGAGGTCTATAAAGTCATGATTGGTGTGGAGCAAGTAAATAAAGAAGTGTTGTTTTACTCCACTTCTCATAACACAAGAACTAGGGCTCACCAAATGAAGTTAAGAGACAGCAGGTTTAAAACAACAAGCAGGAAGTATTTCTTCACACAATGCACAGTTAACCCATGGAACTCTTTGCCAGAGTATGTTGTGACGGCCGAGATTATAACGGGGTTCAAAAAAGAACTGGATAAATTCATGGAGGATAGATCCATCAATGGCTATTAGCCAGAATGGGCAGGGATAGTGTCCCTAGCTTCTTTTTGCCAGAAGCTGGGAATGAGCGACTGGGGATGGATCACTTGATGATTACCTGTTCTGTTCATTCCCTCTGGGGCACCTGCCATTGGTCACTGTTGGAAGACAGGATACTGGATTAGATGGACCTTTGGTCTGACCCAGTGTGGCCGTTCTTATGTTCTTATTGCAGTGCTCACACTACTTCTTAACAGTTGCAGCAATGATAGTGGTACCATACCTCTAGCCAATTGGAAATTCAAGACTTTATTTTTCTGTACCAGCCACTGTTTAGTTTGCAAATTGGCCAGAAAGCATCGCTCAGGAGTATTGTCATGCTCATTTCTTTAATTATTTGAAAGCCTTATGTGTGACGGGTGATCAGAAACAGCTGCTTTGATGACCTAAAATGTTAGTCATCCAACTATCAGAATAAAAATTGCTTTAAGTTGATGTAAATTTTTCATCTAACGCTGGGTGAATCATACAAGTATTTCAACATGTAGAAGCCATACAACCATAAATGTGTAACCCATGTTAACATGGTATGGCTCCTTGTCCTTCTCTAGTGGCTACACCACATAGAGATTAGACTGCTGCTGCCTTTGAGCTAATGGATCTGGTCTTTTTGCTCAACTGGTGAGGCTCATATTTTTAGATCCAGAAGTCATCTGCAGGAATTAAATCAAGCACACCCGAACTAGAGACATCATTACATGTAATAAAGATTTATTTAATCAGATATTTGCGGTACACTTCTACCTCAATATAACACTGTCCTTGGGAGCCAAAAAATCTTACTGCATTATAGGTGAAACCGCTTTATATCAAACTTGATTTGATCCGCAGGAGTGTGCATACACACACCGTGCCCCCCCCC
>NC_133772.1:125906221-125948707 GCF_003597395.2 Chelonoidis abingdonii | reverse complement strand
CATTAAAATTACTGGCATGTGAAACCTTCAATTAGAGTGAATAAATGAAGACTCGGTACACCACTTCTGAAAGGTTGCTGACCCCTGGTTTACCCCTTACCGCCTTTTAAGGGTTACAAAGGGTGTAATTCAGCATGGAATTTAGCCTGGTATATTTTACTGAATTATAGAGTTCAAATTTAATGCCAGAAGGGGCCACCAGATCATCTGGTCTGACTTCCTGCATATTACAGGCCACCAACACCACCCAGCACCCACACACTAAAGCCAACAACCAAACTGTACCAAAGTACTACAGCCCACAGGATGGAAGGATGGCACACATACATAATTCATATTGTACTAGGCTAGTGAGGCCAATGCACAAAACAGAAGGATATTTTTTCTACTAAAAGCAGGCAAAGTAGATAATTGTGTGTGAAATATTTTTACACTCCTCAGAGGCTGCTGCTACCATTTACCACTATTTAGGCTATAATGACCAATGAACTAGCAACAGACACATAATAAAGTGGCATATGAGCATGTTTGTTGAATTTCTTAGCAATCACATTGAAATAGAAATTATGAGATGATACATGGAAAAGATTCAAAATACATAACTTAAATGCCAAACTAGCATACACTTAGTGTTTACTTGACAGGTTAGCACATACTGTTATATCAGAAAATATATCAAACCCAAGCTAGCAGTACAGAGTCTAATTTGTTTTGACTAAGCAATAATGCATAATGCTGTCAGAGAGAAACCGCATTATACTAAACTTGCTTTGGTCCACTGGAATGCGCCCCCCCCCCCGAGCACTGCTTTACCACGTTATATCCGAATTCGTGTTATATCGGGTCGCATTATATCGGGGTAGAGGTGTACTAGCAAAGTGAGGTACTATAGCTTTTAAAACACAACTTGGTTTATAAAGCTGATAACTTGTTTCCATGTTTTGAATGAAACCTGACAATGTACTTTGTGGTAGATAAATTTCTTGTCCTATAAAATCAGTGGCAGTTCTTGGGGACTAGTTAGCTTTAAAAATACCCATTGGCTCATCCACAGTTCATACAGGTACAACATCTGTGGATAGTTTTTGCTTTTGTTCATTGTTTTTAATTACTCTACCTGTGCAAATAGTGACTTTTATCATTTGCAAATTTAGGTTGAACTGCTTGAAGCAGCTTTGGATCATAATACGATAGTCTGTTTAAACACTGGCTCAGGGAAGACTTTTATTGCAGTACTACTCGCTAAAGAGCTGTCCTATCAGATCAGGGGAGACTTCAACAAAAATGGAAAGAGAACAGTTTTCTTAGTCAACTCAGGTAACAAAAAAATGGGGTTTGTTTGTTTGGTGTGTGTGTTTATTACAGGAATAATCCTTAATAAAAACTAGATAAAAGTGACCAGTTTTGTTTCTGACATGCTGCACAAAATTGCAGGATAGAATTACACTTATTCAGTCAGGCATAGTTTCCATAAAGGGTTTGAAGGCTTCTGTGTGTCCTTTACCCCATGACTTTTGTCTACTAGAAACTCCACATTTTTTTTCTGTTGTTTTGCTAGTTCTTAAGACCAGACCAAGAAGTGAGTGAGGGCGAATTTTACTTTGAGATGTTGTTTAATTTCTGATCTCTTGGTGGGGGATGAGACACAAACATGGAATGGTATTGTGAGTCATTATGCTTCTCTGTATGGTGCTTGATTTTTGTCATCTTATAATTGTGTATATCTAGTTTAATTAATTTATTTATCTAGTTTTATACTAATTTTAAAGGTGTTGTAAAACTCATGGATACAATGGCATGTACACTTAAGACTAAAGTATTTAAAAATTCTTTGCCATTTTATAATTGAAAACTGCAAACCTTTTTTTTTTTTTTTTTTTTTTTTTTTTTTTTTAAAGCAAATCAAGTTGCTCAGCAAGTGTCAGCTGTCAGGACCCATTCAGATCTGAAGGTCGGGGAGTATTCAGTTTTAGAAATAATTGAATCATGGACAAAGGAGAAGTGGAATCAAGAATTTGCTAAACATGAGGTAAGATGTGTAATATAAACTGCCAAAAAAGTGAAAAGTTTACTGTGCAGGTGATCTGGGGAAGAAACTAATTTTTACCCAAACTAAATGCTATGTTTTGACCAAGTCCTTCTCATGCTCAGTGCAAAGTTCAAAATACTTGGGGTATTTAGATGCAAACCTAGAGATATAATATTCCTGAGAGTACCCATGGTGTATCTTTGAGAAACTGGACTTTCAGTGCTCCTTTTTTCAATCACCATATCATCCATGACTCTGATGATGGTGCCCAATCAATATTGGTATTGTCGAAAGCCCCCATTATTATTGGGTTTTCTGAGCATTTCACAGTCTCCATCACCACACTGGTCAGGTGGTTGGCAGTATATTCCTACAACTATACCTGGCAACACGACTTTCAGGCTGATAGCAAAAAAATGGGCTATACCTGGAACCAGCTAGAGCGAATGGCCCAGGATAGAGGACTCTGGAGATCTGTGGTTGGCGGCCCATACCCCGATTGGGGTGACGGGCGTGAGTGAGTGATACTCTTATTTTTCTATCCATTTTACTATATTTGACTGTATGCTTTCTTTCACATATAGTGCCACTCCCCCACCATCACAACCTACTCTGTCATTTCTATATAGTTTGTACCCTGGTAATACTGTGTCCCATTGGTTATCACATTGGCTAACATTGGTACCATGATAGAGATTAGTAATAATAATAACAAAAACAGTAAGAGGACCAGAAAAATGCCAGTGTCGCTAAACAGAGTAAGAGAGGCAGTTAGAAACCAAAAGAAATCTTTTTAAAGTTGGAAATCTAACTTCCTGCTCTAGAAAATAGAAAGGAGCATCAACTCTAGCAAGTCAAGTGTAAAAGTATAAGTAGGCAAGACTTTGAAGAGCAGCTAGCAAAAGATACAACCTAACAGCAAAAGTTAAAGTACATTGAAAGCAGGAAACTTGCCAAACAATCAGTGGGACTACTGGGCAATCAAGGTGCTAAAGGAGCACTCAAGGGGGAAAAGATTGTTGCGGAGAAACTAAATGAAGTCTTTACATTGGTCTTATTGCAGAAGATATGAGGAAGATTCCTATACCTGAGCCATTTTTTGAGGCAATATTTCTGAGGAACTGTCCCAGAATAAGGTGTCAGTAGAGAAGGTTTTTTTGAACAAATTGATTAAATTAAACAGTATTAAGTCACCATGAGAACATGGTCTTCACCCAAGAATTCTGAAGAAGTAGCTTCAGTACCAGGCCTATTGGTTGAAACTATAATAAAGAAAAGAATTATCAGACATCTAGATTAACTCAGTATGTTGAGGAAGCTTCATCACGGCTTTTATAAGGAAATGATGCCCCATAAATCTATTAGAATTTTTTGAGGGTGTCAACAAGCATATGGACAAGGGTGATTTGTCAATATAGAGTTCAGTACTTGCACTTTCAGAAAGCCTTTGACAGAATCCCTCATCAAAGGCTCTTAAGCAAAGTAAGCTGTCATGGGATAAGAGGGAAGGTTCTTTCATTAATTAGAAACTGGTTAAAAGACAGGAAACAAAGGGTAGGAATACTTGGTCTGTTTTCACAGTGGAGAGAGATAAACAGTGGGGGTTCTCCAAGGATCTGCACTGGAACCAGTATTGCTCAATATATTCATAAATAACCTGGAAAAAGGGGTAAACAGTGAGATGCCAAAGTTTGCAGATGATACAAAATTACCCAGGACGGTTAAGTCCAAAGCTGACTGTGAAGCATTACAAAGGGATCTCTCTAAACTGGATGACTGGGCAAGAAAATGGCAGAAGAAATTCATTGTTGATAAGTGCAAAGTAATTCACGTTGGAAAACATAATCCAAGATAAACATACAAAACGATGGGTTGTAAATTAGCTGCTCTCACTCGAGAGAGATCCTGGAGTCATTCTGGATAGTTCTCTGAAAACATCTGCTCAGTGTGTAGTAGCAGTCAAAAAAGCTAGCCATGTTCATGGTAACATGCTAATAGCTAGTATTTGTTGCATTTCTCTTTGTATTTTTAGGTTCTGGTTATGACATGTCATGTCGTTTTGAATGTTTTAAAAAATGAATACTTATCCCTGTCAAACATTAATCTTCTGGTGTTTGATGAGTGCCATCTTGCAATCCAGGACCATCCGTATCAAGAAATTATGAAGGTAAGTCACCATTATTTAACCTTTTTATTTTCAGCGTCTCTAATTTCACTGAGGTTCAGATCACAAATCTGTTAGTGAAAAGCTCACTGGCTAATTTGACTTAGTGTAAAGATTATTACTTAAAATCATTTTGGTATGTATTGCTCTCAAGAAGGAAAATAGTTGAATTGTGGCTACCATTTTATGATAGAATGATGTAGCAACTGGTAGTCAATGCTTTAACACTATTCAAAAATGGAACTCTTCATAAAATGGTTTTATTTGGTGCTGTGTAGGTTTTTGATTAGTCAAATTATAAATATACTGTAGAGTTTCTTGATTAGATAATTTATTCTAGTGTATTTATCTCAAATAATTTTATATTCTTATTATGATGTTCCCGTTTAAAGTATGTTCATTTACAATTGG
Source organism: Chelonoidis abingdonii (assembly GCF_003597395.2). NCBI lineage: Eukaryota > Metazoa > Chordata > Testudines > Testudinidae > Chelonoidis > Chelonoidis abingdonii. The sequence goes on along the minus strand of NC_133772.1, from coordinate 125,944,103 downwards.
GGCAGTAAGAACAATAGCACTTTATTTTATTTCATGTAGATAACATGGGCTTCCTTCATTAAGCAAGTTGCTTAGAAACAAGAACTTAACACTTGTTTGTGGTAAAATTTCAGACTAGAAACTTGAAATGTGTTTAACTTTTGCATGGCAGCTAAAATATGGATTTGTACCTTAAAAGGTATTTAATATTTTTAAAATAAAATGCTTAAGTGTCACCCCTCTTCACTACAAAACTGACGATGAGAAACAATGGGAAGTGTACAGTGTATTTTGGGATGCTGAATTTACTGAAGAGTTATTGGAGTAAATTGACATCAGTGATCCATAGAATGGTGAAACCAGTACCTTTACCATAACTTACATTGGTTTTTGGTCAGGAATTGATGTAGTAGTGCAGCTAATTTTATTGTAAATTTAAAATTGAATCTTATTTTGAGTAAATGAAATTACTGAACCTTTAAAAAACCATTGATAAAATTACCATTTGAGAGAATGTGAATTTGTTTTTTTAAAAAAATATATAGGTACTGATTTCTAAAGCTTTAAGCTTTCTTTTGTTGTGAGGGCATTTTTGGCCCTAATCATTATTTGTCCTAATTGAAGTGAACCAAGCAATTCAAAGAGCATCTACTTCTGTATCTTTTTTCCTTCATCCTTCCTTCTTCCTCCAACCCTTCCCCAATGAATGACAGGCTTAACCAGGGATCATGTGGTAGGTTTAATTTTTTTATAGTGGTATTTTAATCCTTTGACATGATGTAAATACTTAAAAGATGGTCGGTTTTATGGTATAAATGTTAACAAGGCACCTCACACCTGCTTTTATGTGCTTTGACTATCTCTACTTAATAGAATGTTTAACAAATTTCTGCCTTTCATACTTTTACTAAACAATAAAAGTTAAAATTTTATATTTAACATGTTTCAATTTTCTAATTTAACTGTAGTTGGTTAGTTATATTAGATTGAAAATATCTATTGTTCTTTGTCTGACACCTGGTGCTGAAATACTAGTTGAACCTGAGATCTAGATATTTATCTGTAAAGATACACTTGGGATGCGTTGGTGGAGGAATTGACAGTTTTATTACTCTGCTGTTCTGGTTACTTCACAGATCTGTGAGAACTGTCCATCCTGTCCTCGAATCCTGGGATTAACGGCTTCCATTTTAAATGGGAAATGTGATCCTGCTGAGTTAGAGGAGAAGATTCAGAAACTGGAGAAAATCCTAAAGAGCAATGCTGAAACTGCAACTGATTTGGTGGTCTTAGATAGGTACATTTTAATACACAATTGTCAGTGTTAAATTTATATTTGTGTTTTCATATCAGTAAGACTGAGGAAAGAACACCATTAGTAGCTATGTTTTTTATGCTCATGGATATGTATGTGTGTATATATAAAATTATACATACAGTGCCGTCGCTTTATAACAAAATCGATGCTAAGTTTCTTTCTGAGTAGTGAGAGCTTTTAAATATTTTTAAAAGGAGCGGTGAAGAATTACCTAAGAAGAGATTTCTGAAAAGCAACTATTCCTTAGATTGAGAGCTTTTGGGGGCAGGGACTACAGTTTATTATGTTTGAAAAGTAACTAGCATATTATTGGAGCTTCATAAGCTGTGAGCTGGTTTTGGCAGGATTTTACAACTCCCACTACAAGGTCTTGCAGATTTTAAAATCTTACTATTGTTATTAAAAAATGACAAAAGCAATTCAGAAATACTGTCACAGATAAGGACCGTTTTGTGTATGTTTGTATAGAGTCAAGAACATTGTGAGTACAAATAAGTAGGAGTAATAGTATGCCTCTTGCTTGTCACGTAGCAGAAGAAAAATGTGTACGTTCATCAACTTTTGCATCCATAGTCAGTGAGTTAATTGTAATTGACCCTCTTCCTTCCCCTTCTCCTCCCCGTTTGGTTGGTATAAACATAAGTAGATGCTTTATTTAAGACAAAGTAAAAGGTGGTGCAATTGCTTTATCTACTAGCATACATTTCAGAGGGGGCCCTTATCTAAACTTGAACAATTCTCTTTTGCAAAGCTCACTTTCTTCTTTGAGTACTGGTTCCTATATGTATTTCACACATGGGTATGCATGTGCACCATGCGCATTCATCCAGCGTTTCTTAACAAGCACTGTCTGTTGGCCTGCATATGAGCATTTGCTCGCCTCGTGCTCCAGACGAAAAGCGTAAGAGACAGTGTGGGCTGATGCCTCTACAGGACCTTCTTACCACTGCATTGCCTGAGTCAGAATCCTCTGTGTCCAGATATCTTCAGATTCTTTCTTCTAATACCTTGTAAATAGATATTGTAAATGCGTTTTTATATTAGAATTGTTAGTTTTTATAGGATAGCTAATAGAGCTTGCTTTTCCTTTTGCTGGGAGCCCCTTCCCTCCATCTGGGACTGTGCCCAGAGTCTCGGGGTTCAAGAACGTTACATCACTTGCCCTTGCTCCTTCTCCATAAGTGAGGACCACCAACATTGTCTCTGCTGATGATGGATGATACTCAGATTTCTGCAAAGTGCAGCATCTGTTGCTCATTTTCTCCTGCGAACTCGCACAGTTCATGAACCTTAGTTGAAGAAACACCTTATGGAGAAGGCTATGAGACCCCTATACATCAGCCCCCAACGGAAAAACAGCACAAGCTTGGGAACGAAGCCAAGAGCTGCTAAGCTCAAGGACTTTGTATGAGAGAAAGTGAAACTCATGGTTATGAGGACAAATGCCTGTCCAGGTCTCTTCCTAAGAGAAGAGATCCCTTTCCAACACCGGACAGGTCGAGCGAGTGTTCACATGCAGATGTTAAGAGCTCAGGACTGCTTTAGACCCCCTAGCAGGAGGGTAAAGCATGAAAGAAAAAGGGTCCATCTGTTCCATTGGTGGCTCTGTCTCCTAAACGTAAAGACCGGCATCCCAGAACTCTTGGATGGAGTTGGTGATCTGGCACTTCAGCAGTGCGATCTCGTTCTTCAAAGGACCGGCCTACAGCAATGTCTCAGGACACATCGTCACTTTTGCTCATGACCACCGGAGCACCCCAAACACTTGGATGTATGGACACTTACGTCTCCTGAGAGGATATCATCTTTCCCTTATCCTCAATCCACTCTCCTGTTAAGCCTGATCTTCCTGTGAAGGACTGACACTAGAGGATAAAACTGCTTCAGTAACACAGGAGCCATCTCCACTCCCACCCTCAGAATCAGATGCTCCTGCCAGTCCTATATCTTCCCATAGAGAGGTGAGTCCTGGCATGGAGTCAAGGAGTTCTGGATGCCCTTCTCCCTGGTATGACTTCCCTAGGGATTGCTGGTACCTGATGCCATGGGAGCCCCCTCAACTGGTCGACCTCTAATATAGGCCCTATTGGGGCTTTTGGGATCCATCCATGAGACCGAGACCCGCCCCCTCCACAATCTTGTTATCACCAGTGTTCAGCCAAGTCTCTGCGCAAGTGGCAGAGGACTCATGGGCTGAAAATTGAGGCCTCTACCACCATGACCTCCACCCATTCCACTTGGCATCCTTTGAATCTGTTGAAGTAGGAGGTGGATGATATTGATTGGGATCCATAGGAATCAGTGATACCAACATCCTCATTTCTGGATGAAGGAATCACTCTGTCTTCACCAGATGACCACAAGCAATACCAGGAGCTACTGCAGAGAATAGTGAATCACTTTCATAACCCTCCTGGAAGAGATCCAGGATTCCCAGCACTGACTGCTTGATGTTCTGCAACCTACAGGTCCAAGCAAGGAGGACTCTGAGGTTGGACCTGTTGGGAAGATAGATATTCTCCTGTGGGCGTGCAATTCTGTATTACTATCTGAGGCTTTGTTGCTGTAAAAAGATTTTAACTTCTACTATAAACTTGCAGACTTTAAGGACAAACTTCCCTGTGAGGACACAGCCCAATATCAGTCCATCGAGAGAGGCAGGCCAGTGGCAGAAACATCGCTACAAGCTGCAGTGGATGGAGCAGACATGGCAGCCAGAGTGCTAGCCACTTCTGTAGTTATGAGGTGTAAATTTTAGCTTCACTCTTTAGGGTTCCCCAGGGAGGATCAGAACATACAGAGGACTCACCATTCAACAAATCAGATTGTTTAATGAGAAAACTGATCATTCTGTATGCTTGTTGAAATACTTTAGTCTAGATCAACCATCCGCACCCTGGGAATTTTTCACCGCAGCCCTGAAGAGAAAATACTGCATGCAGGTATATAGACTGAGACCCACCCCCTTCACAATCTTATCACCAGTGTTCAACCAAGCCTCTGCACAAGCGGCAGAGGACTCTTGGGCTGAAAATCGAGGCCTTTACCACCATGACCTCCACCCACCTGTAAAGGGTTACTGTTAACTCTTCGGTTGAGAACCTCCCATCGTTATTGATGCCAACAACTTCTAGCCCCCCTGTCTTTGGGGGCCAACTCTCACTTTTTGCCCACAATTGGAATGCTATCACAACAGATATTTGGAGTCTAGAAATTATCCACTATGGTTAATCTATCAATCTTCTCTCCTATTCTTCCCAGAAACCCACTTCCTGGTTCTTCTTCAGAGATCACTTTCACAAGCAGATTCTTCTCCAGAAAGTGGGTTCTCTTTTCCAACCGGGGCGATAGAATGACTGCCACCTCAGTATCAAGAGAGGGTTCTATTCCACAGACTTTTTTTTTTTTTTTTTTAAGTCCTCCAAAAAGATGGAAAGTGGATACCCATTCTGGACCTTCAACAACTGAACATATTTATTCAAACATCAAAATGCAGGATGGCTACACTAGTATCAATAATTTCCCTCCTCTGTGTGGGGAGGAGTGGTTAATGACTCTTAACATGAAGGATGTTTATTTTCATGTAGATATTTATCCATCCCACAGAAAGTTTCTTCAGTTCCTGGTAGGTGACTTGCATTAATGATTTAGAATCCTGCCCTTTGGACTAGCAGTAGCGTCCAGGATGGTCTCAAAGATTTTCTCTGGGCTGGTAGCCTAAATGAGATGTCACGGTTACTTAGGTTTCCCATATTGGGATGATTGGCTCCCAATAAATTGCTCCAACAATAAGGTCAGGTTGGTGACTTTGTTACTGCTTTATCTTCTAGCAGCGCTGGGTCTCTGTGTGAACAAAGAGAAGTCCATTTTGATCCCAACACAGACAATAAACTTTATTGGAGTGACATGACTTAATTTCAACTGGAGCTTTCCTCCCACAGAAATATTCCAATCAGTGAGCAATTTGATATCACAGGTTACTTGCAGATCAAAGACTATGGTTAAAGTATGCCTATTTTTATTAGCGCACTTGGCCTCTTACATTTATGTGACACGATTCGCCAGATGTCAGCTGTGCTGACTGCTGGCTTGGCTCTGGTCCTTCTACTCACCAGACAAGGACCACATCAGCAGCAGCATGACCGTTCCCCCAAGGATCATCACATCTTTAACCTGGTAGTCGAACCTGGAACCAGTGCCAGTGGGAGTTCATGTCAACATTCCCATCCCTAGTGTCTCAGTCATAATGGACTCATCCCTTCTGGGTTGGTATGCTCGCCTGAATAACCAAACGGTACAGTTGGAACCCACAGAAGGCCAGACTGCACATCAACTTGCTAGAAATGAGGACAGTCTACCTCAGCCCATCGTCTTGCTCTCTTGGTCTGCAATCCCTCTCTTGCTTCAGGACAAAAAAGACTTTGAAGAGCAACTAGCAAAAGGCACAAAACTAACAGCAACATTTTTTTTTAAGTACATCAGAAGCAAGAAGCAGACCAAACAATCAGTGTGGCCACCGGATGACCGAGGTGCTAAAAGAGTGCTCAAGGGAGACAAGGCCATTGCTGCAAAGCTAAATGATTTTTTTGCATTGGTCTTCACTGGAAAGGATGTAAGGAAGATTCCCACACGAGCTATTCTTTTTAGGTGACAAAACTGAAGGAACTCAAATTCAAGACTGCAGAACTGCTAACTGTGATAAGTAACCTATTGCTTAAATCAGCCTCTGTACCAGGTGACTAGAGTACAGCTAATGTAACACCAATTTAAAAAAAAAAAAAAAAAGGCTTGAGACAGAATCCTGGCAATGACTTCAGTGCCAGGCATATTGTTTGAAACTATAGTAAAGAACACACAGATTAATACAGTTTGTTGTGGGAGAGTTAACAGAGCTTTTGTAAAGGGAAATCATGCCTCACCAATGTATTATAATTTTTTGATAATGTCATTGAGGATGTGGACAAGGGTGATTCAGGTGATATAGTGCACTTGGACTTTCAGAAAAACTTTGATAAGATCCCACACCAAAGGCTCTTAAGCAAAATAGGCAGTCATGGGATAAGAGGAACTGTCCTTTCATGGATTGGTAACTAGTTAAAAGATAGGAAACAAAGGGTAAAAATAAGTGTTTCATTTTCACAGTGGAGAGAGGTAAATACTGGGGTTCCCCAAGGAACTGTATTGGGGCCAATACATATTCATAAATGATCTGGGAAAAGGGGTAAATAATGGGATGGCAAAGTTTGCAGACAATCATGTCCAAAGTTGACTTTGAAAAGTTACAAATATATCTCACTAAACTGGATGACTGAGCAAGAAAATGGCAGATGAAATTCAGTGTTGTTAAGTGCAAAGTGATGCACACTGGAAAATATAATCCCAGCTAAACATACAAAATGATGGGTTGTAAATTGGCTATTACTACTCAAGAAAGGGATCTTGGAATCATCCTGGCCAGTTCTCTAAATTATCTGCTAAGTGTGCAGCAGTAGTCAAAAAAACTAACAATATTAGGAACCAATTAGGAAAGGGATAGAAAATTAATACAGAAAATATAATGGCACTATATAAATCCATGTTACTCTCGCATCTTAAATAGTGTGTGCAGGTCTGGTCACCCCATCTCAAAAGAGATATATTAGAATTGGAGAAAGTATAGAGCAGTGCAACAAAAACTATTAGGGATATGGAACAGCTTCCGTATGAGTATGGATTAAAAAAAACTGGGCATGTTTAGCTGCGAAAAGAAACAACTAAGGGGCTTTATAACAGAGGTCTATAAAATCATAAATGGTGTGGAAAAAATGAATAAGAAAGTTTTACATACCCCGTGACATACACAGGAACCAGGGGTCACCCAATAAAATTAATAAGTGTGTTTAAAACAAACATATGAAACACAGTCAGCCTGTAGAACCCATTGCTGGGACATGTTGTGAAGGCCAAAGGTGTAAGTAGGTTCAAAAAAGAATTCGATAAGTTCATGGAGAATAGGGCCATCAGTGGCTATTACCCAAGATGTTCTGGGAAACAGCCTTGTGTTCCAGGTGTCCCTAAACCTCTTGGCTGCCAGAAGCTGGGACTATATGACGGGATGGATCACTCGATAATTTCCCTGTTCTGTTAATTTTCTCTGAAGCATCTGGCACCGGCCACTGTTGAAAGACAGGATACTGGGCTAGATGGACCATTGTTCTGACCCAGTATGGCCATTTTTATATTCGTATGTTCTTTAAAATATGGAAGAGTCAAGTAGGAACTGCTGCCTAGCTAAATGGAGATGCTTCTCTACCTGGGTGCAGGTCAGTCAGTCTTCTTCAGACTCTGCAGATATTCCAGTCATATTAGATTACCTCCTGTCATTGAAGAACTCAGGTCTCTCCCTTAGCTCACTGAGAGTCCATCTCACAGCAATCAGTACATTCCTTCCTCCAGTAAATAGATGTTCCATTTTTACTCGCACAACAATAGTGAGATTCGTAAAGGGTCTTTCCATCAATGGTCAAGGCTTACTTCAGTGGGACCTCAAGCTTGTCCTTTCAGTACTCACCAGACCACCATTTAAACCTTTAGATATATGTTCTGTGTTCTCACCTTTCTGTGAAAGATGCATTTTTAGTTTTTACTTCAGCCAGAAGAGTGAACAAGATGGGGGCACTCATGGCAGACCCACCATATACAGTTTTTCACAGGGAGAAGTATCAGAGGGGTAGCCGTGTTAGTCTGGATCTGTAAAAGCAGCAGAGAGTCCTGTGGCACCTTACCGACTAACAGACGTATTGGAGCATAAGCTTTCATGGGTGAATACCCACTTCGTCGGATGCATGTTAGGAGAAGGTTTCCCTTCACTTTCATCCTAAATTCCTCCCTCAGGTAATTTCTGAATTTTTTGGTCAAACAACCAATCCACTTACCTGTTTTCTTCTCAAAGCCTCATGCTTCCATTGAAGAGAAAACCTTCATTCCCTGGATGTGGGATGTTCCCTGACATTCTATTTTCAAAGGACCAAACCAATGAGAAAATCACTAAGACTGTTTCTCTCTGTCGCAGAAAAGTTGCAAGGACAAGCAGTATCTTCTCAGCGAATCTCTAAATGGATTTCTGGTCGCATCACCACATGCTACTGGAGTATCCATCCTCTGGATGGAGTAAGGGAATGCTCAACCAGAGACCAAACTATGTCTACAGCATTTCTGTGGGAAGTACTGATACAGGATGTATGCAGAGTGGCTATCTGGAGTTCCAGTCACACATTCACAAAACACTGCATGCTTCTTTACTGCCAGCCTTCTCGAACCCCGTCTCCAGTCTGAATACTGCTTGTCAGTCACCCACATGTGGAATACACAAAGGCACTAGCACTCGAGTAAGAAATGAAGGTTTACTTACCTGTAACTGGAAGTTCTTCAAGATGTGTGGTGTCTAACTGTCGTCCACTACCCACCCTCCATCCTCTCTGCTTTGGATCCCATTGGAGTCACAGTTAAGAACGGGAACTGGAGAGGCATTGGCCCTCACTGCCTCTTTATACCCTCAGTCTGGAGCACAAGGAGACCAATTGGGCACTGCTTGTTGAGAATCTCCAGGTGCGGGCACGTGGAAGGCATGTGTACCCCTGTATGAAATATAGATAGGGATCACACATCTTGAAGAACTTCAGTTACAGGTATGTAAACATCCATTTCATACATGACTTAGACACTTACTCACTCGTTCCTGAAAAGTTCAAATATATGTATTTAGCTCCTGCATAGTGTGTGAATTATATTTATGTAGTCTTTTTTGAGAGATACTAACTTTTAAGGCATTAAAAAATAAGTACACTATTTTTGATGTACTATATAATATCTTAAACTGTGTATTCATTTGTTTTCTGTTTGTTACTGCTAAAAAATTTTAAAAATCCTCTCAAATTGGGTATGGCTATCCTTCCTGTTTAATGTATAGCCTTAGTAGCTAAAAACAACTCTGACTTTCAACAGCTATACTTGACCAAATCTTTTGCTTTTCTCAATGAAGATATACTTCTCAGCCATGTGAGATTGTGGTAGACTGTGGACCATATACCGACAAAAGTGGGCTGTATGAAAGATTGTTAAAAGAATTGGATGAAGCACTTAACTTTCTAAATGACTGCAACATATCTGTACATTCAAAAGAGCGAGACTCTACGTTAATTTCTAAACAGGTAAGGACATTATGTCCGATGTAAAACACATACTTAGATTTTTATCGTTAATTGTTCATTGCTTTTCAAGTTAATTACAGAAATTTTTAATTTAGTTCAGCCAACCTAAAATATATTAACAAAATTAATCTTTATTTCCTGTGACTGATTGTGAAGTTTTCCTTTGAACCGTGGGTGAAATCTGTTGAAGTCAATAGCAGTACTCCTACTGATGTCCAGGATTTCACTCCCTAACTTTGTGACTTTAGAACTTTGCCAGACATGTGGATCATATATATTTTCTCTTTCATTCTGCATAATTATTTTATTGCTTATATATTGGCCATTATTGTTAAGACCCAGTGACTTTTCCAAATAAAATTAATAGTGCAACCAAAAAAAAAAAAAGGGAAATGGTGCTTCAGGAAGTATTCTGAAAAAATCTCCAGTTGGTGTCACAAGTTGAAATAAACTCTCAGACAGATACTCTGCTTCAAACTCTTCTGCTTCTTTCAGTTCCCACATTCTGTGGGTCTCTTCAGTTACAGGAGCATTGCCTATATTACCTGCCATATAAGCTGTAGAGAAAAGAGTGCAAAATTGCACAGGGATTGCAAAAAGTCGTCCTGATACCTCTGAGCAGTCAGGAATGGAGAGGCAGAGAATAAGGGGAAGAGAGAAGGATAGTGTTTTCAAGTGCAGTTTTCTAGAGCTATAAAAACCTCATGGTGCAATATTTTAACTGTATTGTGATGCTTTCATTGTAATATTGAATCAGAATGTGATGGGTCATGAATCTGTTTTAGTGATATAGCAACATCACAATACAATGTCAGGATGTCACACTACAATGTTTTTATGTCGCATTTGGCCGCTTGACTCAATGGCAAAGATGCCTTTCCAGCAGGTTGAGTACTGTTGCACTAACCCTATTTAAAGTAATTGAAATGAAATTTGTTTTTTCTTTACTGTTCTTTTCTCTGTTTAAAGTGTAGTTTTTGTTTTCTTAGTTTAATTAAAAAGGTTTCCTTTGATAGAACAGACTTCATGAGCTCTAGTTAAATACAGTGAATAACATATAACGAATTGAGAGCCTTATTTGTGGAATTTGTTGGTAAATTATCAGTCTCAGATAATGATGCAGAAGTGCCTATGAGAAATATTGCCTTGTTTAAAAACTTGTTTCCCCATTAGTCTAGAGGGACAATACTGTCCAGTTGCTCATAACTGCATTATGAATTATTTTTAGCATAATTATTTTAAGGCAGATTTCCAGATTGCAGTGCCGTCGAACTACAAAATAGTAATTAAATCCTTCTTGTCCAAGGACAAAAATGATAAAATATAGAGTGTAGCTCTAGTGGCTGGTGTTTCTGGTGAAGAAGTATTTTTACGTTTTCTCCTATCATGTTTGTGGGGGACTTCTAAATGAAATAACTGTTGCTATCTTTTACAAAGAAACCAACCACTATTGTGCTTACAATGAGGATTATCCTCAATTAGAAATGAAAGCCCAATATAAAATGAATAAATTATTACTATAGCCTGTTGAACTGGAGTTTGAATTCATTTGTTGTAGATACTGTCAGACTGTCGCGCTGTGTTGGTTGTTCTGGGACCCTGGTGTGCAGATAAGGTAGCTGGAATGATGGTGAGAGAGCTACAGAAGTACATCAAACATGAGCAAGAGGAGCTGCACAGGAAATTTTTATTGTTTACAGACACTTTCCTAAGAAAAATACATGCACTGTGTGAAGAGCACTTCTCACCTGCCTCACTTGATCTGAAATTTGTAACCCCGAAAGTAATAAAACTGCTTGAAATCTTGCGCAAATATAAACCATATGAGCGGCAGCAGTTTGAAAGTGTTGAGTGGTATAATAATAGGAATCAGGATAATTATGTGTCTTGGAGTGATTCTGAAGATGATGATGAGGATGAAGAAATTGAGGAGAAAGAGAAGCCAGAGACAAATTTCCCTTCTCCCTTTACTAATATTTTATGTGGAATTATTTTTGTGGAAAGGAGATACACAGCAGTCGTCCTAAACAGGTAAGATTTTTAAAAATGAAAATGTTAAAGAATGTAACACATTGCCAAAGGGAAAGGTATGTTAGGGTTATCTAGGGAATTTTGTTGTATTTCAGGAAAGGCACTCCATTTTGTATTTGAGTCAAATTAGAGTCCTAGAACATTCATCCAAGAACCACTATGAGCTTTTGAGTAAAATTTTCAAAAGTACCTTAGTCACTTTTGAAAATAGGATATAGGCTCCAAAATCACTTAGGCACCTCTGAAAATTTTGTCCTGTCACCATATATCAATGTGATTCCAGCTTAGTGGAGCCCAAGTTTATAATTGTAAGTTTAAAAAAAAGTTTATACATGCAATACTGGAACGTTTGGAGTTTACAAAACTCTTTATTCAGTAAAATGTCAAGCCCTTGTGTTCCTTATCAGCAACAAAAAAAGGTGGCCACTGGGGCATCTGTCAAAAAATATTGAAGATGTGTGCAATACTCTAGTTGCATAAGGTATGTTTTTCCCTGAAAAGGTGATCTGCATTAGCTATACATAAGCACCACTTTACCAATAAGTGCTGATTGCCCCAAGTAAACAATGAAAAAGGTGCTTTAGCAAATAAATTAATGTTTTTTTCTGTTTTTAAACAGCTAATATGCTGAAAAAATACCCCCATACAATTTATTTTGTGCATTCATCACATATTAACATTAAATATTTTTACTTAAGTTATAAGTTTAAACAAGATCTCTCATGGAAGGAAATGAAAAGTTATTCCTCCTAACAGTACATGTCCTCTACTCCACCATGCACAAGCACACACCTTGCCATTTCCACAGCTGTCATACACCACAGATCGTGCTTCACAGCTTTAGCGCTGCTCTGTTTCCACTCTTCTGTTCACATCATTTTACCAGAATACTTTTTCCCCAGCAATAGAAGTTGGTTGTGTAGGAAGATACTAAAGGGTTTTATGCAGAAGGATGGTTTTTTCTGAAGTAATTCCCTGGGTTGTTTCTACAGCTTAATTAGGGAGGTTAACGCACCTGCGGGGATGCAAAGACAGCAAGAGAATGTTATCCTTCAATAGTTGTGCATGAATTCTTAGTTATAGGATAAAATCTGCAGAAAAATCTGCAGAAAAATCTCCCCCTCCAAGGGGAACAACCCTTACGTGCAAGCAACCCCCTATCAATCAAGTTTGCATTCACCAGTCTCTGTCAATCATGCTTGCATGTACCCTCCCTCTCCTCATTCTCTCTTCTCTCTCTTCACCCCACCAAATCAGTCAGTGGGATTTGTGTGAGCCTGCTCCTTGCACTCATCTTTCAACCCCTCTCTCCAATTCCAATCAGTCTTTTGTGTACCCAGTCCTCATTCAGCAAGCAAGGTTATATGCCTCGTCAGTCAGGTTTGTGTTCACTCCAAGTACATTTTCACTTATAAAAATAGTGGATAATTGTTAAAAATGACCCTAAATCCAAAACTCTCTTTAAAAACAAAAGCAAACAAAAGCACACTCTGTTGCATTAGGGTTCCTCAGGATCCACCTCTCAACCAATTTTTGTGTAGATACCTGTTGGACAATATTTTTATCAGTCAACAAGGAAAAGTTTCAGACAGAGCCCAAATTTAAAGACTTCCTGTTTAGTTTCTCTTCATAATTTTTTTTAACATAAATTCCACAGAAAATTTAGAGGACATAAAAAGTAACTATGGTTGAAACTTCACACCAACTGATCTCCTGCATTTAGAGAGAAACAGGATTTTATGCTGACCGTTAAGCCCATTTTGGAACACAAAGCACCTCCATATTTTTTGTGGGTTTTTTTTTCCCCCCCAACTGTAGACACATTGGCTAAAGTCAAGATTTAGTAAAACTTTGTTGCACTCATAAAATGTTTTCATATCTAATTACCTGTTTGAATGCAGAGACATACAAATGAAAGTGTTTCCTATGCATGCACATATGCATTCTGAAGAGGCATAAATTAAGCCATGTCTGTTTGAAGATATGGCCCAGATTTTATTGAAAAGCCTGCAGCAGTTGCAAGAGCTTATTGATTTTTGTTCAGTGGCGTTTGCAGTAAATGCTTCCTATTTTTTTTTAAACTGCATAGCTAAATAATTTTATTTCTTTTGGAAAGAAACGTAATGTTCTGCACCTGCCGGTACTTAAGATTTATTTGGAATTTGGGCCTGATCCAGAATCCACTAACATCAATGGAAAGACTTCCATTGACTTCCAAGTTTTGGATTAGAACATTAGTGTGTGTTAATTGAGTGTACACTTTAATTATTTGATCACTGGACATATCCTTTGAAGTGTGCGTTCCCCACATGCACACTTTCAATGTATTTTTTTCTTTCTTTGCCTTTTTGCACCCATAAATGGATATGTTAATGGAAGTGTATTATGTGATACAAGTCAAGTCTTCCAGTGAAATGAATACATGTTTTTAATAACTTTTAAAAAGTTCTTTACATTTAATGAAATCTGATAAAATATGCCTGGCAACCTGAAATAAAGATTACATTATACTTCAGGGAGTAAAGGGGATTATGAAGTCACAGTTAATATAGACTACTAAATTATACATTTGATTCAAATGCTATTGTGCTTTTTCCATTGCACTGTACGTACCTGCATACTTCACGTGATTTACAAATCAAACTACATCCTGGCTGCCACAACACTTCAAACTTACAGTACACTAGATTTATAAAGAATTAACAAAAAGGCACTTATCTTAAGACTCTGGGCAACCTTCACATGAATTATGGTGACCAAAGTATAAAATGAGTATTGAGCATCTAACTCCCACTCCAAAAGTCAACCATCGAACAAAGATTCTCCAAAAAAAAGTCTCCTCACCCTCACGCAAGTTCCAAACTTAACCTTCATCAAACCCTTCTCTCTGCATAGAATCATATGGTTAAAAGGTACCATAAGGGTCATCTAGTCTAGCCCCCTGCCAAGATGCAGGATTTGTTGTTTTTAAACCATCCAAGACAGATGGCTATCCAGCCTCCTTTTGAAAACCTCCAGTGAAGGAGCTTCCACAACCTCCCGAGGCAGTCTGTTCCATTGTCCTACTGTTCCAAAAACATTTGTGAATAGATTGGATTTACAGATTACTTGGAAGGTCAGCAGATCCAAGGTGTTTCAGACCAATGGCTGAAGACTTCTCACTACTGCCAGTTCCTTGTCCTTTCAGTTGAGAGGGATTGAGCTCAAAGGCATCCGTTGCTTGCAGTTGCAGCAATAGGGCACACAGAGAAAGGCAGTCTTCCCAAGTCGGAAGATCCCAAAACATTTAGGGCTTTATAAGTTTTATAACCAACACCTTAAATTCCACCCAGAATCCAATAGCGAAGCCCTGCACATCACAGAGTGGGGCCAGATCAATATATAGTTACTGTTGACTTGTTTTGTTGCTGTTATAATAATAATAATTACACTTGGTCTACAGCTCCTGGAATTATGTAATGGAGTCTGATACTGGTGGTAAAAAGGGGTGCACGGATATGTCTACACTGCAATTAAAAATCCTCGGTTGCCTTGTGCTAGCTGACTTGGGCCATGTTTAATTGTGGTATGGACTCTCAGGCTGGTGGGAGAGTCCCAGAGCTCAGGCTGCAGCCTGAACCCAAATGTCTATACCACAATTAAACAACCCTTTAGCCCCAGGCCTGCGAGCCTGAGTCAGCTGGCACAGGGCAGCCTTGGGAATCTAATTGCAGTATACACATACCCTGTGGCAGAAACAGGTAGGAATTTAATATGAAATGATACTTAACTACTAATTCCTTTCTTTAGAAACTAGTGTTATTGCCTAAATTGTAAATATGACTGGTCAAACCAAAAATTTGCCTCATCTATGTATAGTAATTATCTCATATCATTTTCGCCCATTAGTTACAAATGCACAGCAAAATCAGTTGTCATAAATTATTAGATATGTGTTAAAAGCATTCGTTCATTCATTACCATAGGTATTTTTAAACTTGTATTTCAGTTGTATACCTCAGGGAAATGTGGGTGAAAAAATCTATTTAAGAAGGTTTCTGAAATACATTTTTACTATTTTTGTCCATATAAGTATATGTGTGACATTCCTGGGTACAATCCAGACTAATGAACAGTTCTGTCACCCCTGTCTTGCAACACTGGGTGCCTTACAATGCCTTACTGAAGGGGCTCCCACCTGTGCCACTCACAAGCAAACTTCCAGCATGCAAGCCATACCCTAAGTGTTTGTGTGTAACTACAGCCTGCCAGCCACACTTGGGTTTTACTCTCTCTCTCCCCAGCCTTGGTTATACTGTAGGGTGTCCCCAACACAACCTGAGTCTTAGATTTCTCCCCCCCCCCCCCCCGAAATCTATGCCCACTACTGCCCAGCCCTCTCCTGAATAATACAAGTTTTATAATAAAGTCCATTATTACTTTAATAGAAATAATATCCATGTAACTTGCCATCCCAATTGGATTTTCCCATAGACTTCAATTTAAACATACTTGCTTAGATAAAACAATAAAACAAGTTCATTAACTACAAAGAGAGAGATTTTAAGTGAGTACAAGTAATGAGGCATAAAAGTCTGAAATGGTTACATGAAAAACAAAGATAAAACACCACTGATGCCTAACTTAACACAGTGTCACATTCAAAGCAGAGCTTTCTCTCCACATCCTTCTTAGGATCAGGTCAGGACCCCATCTCCCAGAATCCAACATAATTCTTTGTTGCTTCAGGTACTGTCAATGCGATGGATAGGGAGAGAGAGGAAGGTGCCTTGCGGTGTTTAACCTTCCTTTTTATAATTTCAGTCTCTCCTTTGAAAAACATTTCTAGCTGGGTACCAGGGAAACAAAAGCCTATGAGGAAGGATGTTCCCTGCCGCTTGTTCCTCACCAGTTTGAGCTATCTTTGTTTCCTTTCCTGCTTGATGACTCTGTTTACTGCTTAAATGCAAATTAAACAGATCACACATTCCTTTGTTTGAGATAGATCTGTTTGCCAACCTCAGTTTGGAACATACAGAGTTTACAACATATAGTAGAATCTTATAACTTCACATACAGTGTTACCCCACACATTTTGTCAGCAAATTGAGGTTTTCAGATGAAACCTTGCAAGGCATATTTGCACAGTATTGTAATTATCTCTGTACAAGTTGTGAATATATGGATGCATTCTGTCACAGTATGTTACTAGTTCATGGTTACAAATAGCATTAAAGATCTTAATACATTGTCCTATAAGTAATTGCCTATAAAGTTGTGCACTTTGAAATGTTATATCTCAATGTCATTAATTGTATATTTCTCTACAAGTGAAGTGCATTAAGACCTTATGGAATCTTTAAGTAGAAATTCAAATTTGAGATTTCTTACTTTTGATCATCTTTGATGGAATAAAAGAGCTTTAGAGAATAGGAATGTCACCTATAAGAAGAAACAACGGTAAAGATTTTCAGGATCTGACTCCCCTCTCTTCCCCTTCCCCCGCCCCCCAAAATTCAGGCACATAACTGCCCTCCCACTTTTCTGTAATATCCCTTTCTAGTGGCTGGACCAGGGAGGGATTGATGTCCATACAGCCTTTGAACTTAACAGACTCTGGGTCTTTTAACACAGGCAGTAAAGACACAGTTTTAGACCCAGAGATTTCAGGTTCATCCCCCACTGTAGAGGACTCACCATTGGGCATTGCATTTCACAAGCAATTACTGTGATTATACACACACATGTATTTATACAGACAGATGGCTAGTTGCTTAACTTATTCATGAAATCACAGTGTTGTACAGACAAATTTTTAGCTTGTTAGGCCTATAAGAAGAAGGGAAAATACAAAAGAAGAGACCTATTTAAAAATGAATGCAAAAGGATGAATAAATATGTATAACCATATAATCCATGTTCAATATTATTGAGAACTTATTATTAATTTCACCAACTAATTGAAAACATATTTAGATTAAATAAGAAAGATACAGGTCTAGATTTTTAATCACAGTGCTAAACATATCTATATTCTCATTTCTCAAAACATTACAGCAAAGTCTTAAAACTTTTTGTCATTAGCATATATGAACAGAAAATATAATTTAAACTATGCAGGTATTATCCTTAACATTAACCTGATAATCTTACATTCCAACACAATTATCCATAACAGTAAAACAATTTCTGTATATCTCACTTTCTAATACTACCTTATTTAAGCTGCAAAGAATCAAGTGGGTCTTGAACTGTTTTGTGCTGAGATTGTAGAGTCAATGTTCTTTCAGAAGCTTTGTTAATTTGCAGAGCTAAGCTTTGATCATACAGCTAGCTCCTTGGTGCACGGGGTCCACCCACACACAGATTGTTCCAGGGTACGAGACCTTACATTTCATGTTCAAGATGTTTTTATTTGTGTGTGTGTGGTATACACACATGCTTTTCAGTTTGCTTTTCTCTTTTTGAATGTGTGCATATGTATACCTATGCAGAATGTGCATTCAATGTAGTTGACAATGCCACAACAGATAAAGGTGTAAAATGTTTGAGTACAGAGGTCTGTAACATTTAGAATAGATGTGAACACTTGGTGCTGGTTTCTTAGTTTCTGTCCTTTGTAGATTTTGTCCAAATGACTAGTGATGTGGGATCCTCAGTTCTAGGATGACCAACATGAGGTCCCTTGGGGTATGTCTACACAGGAATAAAAAAAACTGCTGGAGCCCGAACTTGAATGTCTATACTGTGATTTTTAGACCCACAGCCCTAGCTCAAGTCAGATGATGCAAGCCAGTTGCAGCTGTGTTGCAGGTCTTTTACTCCTATGCAGACATAATCTGTGAAGGGCCTTTTTAATCCAGTGGGGATTCTTGGCACTTCCTGAAAAGTAAGTCCCTTTAAAGATGTCTCAGTTTGGGCACCCAGAAACTGAGGAATCACAGAATCACTGGTCCCTTCTGAAAATCTTGGCCTTCAAGTATAGACTTTTCCATAATAGACCCAAAGCATGTGCGTATGTATGCAGTCCATCTTTGATTATACCTACAGAAGTTTTCACCATAAACTTTCACTTTTAGAAAAAAAACATACTAAGGTCATCTGTATATATGTTGGCAAAGTACCTGATTACCAAACTTCAATTTTTAGTATAGGTCTTACAAACGAAAGATTAACTTTCATTTTCTCAGCTATGCCTGACTCCAAAATGTGTGTAATATTAGGTTGATAAAGGAAGCTGGAAAACAGGATCCAGAGCTGGCTTACATCAGCAGCAATTTTATAACTGGACATGGCATTGGAAAGAATCAGCCTCGTAACAAACAGATGGAAGTGGAATTCAGAAAACAAGAAGAGGTAACTTAAGTGAAAAGAATTATACAATAGTATTATGTTCAGAATCGTTTAATTTGCAGGCAAAATCTGTGCTCAGTAACTCCTGGAATCTCAGGAAGTATTCTGACTTGACAGATCTGCACACTTATTTGTGGTGCAGATGTTTTTACAAAAAATATGTGTTTAGAAAAATTGGGTGGTCAAGTTATATAATTGAATAGAATTTAAAATAACTAGTTTCTTGTCTTGTCACATAATCAACCACTTAATTCTCCTCTAATGGGTTAACAGCGCTACATTACTGTTTCACAGAAAATAAAGTGTTTTGGAATTTCCTGACTGCTGTGTAGAATATTAAGCTCTTTTGTAATAATGGTAAATTGCTGATCATTAAAAGCTCAGATTTACATTGAGTCTACTGTAGAATAAAAATCCATGGTCTTGAATTTTATGTTGGGATCTTTTAAAAAAAAATTTAGCTCTTAACTGCATTTTGGATTTGAACTTGATAAAAGCCATATTTATAACCTGAACCCCAGTAATTGCTTTATTAAAAAAAATTAAAATCACCTACCCTATTACAGCCTGACATACTTTGATACCATTAGCTTATTAAATTCAAAGAAATAAAATTCAACACTTTAAAAAAATACTTCCAACTTGATGATAAAATCTATGAAAATGGAACATCCTAGCACTCTGAAATCTGTATTTGATTCATTGAGCTGAGTGACTGATTAATTTTGCTTTACAAGGTTTGTTAGAATGTATTATTGTCCAGGATCCTTTTAACAATAAATGTTGTTGTGTGGAATGTTTGTTTGGGCTTATGCATGATAGGGAGTGGGGGAGAATTCACAAATGAAAGACTTAGAATATTGCTCTGTATTTTTCAAGACTGTTGTTAAATGGTGATGTGGTGTAACAGGTGTTAAGTAGAGCCCATTAATGATTTAGCAACCAATTCATTTAAAAAGCCAGTGGTTATTTTAATAAGATCCTAAAACAAAAGTCAAAGAGGACCAAAATTAGGGAGATTTAGTGTTTTAGCTGAAGGGAAAATATTTAGAAAGAACCCTCATATTTCTCATTTAAAATACTTGCAATTTAAAAACAGTTGAAAAGTTAATCTTTGTTAGTCCTATTTCAAAATGGAATCTCTTTTGAAAATTAGTATATCCAACATTTCCAGAAGGTGGGTATGGGTGATGGGATGGAACACTTGATGATTACCTGTTCTGTTCTTTTCCTCTGAAGCAACCTGGCATTGGCTACTGTCGATAGGGCGCTGGGCTGGATGCACCTTTGGTCTGACCCAGTATGGCTGTTCTTATGATATTGCCTACATTGAAATTTGGAATTAGTAAATAATTCCAAATTTCCAAATGGCAATTGTTCAGTAACAAACTTGATTTAAAAAGTAGCCTAAAACCACATGTACTGCAACAAGTAGTTTACTGTAATTTATTTTGTAGGGGAGGGAGGCTATTTCTTTCACATATAGTATAATGGGCTATACATTCTTAGGGTTTTTTTCCCTTTTAAGTGAACCTGATTTTTACTTCCTTTATATTCCTTTTCTGGATTTTACAGTATAGTTAGACATTGTTCTCTTTGCAAGTATTTTTGTCTGAATTTCTTATTTCAGTTTGTTTTTATATATCTATTGTAACTTTTCTTTTAGCAGGTTGACTATAATTAGCAGAAACATCAACTGTGAAAACTGTCATTTCCAAAGTGATGCTTCAACATCAGAAATGCTGACTGGTTATTCCCAAATTGATGTTCAGAAACGCTTTTCTGAACACAACATTGCTGAAGTATAGCCAAAAGATATGTAGCATTGTAAATAAGCGGGTTTTCCCCACCCTCATGATTAGTGGTTCCCACATTTTTTTAGATTCCCTCATAATTTGACATTTAAGATTTAATTCCTAGGAAGCCATACTGTCTTTCTGATTAAATGTTGTTGCTCTAAGAGTCTCTGAAAAGATTTTTTTATTGTTGTTTATTCTGGTTGAACACTGTAATCCTTCTGATTCTTTTTAAACATGTTTTTAGAGTTCCACTTGCATCCTTTTGGATTTTTTTTTTTTACGTAGCATTATAAAATTCATTAAAAGTAATTCAAACAGTTATGTACAGAACTGATTTCTTAGACATTTCTTTCTTTGATTACTTTGATAGGTACTTAGAAAATTTCGAGCACATGAGACCAACTTGCTTATTGCTACAAGTATTGTTGAAGAGGGTGTTGACATACCAAAATGCAATTTGGTGGTTCGTTTTGATTTGCCCACAGAATATCGTTCCTATGTACAATCCAAAGGAAGAGCCAGGGCACCAATCTCAAATTACATCATGTTAGCAGACACAGACAAAATCAAAAGTTTTGAAGAAGATCTTAAAACCTACAAAGCAATTGAAAAGGTATATATCCAAAGGAACATACTTCTTGGTTAGCAGTGTAGTAAAAAAAAAAAATAGCCTGTTCTCATCACATTCTGTTCTTAAAATGTTAAGATCCTCAGAAACAAATGCTCGAAGTCCGTTGATGCTAGTGAAACTGAAACTGAACCCATCGTGGATGATGATGATATCTTTCCACCCTATGTGTTGAGGCCAGATGATAGCAGTCCAAGAGTTACAATTAACACTGCAATTGGACACATCAATAGGTATGAGGCAAATTCACTTTTTTCCTTACACTTTGACATCTTCAGATACTGAAGTTCCCCACTGACCCTCACAACAGGGCAGCATAAGGCATGGCACTGCAAACTTCCCCATAACGCAATACCAACATGTTTCAACTCTGTTCTCAGTGAGATCACCTCAAGTTAGAGAGGGCAGGCCTGTTGTCAGATCCATTCAGTCCTTGTCTGAGACTGCCGACAAGGATACCAGTTCTGATGGTTGGATTAGTGATGTGGATTCCCTTTCTACTAGGAATGTGAATATAACATGACTGATGTGTACTCCCATTGCTTAATGCATTGCTGGATGTACTGAGTTACTATGATGATATGGGCTGTATAAAAACCTTAGTAAAATAGAGACCACCAGCACATTTAATGAAGTCCAGCATTCAGTCATCAAATGGGTAGAGATGTAGTTCCTTTTGATAAGGCCAAATTTAAAGAAGTGCTATAGTTGAGAGAGACCACATAAAACCCCCTCGCTCACATTTCTGATAGTTTATGATCTGCTGTTTTATTTTAAAAAGGGTATTGGATGATGCCGTTAAATCATTTTACTTTACTAAATATTAATTGTGGGAAATTCAAGAAATAGGCAGAACTAAAATCTTCCATACTTCCTGCATTAGTAATTTGAGAGTCCCTGTAAGCTGTACATCGGATCTTGCTTTTGGATTTAGAAAGATCGGCTTTCTAAAATCTATTTCAAATTAGGTACTGCGCAAGATTACCAAGCGATCCATTTACTCATCTGGCTCCTAAGTGTAAAACCCAAGAACTACCTGATAATACATTTTATTCAACTCTCTACCTGCCAATCAACTCACCTCTTCGAGCCTCTATTGTTGTAAGTACTTAGTATGGGGATGGAAATAAGTTAATTATATATGTATATATGCGTGAATGAGTTTTCCATTGGCATTAATTTATAGCCAGTATATATGCTGCTTTGTTTTGCTGTAACACACTCTGTAACTACTTGCAGACCACATCAGCTTCTTTTGTTTATAGTCTGTTTTCTCAGCAACTTCCTTTCATTGTACATCCGAAACACTTTTGCTGCTTTTCCTGCAGCCTCATCTTCATACACGTTGGTTTATTTGAGTTGTGGGATGTGCTTCAGATATATATTTCTGCACCTTGCAGAGGCAGAATAAGAGTTAATAATGTTTTAAAAAACAGTAACTCCTTTGTGATGAGTTTTAATGTCTCTTTTGAGTTTATGAAACTATTATAATGTTTATGTTAAGTTCTGACCATTTAAATATATTTGTAAACTATGTACTGTTAAAGATAGATTTTAAGATATTTTGTGAAATATTTTGTAGGGTCCTCCAATGAGTTGTGCAAGACTGGCTGAGAGAGTGGTAGCTCTTATTTGCTGTGAAAAACTTCACAAAATTGGTAAGAGTCTTTGAAAACAAGGATCTCTTTGGTTAATGAAAAAAATCTTTATATTGAGGCATTTGGAAAGTTGTAGGTAAAGACTTCTGTCATATATAATATGGTAGTGGAGTTCATGGTTTAACGCCCATTGTGCAATGTTTTGTGATGTGATCATATAAGGAAATAATTTAACATGCATCCCTGTAGAGGTATAGAGTTTAAGGTTGTCAAGGGAATCTCACCACTGAATTTCTGTGGTTTTTAAAATGGTAAATTCAATATCAATTGCAGTAACATAAATTTTGACATGGAATATGGTTTTTATATAGGAAAAAATTTCAGTGTCAGCTAGCAAATCACATTTCAGAGTTCTGGTGTAATTTGAGGGCTATATTTCTTAGCCATGAGATAACCATAGAATATTATTTTCTAAAAGTTCATTATAAAGCTTTTGTTATGTACAATCCAAAATTCAATGCTTTAAATGGCAGCGTCTCTAGTTAACTACAAAATATTTATGAGAACTCTAATTTCTTCAAATGCTGGTCCCTGTGTGTGTTCCATGTGTAAGTATGCATTTGCACCATACACCTGAATCCAGAAAGATCTTGCAAGTAATGTCCATTGATCTGCCTCCAAGCCCAAGTTCCCTTTGGGCTGTGCACCAGGGATATAAGGGGAGGTGTGGACTGACTCCTCCAGTTCCTTTGTACCACCGCAGTTGGAATCGTCCAATGTCTGGAGCTATTCTCACATCGTTTGTCTTCATCTTGTAAACATAATTGTATATGCTTTAAGTGGTTTTATAGTTTTTGTATTGGTAGTGTAGTTTAGTTCCTTATGTGGTAGGGAACCCTCTCTGTTTCCCCTTTTGGGAGTAGGACTATGCCAGAATTTCAGGATTCAAAAACTCTCCATCCTGCTCTTGCTCTTTCTTGGGCAGTTATGACCACCTAAGTTCCCTCTTGGCTGCGTAGTGGGGCAGCCTGAAACCCCTCATCCCCCCCCCCCGAGCCCTCACCCCCTACACACACCCCAAACCCCTCATGCCTAGCCCCACCCCAGAGCCCCCACCCAGCCAGAGTCCTCACCCTCCTGCACCACAACCCATTGCCACAGCCCTGTAAAAGCTTCCATGATACCGGTACCAACATTGATGCTGACCACAGCCTTAAAGAGTCGAAGTTCCATCAGCTGCCAGTACTGATGAGCACCAGATGGGATCCTCTCTCCCCAGCTCTGTACCAACCCGGTCCTGAAAGCACCCATCAACAAACTGTCTGTCACGGCACCGGATCCAACAGAACTGACAACCAGGACTGTTTGTACTCCAGAATGGACTGAGACATACACTACACCAGAGGAAATCTTCATCCTCCTGGACTTGCAATTTCTTCTATTTTTTGGCCTCGTCCTTCTGAGGCCCATATTGACCCCAGAAGAGGACACCACTTCAAGGAGGAGGAGTCATTCCCCCTATTCCATCCGTAAGCCAGAGTTTTCTTCCACTGGGTCTTGGACCTGTCCTCTGCGCAAACAGGGTTACCCTCCAAGAGAGCACTGGGTACCCACTGTCCTGAGATTCATCCCAGGCAGCCTTCAACCCTTCATACTGGCCCTGTCGGCATCCATAGGACCCTTATGCATGACATACCGAATCCATGCACTCAACCAGAGAGTCTCACCATCCTTCTCCTACTGGATAACAGCAGCCAGTTCTGCAGGAATATGTGGAAGAGGAAGATGATGAACTGGATCCTCTGGTACTAGCAGTGCCAATAGGCATATCATCTTCCCCACCTGATGAAGTAGTTGCCCGGTCTTTGCTCTCACCCAGTAAACCTAGGCAATACCAAGCACTGTTGCAGACATTGGCAGCAGACCTTCAGATTCCGTTAGAGGAAGTTCAAGATATGCAGCACAAACTCTTGAACATCTGGCAGCTGACTGGATCCAATTGGGTAGCACCCCTGTGAATAAGGCAATTATGGAGGCCAGCTAAAGTGGTATGATGTACACTGACAACTTGTACCCCTACTCCTAAGAGGAAGAATTCTTGTTCACCAGCTCTACCCTTAACTCCCTAGTAGTGCAAGCAGCCATGGAAAGATCCAGGCAGCGACTCCCAGGAACTACCCATACTTACAAGGGAGCTCAACACCTTGACCTTCAGAGAAGGAAGGTATTCACATCCATCAGCCTTCAGTTGAGAATTTCTAACTACCAGGTCCTTTTATGAACTATGCAATGTTACTGGAGTTCAAAGATAAAACTCCTCCAGGAGGAGAGGACTCAATTCCAGACCCTTTTTGAGGAAGGTAGACTTGTGGCAAAACCTCTCTGTAAGCTGCAGTGGAAGCAGCTGATACCACATCAAGAACTATGGCAACCACAATAGTAATGTGCCAGGAGTCATGGCTCCACTCTTCAGGGTTCCCAAGAGAGATTCAGAACACCACCAAGGAGTTGCCTTGTAATGAAACTAAGCTCTTTAACGAGAAGACAGACAAGTCTTTGCACTTGTTAAAAAACTGCAGGTCAACCCACTGTTCGCGAGGCATTAATTCTCTGGGCCTGAAGAGGAAACATCATAAATGATCATATAAGCCAACGCCTTTTTCCTTAGCCTTTTTTTCACCAATGACCCTACAAAACTGTGCAACAAGCAACAAGTTACAGAAATCAAGTTACACAGTCTTCTCCATATCAGTGATAGCTACCCAACCTCAGCCACCAGCTAAACTATAGAGTGAGTGCCACCTCAGCGTATTTCCTAATAGAAAGGGAGGCTGGAGGGATTCTTGACCTACATCAGCTAATACCTTTATTTACACATTAAAATTCTGCCACTGGTTACATTGGCATCAGTAACTCCTTCCCTGAAAAAAGACACATGTTCACAGCTGTCCACATACAAGATGTTTGCTTTCATGTGAACATCCACCTATCCCGCAGAAGGTTCCTCATATTTCTGGTAGGTCAGGAACAGTGTGAGTACAGGGAACTCCTGCACAATCTGGCAACAGCACCCAGGGTACTTACAAGTTTCCTCAATGGTGGGAGCACAGATGAGATGAAACAGCTACACCACCTTCCTGTACTTAAATGACTAGCTTCGAACAAATAGATAATGCCTAAGAGCTCTGTTGGCAATCTTGTCATTACTCCTCTCAGATGTCGAATGGTCCGGTTGTGTCTTTCTGTGTTAGGCCAAATAGGCTATTATACCTATGTAATACCTTTTACCAGGCATCTCCATTATCTACAAGTCAGATAATTATCTGGCTCCTGTCAGCATATACATCAGTCAGGCACACCATGAACTCTGTAGTGACAATTGCTGTCATGGTCAGAGATTCACTCATCCGGTGGACAAACTTGGGACATGTATATGTTGGAGTCCATTTCCTAGCTCCCATAGCCGACATGACAATAATCGCATTCACATGCCTTGTGAGCTGGGGATCCCTGTGCACGGACATCTCAGAAAGCCAGTATGCATATCAGTCTCCTAGAACTAAGAGCAGTCTGGTGGGTCTGCAATGCATTCCTTCCATTTATACAACCCTAACATTTCTGGATAAAGAAGGACCTTCTAACTCAAGAAAGCAGCAAGGTCAGGCATCCCAACCCAGATTCTCTTCATCTCACAGCTTGGTATTTGGATAGTTTTCAAACCCAAAGCATTCATGTTTGGCAGTTGAACTATTCTGAATAATAGCAGAAAAGATTCCATCAGAAGATGTTACCTAGCCACAGATAGGCATTTCTATATCTAGGCACAACAGATTCAGTATTATCAGAGTCAGCGGGTATTCCTGCTATTTTAAGACATTCAGTCTCTATATTAGCTTGCTGTGGCCTCATCTGGCAGCATCAGTGCATGCCATCCTCTTGATTGATAGCTACTCTTTACTCATTTGGTATGAACCAGATTCCTAAAAGGTTTGACCAGGATGGATCCACCAGTAATGAAGCTAGTGCCACAGTAGGACATCAGTCTTGTACTTTCAACAGTTACTAGGCCACCTATAGAACCATTGGCCATCTGCTTAATGTCTTACCTGTCAAGGACGGTCGCCTTCCTGGTTGCCATTACGTTGGTCAGAAGGGTGAATGAGCTGGGGACTCTTATGGCTGACCCACTCTACGCTACATTTCACAAAGATACAGTATCCTTTCTCCTTCATCCGAATTCTACATAAACTAATAGATTCACTTACCAGTATTCTTCCCAAAGTCTCATGCCTCGAGAAACGACAGGAGACTTCTTTCTCTTGAGCTCAGATGAGTACTGGTGTGCTATATCCAAAGAATGAAACCTTTTAGGAAATCTCCTAGACTGTTTGTTGTTGTTGCTTGACCTCATGCTTGTTCTGCTGTATCTTCTCCGAGACTCTAGTGGTATGTCTACACTGTAATTAAAAACCCACATCTGGCTTATGCTAGCTGACTCGGGCTCATGGGCCTCAAGATAAGGAGCTGTTTAATTGTGGCGTAGGCTTCTAGGCTCAGGCTAGAGCCTGAGCTGTAGAACCCTTCAAGGTGAGAGGTAGCCAGAGCCCAAATGTCTATTCCACAATTAAACTGCCCTGTGAGCCTTAGTCAACTGGCACAGGCCAGCCATGGGTGTCTAAATGCAGTACAGCCATACCTTGCATGGATTTTTTTTTTCTTTTTTTTTAACAAGCGCATCTATTCCACTAGAGCACAGAAACCCTAAGTAGCTTCTCTCAGAGAAGACTCTCTACTGGACATTCAGGGTGGCAACCTGGAGTTCCAGTAATGCTTTCGCAAAACATTATATATTGGCCCAGGATTCTTCTGCTGACATAGCCTTTGGAGCTGCAGTCTGGCAAGCATATATATTGCCTGCATCCTCGCAGCCTCCTCCTCTTTGAATACTGTTTGTCAGCAATCGTGTGGAATACACATAGGGACCAGCACACAAAAAAGAAATGGAAATTACTTAACCTGTAACTGGATGTTTTACAAGACGCGTTCCTATCTGTATTCTACTCTATCCCCTCCTTCCTCCCGGCTTTGAATTACAACTGGATTTGTGGTAGAGAAAGAACTGGAGAGGCGTTTTTTAATAGTTATCTATGTTTATTGGAATTTTAAATACCCGGGGAAAATGAAATGAACTTTCTGGGAACTGATGGTTCACTAGGCAGTTTTAGTTTTAACTTCCTCTATTTTTGATTCTTAAATGGCTTAGAAAAAAAATTAGGCCTTATAGTCCTCCCATTTGTGTGCTTAGTCTGCACTTCCACTTATATCCCCAGTGTAGAGCACAAGGGAAACCAGGGTGCAGGCATGGACCAGTAGACACTATTTGCAAGATTTTTCTGGTCTCGGGCTCATGATGTGCATGTGTATCCACATGTGGAATACAGTCAGGGACCACACATCTCGAAGAACTTCCAGTTAAAAGTAATCTCCATTTCTAAAGAGGGCAAAGCAGATTTTCTCTGAGCCATAGAACATGGTCAAAAAATGAAAATCTAATGCTGACTTCAGCTGTATCTCTGCTAGTAAATATGTCATAAGTACATTTTTCTATTGTTTTTTTTTTTTAAATACACTATCCTAGAATATTACTAGAGGTGCTCTAAACCAGTACAGAAAGTCTGTACATATCCAAAGAAAAGGGAGTAAGAAATCCTGGGTAGTTGACATTACTGTGTGCAAATTAGTCCAATCAAGGGTATGTCTACACTGCAATAAAAAATTTGCAGCTGGCCCATGCCAGCTGACTCAGGCTCACAGGGCTTGCGCTAAGAGGCTGTTTAACTGTGGGTACGTTTACACTGTGAGATTATTCTGATTTTACATAAACTGGTTTTATAAAACAGGAGAGATTGACTCGGGGAGTCATTCCCAGTTTTGCTTTTGTGCCCCTGGCCGATCTCAGCCAGGGGCACTCATGATAGCAGCAGACAGTACAGAAGGACAGATAACCATCATCTTAGTGCCAATTTACACCGGCAGCAGATGGTACAGAACGACAGATAACCGTCTCTGCTATCATGCAAAAGCAAACGAATGCTGCTGTGTAGCCCTGGAGTATCACCTCTGTCCGCGGGATCAAGTACACATACGGTGACTGTTAAAAAAAAAAAAAAAAAAAAAAAAAAAAAAGCATGAGTGGCAAACCGATTGGGAGCCCATTCAGCTATGGCGTTCTGCCAGGGCAATCCAGGGAAAAAGGGCGCGAAATGATTGTCTGCTGTTGCTTTCCTGGAGGAAGGAAGGAATGACGACATTTACCCAGAACCACCCGCGACAATGATTTTTGCCCATCAGCCGGGCTCTCACCCAGAATTCTAAGGGCAGGGAGACTGCGGGAACTATGGGATAGCTACGGAATAGCTACCCACAGTGCAACGCTCCGGAAATCGATGCTAGCCTCGGACCATGGACGCACACTGCCGAATTAATGTGCTTAGTGTGGCCGCGTGCACTCGACTTTATACGATCTGTTTTATAAAACCGGTTTATGTAAAATCAGAATAATCTCATAGTGTAAACGTACCCACAGTTAAACAGCCTCTTAGCCCAAGCCCTGTGAGCCTGAGTCAGCCAGCATGGGCCAACTGCAAATTTTTTATTGCAGTGTAGACATACCCTCAATTCCATCTAACCTGTAAGATGCTAGTTATTTCATTGAATGAACACAGCTAAATCCATAATATTTGAAAAATTGGAATGTGATTATTCATACTACTATTCACCTGTAACTCATTAATAAAATTAGGTGAACTGGATGATCACTTGATGCCGGTTGGAAAAGAAACGGTTAAGTATGAGGAGGAACTTGATTTACATGATGAAGAAGAAACCAGTGTTCCAGGAAGACCAGGGTCTACAAAACGAAGGCAATGCTACCCTAAAGCTGTTAGTATCATTCATTGCTGTCCACATCTAAGATTTAATAGATTCTGTTATAGACTAGAAATAAGACAGACTTTCTAAGTTTAAGTCTCTAACTTGTCTGACAAAGAAGTGTTCTTCAAATGAAGGTTTTATTTTAATGTGTGTTTCAAACTTTTTAGCAGGATGGTCTTTACATTAAAAAATGTGTACTACTGACTTCTAGCTGCATGTCTGTCTCTCTCTATCAGAGAAAAGAGGGTAGGTACTAGCTGTCAAGGTAAATCTGTTCAGAGAAATGAAAAGTATTTTGCATGCTAGCTAGCAATTTTTTGTTTAAAAAAAATTAGCTAGTTGCATTTTATCGCATGTATAATTACTATGTATATTATAGCTTTCAAAGCTGTTTGAAAGAAACAAAAAGAAATTGTGACGTTTTGGATGAAGTTTCTTTTCTTATTTTGAAAAAAAATTGTCTAGTTGTCATATTCAGACAGTTTTTCTTCTGTACATCACAAAGATAGCTCTCTATCCCTGCTGGAGTCTTGAAAATCATGGACCAAATTCTGTTGTACCAGTGCAATTCTATTGAAGTCAGTGAAGTTTCACTAATGTAATTGAGTGGAAAACTTGTCCCAAAGAAACTAACAAGTGTCAGAAGAAGTTTGTAAAACTTCAGCATCCAGTTCAATATGTCAAAGTTCAGAAAGTAAAGAATTTCTATTTCTAAAGTCTGTGAAATGAAGTCATATGACTCAGACTGTTGTAGTGTTGTGGGGTATTTTGACTTGTGGACATTTTCCAGAGGCAGAACTTGCTGCTTTTTATTAATTTCAGATATTTACTTTTGATTTAAAGTTCTACCATTGAACATGGAACATCAAATTCTTTTGGTTTGAACCGTAAATTGGTAGAGATTATTTGTTTCAAATAGAGATTTATTATGGCATAGTGTTGGTATAAGTCACACTATTTCATAAACATGTTTATCACTTTACAGGAGTATTCGTCTTTTAGATTTGTTTAACATAATATATAATAGGACAACTAATGCAGAGTTGATCTGTCACTTTGACAGGTTTGTTATAAGCTGCATTCATTATTCTTCATCATGGAAAGTTCCAAAGGTTCATTATGATGGGTCTTCAGCTTGCTTCCATGGATGTAGAACCAGCCCCGTCAGTCACTGGTAACAGAAGGCGGCCCCATTCCCTGAAATTCCTTCCAGAGGATTGATAATTAGTAGTACAGGATATATCCTTTCAACCAGTGTATTTTGTAGCTGCTCAGGAGGCCCATGGCAACCTCAATTAAAAACAGAGGCAAGAGACTGGAAAGGCAACCCAAAGGTTCTACCATATGCACCAGTCCAGATCCAACCTGGTGTCTGTCCCAGAAATAGACTTGGTGCACACACGTATCTCACTCCTCTCCATCAAGGACTTGGTGATCCCAGCTGAGGGAGATTTTTCTGCCAAAAAGACATCATGGATGGGAGAGTGGACTCCTTAATCAGAACAAGTTGCAAGGTGACTGTGGACATCCACAACCTCTGTGTACTTTGCAAGAGAAGTTTTGTGTCATCTTTCTGGAAAAATTCTTTATCAGCAGCCTTCAGTCACATCTAGGATATTCTGTTGCTCTCACCCAGAGCAGTGGGATACAATACAGTATCATGTAGGCATATGTAGCATCAATTGTAGAGAATATTTGTCCAGGTAAATCAGCTTCTGGCAATTCCCAAACACTCCAGTGGGAAGCTTTTTGGAAACCAATGAATAAGGTAGTCACAGACATCGGAAAAGTCTAGGGAAAACTTGGCCCTAGTCAGATATTATAGAAAGGAATATAGATAACATGAAATTTTCAGCCCCAGAGGTACAACAAAAGAGAGGACCTCTTCAGAAGCAGTCGATTGAACAATCCAGGGTAAATAGGGAAAACCTATTTTTTACAGCACTAAGAACTCATCAGTTTGAACCACTGGAAGAGGTATTGTCATATTTCCTTTCCATCAGAGTGTCCTTCCCAATATCTATTACCTCAACAAGGTGACTTTTTGCAATATGGATTATGCTTCAAAGGCTCAGTAAAATACCTGTCATTCTGAGATGATTTTTCAAACTGGCAAAAAGAAAACTCTGTTTTGTTTTATTTTTTTCATAGAAATCCAGAGTTTTTCGTGTGTTTTTGTCCCAACTCTTTACATCTGGAAAAGAAGCTTTAGCACACTTCAGATCTACAAGAAGCACTCAGCATTTTTTATGTAAAAGCCAGGAGGGTATCTAAAACACTTAGTTGTTTTTATTAATCCAGATGGATCATTTTTCACTCCTACAAAACAGTAAACCTTACTCGTATATCAAATCCCATTTCTTAAGACTAATGATGAGCACAGGAGCAAAGAAGTTATATCGTTTCTACAAGGAGAGCTGGAAGGCAGTCACATATGCATTTATGGTGACTGTGTTCACTGAAATCCACAGATTGGTCATCCAAACTTCAGCCAGTGTCATTTTAGGTGGAATTCTGTGGCCAGTGCCACAGCCAAGGAAAGATGGGGCGTAGATATAGTTTGCCTCATTTTTTGGCGTACATAAGTAAAGCGTGAACTTGCTTCTCATTTTGGAGGCATACTACTGAGAAAATCCTAGTGCAATGGGTCTTTGAATCTCAGCAGAATAAAGAATGGGAAGACTTATCCTACCTTT
Source organism: Chelonoidis abingdonii (assembly GCF_003597395.2). Taxonomy (NCBI): domain Eukaryota; kingdom Metazoa; phylum Chordata; order Testudines; family Testudinidae; genus Chelonoidis; species Chelonoidis abingdonii. The sequence goes on along the minus strand of NC_133772.1, from coordinate 125,911,600 downwards.
ATATAAAAGCAACCTTTATTTGAGAAATAAGGTCCATAGAGCATGGACACAAAGGGCTCATCCAGAGATGGATAGACATGGAAAATGGCATTCAAAGCTTTCATTTTATTCATAGAGAAGATTATTCTGGTGCTCTGCAGTAGGGGAGACTTTTGTTTTTCAATATAGAACATAATTGTTAATTTAGGAAAGTAATACTTGTCTCAGCTAGCAGGAATTTCAGGGCATGAGGCATTCTCCTACTGACTAATGACTGAAGTCTGGTTTTGACCCAAACCTGCAAGTAGGCTGAAGACCAGTTATAATGGGTCTTGTTAAAAAAAATAAAAAAAAAAAGTGGGGGTGGGAATTCAGGTTAGTTTGGGTGAATTTTCTTATTCTGCCTTTTAGAAACATATCTCCAAAGGTTTTAATAAAGTATTATAATTTTGTTTCATACCAGTCTCAACAGATCTTATGAAATATTTGTTCTAGGAATGAGAATTCAAGTGAAATTTGCTGAAATAGTCATATTAATGTATTTTTCTCTCTTTGATTGTAGATTCCAGAATGTTTGAGAGATAGTTACCCCAAACCTGATCATCCCTGTTATCTGTATGTAATAGGAATGGTGTTAACTACCCCTTTGCCTGACGAGCTCAACTTTAGGAGGCGAAAGCTGTATCCTCCTGAGGATACAACACGATGCTTTGGAATACTGACAGCCAAACCTATACCTCAGGTAATTAATCTGACTTTCTCTTACCCATCTGTGCCTGACAATCCTACTACTATTCATGACTCAAAGCACTGAGGCAGGCCAGAGACCAGAGCGCACATGTCAATTCTGCCTTCCTGGAGCAATCTTGAAAACTGGATCTCCAGTTATCATAGAGTATTGTATATAGTTATTTCCATAGTTTAACTTCTTCCTATCAAACATTTCTCATTGTAATTTTATATGCTCTGATTGAGAGTGCCAAATTCTTCTCCTAAGGTAGGACATTTCTGACTAGCCTCATCTGAGCTGAACATGGGAAATAAGGCTAAGCACAGGCTGAGAAAATATACCTCTTTCTGTGTTTTTTCCCAATCATCCATTGATAGGGGTTCTGTGCTTATGTTGTGCTCAGAACAAATCATATTCTGTTACCTGTTCAGAGGGCTTGTCCGCACCGTACCAACCTTGGTCCTACACTCAGCAGTATCACCAGCACTCTGCAGCTCCTTCAGCACCTCTATAATAGCAGGACTCTGTGGCATCACAGTGCAGGGGTAATGGACGCTTTTAGAGCTCTGCTGCTCCCTCACTGTAGCGTCCACCTAGCATTCCTGGGATGCCTGTCCCACATTCATCAGCTCCCTCACTCCCAGAAGTCTGCATCTGACTATTGGTAAAGGTAATAACCTCTCCCTCCCCATAAATCATCCCATAGATTTTGTGTTTTATAGGGACAGAAGCCCCATTACACATCTTCTTTCTCAGCACACTCCTCCCCCAATGCTGTTCAGACCCTTTGGGCCACTCATTTATATTTCTATGCCCTTCTGGGCACAGAATCTTATCAGTCAGCCTCTAGGAAACTATGTAATTCCAATTACACAAAGAGCAAGCACTAGTGAATCTGCTCATGCACAGCATCACCACCGAGCCCGTTTCTAGCAATCATTCTCCACACCTGCCTCCTATAAAATTGGCTGACAAGTTGAGAAACAAGTAAAATCCTTCATGCTAGTTCTTCGTAACACAAGGAAAGGGATGATTGCATTGTTTTTTATTCAGATTCTGATCAATCCTGAAAGAAACAGTTAAGGATCAAATCCAAAAGAAAATATCCTTCACCTAGTCTCTCTTCACAGGAGAGAATGAAATCCTCAGTGAAGACGTGAGGATAGCATGCCCTTGTTGTTGGTAAGAAAATGCAGGGCAATTAAGAAAAACTCTAGAGAGAAGCCAAAGTTTAAAAAGGAAACTTTATCAAGTAGTCCCTGCTCTCTAAAAAAGGGTCATTTTCTAGGTCAGAGAGAACTTAAACTTTTCTGAACAGTGAAACTGTGTCAAAATGATGGCTTCCACTGGCATTTCTGTATGTGTAAATTAATATTCATTAACACCTAAATCCTGACAAAAACATTAATCACTGCTGTAGGGACAGTCCTATTCTGGAAGAAGTATGTGTGGTATTTTCTAAGACATCTTTCAGTATATACTTTTTGTTATCTTTTGTTTTCTCGTTATGTACTTAGATTCCTCACTTTCCTGTGTACACACGTTCTGGAGAGGTTACTATATCTATTGAGCTAAAGAAGTCTGGTTTTATGTTGTCTTTACAAATGCTTGAGCTGATCACAAGACTTCACCAGTACATTTTCTCTCATATTCTTCGGCTTGAGAAACCTGCACTAGAGTTCAGACCTACAGAAGCTGATTCAGCCTATTGTGTTCTACCTCTTAATGTTGGTAAGGATTGAGTTTCTTTAAACATTCCCTTTAGTTTACTTTATAACAAACTAGTTACTTTAGGATTTTGTCAGCCTTCAGAGTTATCATATTTCATATATCATTTAATATAGTAACAGCAGAAATATATTAGTATGCAGGTTGGTTTCTGTTACCTTTCCCCACTTCTTTGAAATTCTAAGTGTGCTTGAAATTAGCTCAAATCATCTTTTAACAGTATGTTTTCAGGTGAACCAGGAAGAATCTAAAACTATCTAGGTGTGCTGTTATAAGTGCAAGGTTTCCCTCAAGATTTTAGGGAAGAGGGGAGGCAAAGAGTATACTGAAAGCAAATAATCTTTGCAAGTTAAAAATAATGCAGCTTCCAGTTTGGGAAACCCAACAGAATAAATGAAATATGTCTCTTCTTTTTAAGTTGATGACTCCAGCACTTTGGACATTGACTTTAAGTTCATGGAAGATATTGAAAAATCTGAAGCACGTACAGGCATTCCCAGTACAAAGTACACAAAAGAAACTCCATTTATTTTCAAATTAGAAGATTATCAGGATGCAGTTATCATTCCAAGGTGAGGATTGGATTGTATCATCTATGACATTTAGTGAGTAGAAAATGTATCTGTATAAATATTTGCCATATAAGTGATGTAACTTATGTATTGGAGCAAAGCAATAGCCTGTACTTAGCATACACAGTAAACCTGATGACAGATTACATTATTTAATAATAGAGTCATTTTGATGACAAGTTTGTGGCATGATTCATACAGAAATATAATACTGGGATTTTAATGTATGGTCACACACAATCTGTTACATCCCCATAAAGAACAGTGCAAGTCACCATCTAACTTTCACACTATTCTGCCAAAAGCTGTGACTCTGCCAGCAGCTAGTTTACTGGAACTATTTTAAATTGGGGAGACTGGTGGTGATCCTGTCTCTAGTTACATCTCCTTGATGCTGAAGTCTTGCCAGAGCAGTCCCAAAGACAGTGAAGAATGACCCTATCAGTGCAGCTCCATCAGCAGTATCAGTGATGGGAATGATGGCGGAGACAAGCTACTAGTGGGCCACCAGTGTTTTAACCACGCGTCATCTAAGAATGGCTTAATGGCATGGGGGAGGTCCTAAACTGGCATAAATATCATAGTTGCATTGACTTCAGTGAAACGATGACATTTGATCCCAGCTGGGGATTTGCCCCATTGTGGTTAAAGCACAGTGGATGGTCTTCATTAGCACCCCTCTGTTGCTACCCCCCAGTGGAACTGCATTGGTGGTAGTAACAATGGGAGACATAAGAGTTCAGGATGGGGAGACTTGAATTACACTCCTAGTGAGAATTATTTATTGCCAGCTGGTAATGGCTAGGCAAGGTGGGGTGGACAGGATGGACTACTGACATAATTGAATATTCTGTCTCGTTTGTTTGTATCTTAAAAGAGAGAACCTCTTAAAACCTGCAAAGAGTGCATGTATTCAATCTACATAAACACAGTTACCCTTGTTATAACTATGTGTTTGTACAGTGCCCAGAACATTAGAGTACACATAATAAGTATTCAAGGCTGATAAGATAAATGAGTTTCCTGAAGGCTGCTTTAAGTTAAGCATCCACTGTTTTCTAGAATTTTGAAAAAAATAAAAAATCAAATGGTCATGGAAAGTAAGAGTCTTGGTTGCGACTTTGGAATAAGGTTGAAAAGATTAAATACATTATTAGAGATTTTACTTCATTTAGAGAAGTCTACTCAGATATGTAAATATTTAGATAGGAATTGAAAATGACAGACACATCAGAAACTAAGACCAAAATGCCAAAAAATAAATATGCAAATCTCATAGTTAAGAATATATCTTGCTAGCTATCACAATTTGTGCAAAATGGCATGTGAACATCTCGTTTATACTTGCTTTAAAGGGCAGTACTAAACCTCTGGAGTATTCCAGTGCTAGAAAATGGATATTTGAAACTTTTTCTTCTTTTGTAAGAAGGAAGAGATTGTAAATGGGTTGAGAACCAGGCTGAGATGCCAAGTGTAGTATTGATATAAGTTTGTATCATTCTGGCTTCTGTGGAACATTCACCTACCCTATGGGACAAACATCCTCCCATCTTTCTTCAAGGGATTTTTTAATTTTGCATTTAGCTTGTGTTGTTTTTGGTTTGTCTTAGGGATTTTTTTTATTTATTTGAAATAACAGCTTGTTGAAATAACAAAAAAATTCTTTTTATTTAATCATTCTAAAATTGTGTGATAGGACCAACTTTTTTATAGAAAAGTTTAAACATATTTAAGAGCTTCTGACAAATTAAAAATGTTGGGACTAAATTTCTATATTGGTTAACAAAAATATTTATCATTTGTAAAATAAGTACTCAGATTGAAGCAGACAGTCTAAAGTATATATTTATTTCATTATACATAGCCCTTTTAAAATTTATACTTAATTTTATTAAAATTAGGTGTTCTGGGTTCCTGTCTCTTCACAGAAAATAATTGTATAGGGTAATTAATTTTTTTCTACTCTAGTGTATATAAGGGTACATCTACACTACAGGATTATTCCGATTTTACATAAACCGGTTTTGTAAAACAGATCGTATAAAGTCGAGTGCACGCGGCCACACAAAGCACAATAATTCGGTGATGTGCGTCCATGTACCGAGGCTAGCGTCGATTTCTGGAGCGTTGCACTGTGGGTAGCTATCCCCTGGCTATCCCCTAGTTCCCGTAGTCTCCCCCGCCCATTGGAATTCTGGATTAAGATCCCAATGCATGATGGTGCAGAAACAGTGTCGCGGGTGATTCTGGGTAAATGTCGTCACTCATTCCTTCCTCCGTGAAAGCAACAGCAGACAATCATTTTGCGCCCTTTTTCCCTGGATTGCCCTGGCAAAGGCCATAGCATGGCAACCATGGAGCCCGTTTTGC
>NC_133772.1:125790703-125904827 GCF_003597395.2 Chelonoidis abingdonii | reverse complement strand
CGAGTTCAGATTGCTTTCCAGAGTAGTCACAGTGGTGCACTGTGGGATACTGCCCGGAGGCCAATACCGTCGATTTGCGGCCACACTAACCCTAATCCGATATGGGAATACTGATTTCAGTGCTACACCTCTCGTCAGGGAGGAGTACAGAAACCGATTTAAAGAGCCCTTTATATCGATATAAAAGGCCTCGTTGTGTGGACGGGTGCAGCGTTAAATCAGTTTAACACTGCTAAAATCGGTTTAAACGCGTAGTGTAGACCAGGCCCAAGTTCTTATACTGCACTCCTCATCACTATGGTCTTTGATTTGGCACATCTATTCAGTTTCTGCACAAAAAACTAATTACTTGAGTTATATAACAGCTTAGAATCATAGAATATCAGGGTTGGACAGGACCTCAGGGGATCATGTAGTCCAACCTCTTCTCAAAGCAGGACCAGTCCCCAGATTTTTTTGCCCTAGATCCCTAAGTGACCCCCTGAAGGATCGAAGTCACAGCCCTGGGTTTAGAAAGCCAATGCTCAAACTACTGAGCTAGGCCTCCCCACAATGCAGAATCAGAGCCTTAGGTAGAAAATTTGCTCAAAGAATGCTTTTCATTCCAAACTATCTGATTTTGTTTAGGTATCGAAATTTTGATCAGCCTCATCGATTCTATGTAGCTGATGTATACACTGATCTTACTCCGCTCAGTAAATTTCCTTCCCCTGAATATGAAACTTTTGCTGAATATTATAAAACAAAGTATAATCTTGACCTGACCAATCTCAACCAGCCACTGCTGGATGTGGACCACACGTCTTCAAGGTGAGGAGATTCTAAATAGCATAAACCTAGTTTAAATCTTTGGGTTTTATATCTTATGGTTTTGCAACATTTATAAAGAACCATTTAGTTCTGCTGTAAACTGTGTGATACAGTTGACAATCTTATTTTCAAAGATTTTGATGTCAATTTTTGGGCAGTCAACTTGAGTCATCATTAAAGGGACTGATTTTCAGAGGGCAAATGCTTTCTGTAAATAAAGTTGTTTTTTTTGTGTGTATTGATGGTCAAAATCATTTGAAAACGTAGTTCAACATGGTTTAATTAGAATTTTTTGTATATTTGCATTAAAGGAAATCTCTTCACAATATATTTTTAGACTTAATCTTTTGACTCCTCGCCATTTGAACCAGAAGGGGAAAGCTCTTCCACTAAGCAGTGCTGAGAAGAGGAAAGCCAAGTGGGAAAGTCTGCAAAATAAGCAGGTAATGAACTGCTCTTCATTCTAAATTGTTTAATTCAGCTTATTTAATTAACCATACTTAAGAACTTTTGAGATTATTTTTAAAAGTAAAACTCTCTCCCTCCTTCAAAGATATTGGTTCCAGAACTCTGTGCTATACATCCTATTCCAGCATCGCTGTGGAGAAAAGCAGTGTGTCTCCCCAGCATACTTTATCGTCTGCACTGCCTGTTGACAGCAGAGGAACTGAGAGCCCAAACAGCCACTGATGCTGGTGTAGGGGTTAAATCGCTTCCTGCAGACTTCAGGTATTTACTGTGTCACACATATATGTATAATAAATCTTCTTGAACAATAAGTGAAAATTTGCAAATGCTGCAACAGTGCAAAATTGATCTGCTCTGTATGGCTCATATAATTTTTTTAATTGGGCATATAGCTAGAAAATACTTGATTGTAAATTGTAGTATCCAACTCCACTATGTTTGTTCTTTCTTTAAAAAAAAAAAAAACCCATACTTTTTAAAATATGTAAAAATGTACATACATAAGGAGTTTTCTCATGCCTTCGCTTTGAGATATTTTTTAATCAAAATCAACTTTTATTTTGCAGATATCCTAATCTGGACTTTGGGTGGAAAAAGTCCATTGACAGCAAGTCCTTCATCTCTATTCCTAGCTCTTCTTTAGCAGAGAATGAAAATTACTGTAAGCACAGCACAATTGTAGTCCCTGAAAATGCTGCACATCAAGGTGCTACTAGAGCCTCCTCTGCAGAAAATCATGACCAAATGTCTGTGAACTACATAACACTGCTCAGTGAGTCACCCAGTAAACTCCAAATTGATGTATCGTTAGAACTTGCAGCAATTAATGGTGTTTCTTATAATAAAAATCTTGCCAATGGCAATTGTGATTTAGTTAATAGAGACTTTTGCCAAGGAAATCAACTGAATTACTGCAGGCAGGAAATACCTGTACAACCAACTACCTCATATCCCCTTCAGAATTTATACAACAGTGAGAACCAGCCCATGCCCAGCAATGAATGTACTCTACTGAGTAATAAATACCGTGATGGAAATGTTAACAAATCTACCTCAGATGGAAGCCCCAAAACGACAGTGACCACCAATATTTCAGAAGCTCTTAATTTTTCAAAAGACAGAATGGATTCTGAAAAGAACTGTTCCAGTGGATACTCCTCAAAAACTCTTGGCCCAAACCCTGGTCTCATTCTTCAGGCTTTGACTCTTTCAAATGCTAGTGATGGATTTAATCTAGAGCGGCTCGAAATGCTTGGTGATTCATTTTTAAAGCATGCCATCACTACATATTTGTTTTGCACTTACCCAGATGCTCATGAGGGACGCCTCTCATATATGAGAAGTAAAAAAGTGAGTAGCTAAAGATCTGTCACTATTTTGTTAAACATTGGCTACAATACATGATTTATAGATAAAATATTTGAACACTGAATATGTAATATGTTAATACATTTTTATATGTACCAGATATTTTCTGTCTAAAAGAAAATTACATTCTGTGTTATAAATTTGCTAGCATGCATGTTAGGAATACAATTATACAATACAATCCTCTCTTCTTTAAAATGACTAAAATAATTCATTTGATATACCATCAAAATGAATTAATATCTGCATTATATCATAATTAAATCTACATTTATGGACAAACTTCTCCTCAGAACTGTTAATTTTTTTTTAATTTAAACAATGGGCTGTTGATGCATCTTGTTAAGGTGGTGTGGTAATCAAGAATGCTACTGTATAATGGGATGTGTATTGTGTAAATGTTTACTGTTACTCAGAAAGTTATAATTTTATTTATAAATAAGGCATTAACTTCTCAAGAAACTATAAACATAAATGTTAAAAAGTTACTTCTGTTTTTAGGCCAGGATTTGGCCAGTCACAGGTACAATGTTGGGAAGGCTGCATAATAACCTCTGAGAACCTCTGTATGTAAATTATTATGTGTGTTTTATTTTAAATAAGAAATGCATGACTGTTTTAAAAACATGCTATCATTTATTTTAAAGGGCCAAGAATTTGTTTAGGCATATGAAATTGACTATATTTGTATTCTCATATATCTTTGTATGCATGTATATGTAGATGCTTATAAGCATTTTTTTTCTTAAAGGTCAGCAATTGTAACTTGTATCGTCTTGGGAAGAAGAAAGGGCTGCCTAGTCGTATGGTGGTATCTATTTTTGATCCACCCGTCAACTGGCTCCCCCCAGGTTACATAGTAAACCAAGACAAGAGTAACACAGACAAATGGGAGAAAGATGAAATGGTAAGCGCTCATTGAAATATGTTAAGATGTAAATATCTTTTTGTATATAATATTATATCACAAAGTGGAGAGACGGGAAAATGAGCTCTCATTTTATCATGCCTCAGCAAAATGTAGCTTCCTACGTCTTCGTTTCCTACTTTTCTTTAAAATATCCATATCATTTATGAAAAATGTGAGGGAAAGAGATGTTGATGGAGAACTTAGGAAGGGCAATTTGTGAAACAAATTACTGAACATGGTTCAGAAAGGAATGTATATCCATTATTCTCAGCACACTTTTGTGGAAACTCATGTAATTTGAAGTGTTTCTTCCCTCATGCAAACTGTGAAATATATGTATAAATGATGTTTTTGACTAGCATTTCTGTACTGCACACTATTGGTGGCTAAACATCATTTTGCTGAAAAATGAGCCCATCTTTGGCAATATGGGCAGCACATCAGAGTCTGTGAGCTAGTTTTTGTCCTGTTTTACCAGGTGCCCTAACTAGTACAACTAGTATTTTCTTAGTTCTGTGATTGAGTGGAGTTGGTGGTTGGTTTGAGAAGTATCTCAATATTAATTGACTGTTGCCAGATGGCATTTTATCTTTAATGGTTAAAGACTGATGATTCCTTTTCTACAGTGGTCTCAAACAGAAGGCATGAAGAATCTGTTTAGCTCCTATCCAGAGTGAACACAGAAAGTTCTTGACTACTTTTAGATATTTTGTTTGTTTCTCAGACAGTGCAGTTCTAAACTCATGTTGTACAGTTCATCTGCTGATCCTAAACCAGAGTTACAGCTGACTGTAAACTGATCTTTGGTCCCTAATGTTAAGCCCTGATACCGCCAAGGGGATGAATTTCACTTTTCCGTGAGATTGTGCCCACCAGCAGGCTCAGAATGGCAACTCTCAATTAAAAACTTTGCAGATTTCATTTTGTAATTGAATTGTAAATACCTGCATGTTTCATCCTATGAACTCTCAAAAGTCAAAGTAAAAATGGGTGCTCTTGCTTTAAAAAAAAAAAAAAAAAAAAAAAATCACTAATCATATGGCATTAATGACTTAATCTGGTAAATATTCAGAAAAAAAAATTTTTTTTTTGAATCAATAGAATACTCTGACTACAGAACCACCAGAGGGCACACAAGAGGACTGTTAAACAGATGTACTGTCTGACTACATCTTTATTGAAGACTAAAACCTGATTATTGTAGTTCTGTATTCTGCCAAAGTTTCATTTCAAAGGGATTTATTATTATACTATTCTAAAAATAAAATGGCATATTTGAGGCTGCAGCTGATAAATTACTTAGGGGAAAAAATTATTCTTTGTAACCCTTTAACTGCTTATGTCCTTGCCAGTCACAAATTTTATATATATATTTCAGTCTAGTACTCATATTGGACAGTGATCTCACAAGATATGTTTATTGCTGCCAAGTGGTAAAATAGTCGTTTTACTGTCAAGGAATAAATTTCATTCTTTCTGGGGAGAGGGTTAACTAGAACTCTGATAATACTTTGAATAACTGTTGTTAAAACATTGTAGACAAATGCTGGGATTCTTGGCCTGGCCCAAACCATATAAGAAAAATGCAAATACACCTGTACCCCGATATAACGCGGGCATGGGGAGCCAAAAATCCCTACTGTTTTATAGGTGAAACGCTGTTATATCTGGGTAGCAGCGGCAGGGCTGCCGTGGTGATTTAAAGAGCTCCAGGCTCTGGCCGCTGTGGGGAGCCCGGACCCTTTAAATGGCTGGCCAAGCCCAACTGCCTCAGCCCTGGGGTAGTGGCGGCGGGGCTGCAGCAGTGATTTAAAGGGCTCTGGGCTCCCCACAGCAGCCGGAGCCCCGGACCCTTTAAAGCACCGCTGGAGCGCTGCTACTACCGCGCTATATGCGAACCCATGTTATATCAGGTCGCATTATAGCGGGGTGGTGGTGTAGTTTAGTTGTCTGATTAAATAACTAAATTTGAAAAAGCATAAAAGGAACTTTTAAGTGTATTTGATCTTTGGTTTGAAATACACATAGTGAGAGGAAAAAAATGTTTATAATTTATTTAAAATAAATTGAAGTTTGAGATGTGTGGGTTTTGAAGCCTGGGGCAGTAGTTTCTGAAAAAGTGCTATCTAGCACAAAGAAAAATGGTCAGAATTACCTTTTGGCTTCCAAACGACTATATAATGAGATATTAGGACTAATTTGTTCTTTCTCACAGAGTTCACTTATCTATATCAAAACTCTTTTTTGCTCAGAGTTCAGGGTGTTTTTTTTTTTCCTTTGGGAAAATTTAAAACTGATAGATCTCATTCATAATCACTTAAGTCTATTTTGAAACTGCTGTTTGGGCATCTGTCATTCTTAATGGGAGTAGTCAAAATTCCGCTTTCAGGCCAGATACGGAGTATGGAGTTTTTACTGTTAATTTTCCTTTCTAATATGGAAATGTGGCCTCCTTATACTTCATTTTCTAAATTACTATGTGCTCCCTTCTGATCATATTATTTGGAACTCTGCATGTTAGGGCCATAGTATCTGCAAGCCCTACATCCATACTTTAAAATGAGGGCAAGTATAAACTCTTCCATTTTATTCAAAGTGGAATGGTCCTTAGGCTTGTAGGCCCCAATTCAGGAAAGTGCTTTGGGTCTGATCCTGCTCTCATGAAACGGCAAAACTTCCATTGACTTCAATGGTGCAGGATCAAGCACGCAAGCAACTGCACTGACCTTAAGTGCTTTCTTGGGTCAGGGCCTTAGCAAGCTGCCAGGGCAATCCTTAGGTAGGTAACATTTTGACATACCTATTTTTGATGATTTACTCCAAGCCATACAAATTTGATACCTGTTATTTTTCATTAATCATATGTATCATTAATTTTTCCTCCTTTCAATGGCAAATGCACAGAGTAGAAATAAAATTGAGCAACAGTATAAAACAAAAATTATATCCATTTGTAATTAAACTAAAATGTAACCCAGGAGATTTTGCTTAACTGAATACCTCTTAAGAGAATTAACAGTCTCTTAATGTATCCCCTTTGGACTAGTTTTTGAGTTATTGTATTGTTTCACTAAATGTGCACGTTAATATTTTGTCCAAAAATGCAGTTTTTAAGAAACATGCTGTCTAAATGTGTGTTTTCTACATTCTTAGCCTGATCTTATGAAATATTTCCAATATTACAAAAATGCATAACAAATTGGAAAAATCTTTTTGTCAAAACAGGGTATGGAAGATTCTCTGTTAGAACCTACATTGTCTTAATTTTTTTCTGACTGACTTTTTTCAAATACAGCTTGTATTGCATAATCAAAAATTGGCCTGTTTCCCCCTGCCCCTCCCCCACCTTAAAAAAAAAAAAAAAAAAAAAAAGGTAGATGACTTACTAAGTTACTGAATCCCCAGCACAATCCATCCAGGCCATCACCCACATAAACATCAAACTTTTGCCAAACTGGCATTAGAGGCTCCTGGTTTTTTGTCTCTATATATAAAAATCACCATATGTTGATTCTCTAAATTTGCTTTCCTTCATGTTTGCCAGTAGACTACAAACTACTTGTTAATGTGGGAAAACTGACACTTTGCTGCTTAGAGAAAAATTATTACAGTAGCCCAAGGATAAAAGGAATTTTTATAATTGTTTCACTGGAACCTTTTTTCATGTTTCATGTATGTTGATGTGAATATCTCAAAAGCTTGAATATCGGGCAGCATGCCTATGATTTACCTACAGTAAGGTTGGCAAAAACCCTATAATAAAATGTATGCGCTGTAGAAATGCTATTCATATTACCTTCCTTGATTGTATATAGTAGCATTACTTCGCAGCCAGAGAGAGAGAAAAATAAATGTTGATACATCTAATGTCACTATTTTAAAATTGGTGTTGCTGTGTCCCCCCACGCCCGGTTTCTATGTGCATAAGTGAGTTATGGGTGGTTTTTATTTTTTTTTAAGCGACTTATGTACTAGACACAAGTAAACAGAAAAAAAATCCTCTGCTTTTTTTTGTATTCCTATGAAACTTAGATGCTCATTGTAAGAAATTCTATTTAATATATATTGTAACAATAAAGGTTGCTTATAGAAAAGTTAATTGTACCCCAAAGCTTTAGTCTTAGAATGAGAATAATAATTGGAATTGCTCTTTGCATCTGATTAAACAAATGAATTCATATCAATTAACAAAAAATAAATGGTCATGCTTTTAAAGTTAGCTGACAGTGGTTATAATTGAAAATTATCTCTTGTGCTTGCAGAGTTATGAAACTTGTTTAAAAGATAATTTTTCCCCTGTGCCTCATTTTATTTCTTTCAGACACAAGAAAGCTTGTTAGCTAATGGTAAACTTGATGACGATTATGACGATGAAGAGGATGAAGACCTAATGTGGAGGTTACCCAAGGAAGAAGCTGACCTTGAAGATGATTTTTTGGAATATGATCAGGAACATATCAAATTCATTGATAATATGTTAATGGGATCTGGGGCTTTTGTGAAGAAAATTTCTCTCTCTCCCTTTTCAACCACTGATTCTAGCTGTGAATGGAAAGCACCCAAAAAATCATCCCTGGGTAATATTCAATTTTCTTCAGATTTTGATGATTTTGACTACAGTTCTTGGGATGCTATGTGTTATCTGGATCCTAGCAAGGCTGTTGAAGAAGATGATTTTGTAGTAGGCTTCTGGAATCCATCAGAAGAAAACTGTGGTGTTGACACAGGAAAACAGTCTATCTCATATGACTTGCATACAGAGCAGTGTATTGCTGACAAAAGCATTGCAGATTGTGTGGAAGCCTTGCTGGGCTGCTATCTGACTAGCTGTGGTGAAAGAGCTGCTCAGCTTTTTCTGTGTTCATTAGGGTTGAAGGTGCTCCCAGTAATGAAAAGAACTGAGTGGAACAGCACTTCATGTTCTAACAGGGAGAATTTTAACAGTCAACAGAAAAATGTTTCACCAAACTGTGCTTCTGCCTCTGTAGCCAATTCAGAATGTTCTCTGTGTAAAGAAATGGAGTATGGCTGTTTGAAGATTCCACCAAGATGTATGTTTGATCACCCAGATGCTGATAAAACCCTGAATCACCTAATATCTGGTTTTGAAAATTTTGAGAAGAAAATTAACTACAGTTTTAAGAATAAGGCTTATCTTCTTCAGGCATTTACTCATGCCTCCTACCATTACAATACCATTACTGGTAAGTTGTCTGAAAGAAATTACTTCATTTCAATATTAGATATAAATAAAGGATATACAGTGCAGGTTATTTTTTTGTGCATAGATCTTGACTTTTTTTATGTCAAAATAATTGCCTGTTAATACAAAAATGAATACCAAGAAGGATCTTCTTTCTGTTGTTTTTAAGGGGTCTGCCAGTTAACTGTGTGTGACCTCTCCCTCCCTAAAATGCTACCAGGGCACATGAGCGACTCACAATTCTTCTTCGAGTGATTGCTCATATCCATTCCAGTAGGTGTACGCGCTGCGCGTGCATGTTCGTTGGAAGACTTTTACCCTAGCAACTCCAGCGGGCCAGCAGGTCACCCCCTAGAGTGGCGCCACCATAGCGGGTATTATATACCCCTGCCGGCCCGCCCGCTCCTCAGTTCCTTCTTACCGCCGTGTCGGTCGTTGGAACTGTGGAGCGCGGCATAGCTGTCCTCCACGTCCCTAACTTCTCTTCGTTCATTGGTTTCTAGTTCTAGTTTTAATTATAGTTCACTTAGTTTAGTATAGTTGTAGTTTATAGTTCTAGTGTATATAGTTAGCGGGTTCGGGACGCTAGCCCTCTCCCGCGCCCGGTGCCAGGCTCATGCCTGGTTCGCCGGGGTTCAAACCGTGCTCGGGCTGTAAGAAGCCGATGCCCACCAGCGATCCCCACGACGCCTGCTTGAAGTGCCTGGGGAATCGCATATCTCCGAGAAGTGCCGCATTTGCAAGGCCTTCAGACCGAGGACCAAGAAGGAGCGAGACCAGCGCCTCAAGACACTCCTGATGGAAGCGGCGCTTAATCCTTCGTCCTCGGCACGAGTGCGCTTCGGCTCCGGCACCGGACCACTCCGGCGCCGCGAAGACGCCACGGCACCGACCTTCTCCGGCACCGGTTCAGGGAAGAGACTGTCTACCTCCTCTACCCCAGCTAAGCTGCCTCGAAAAGAGCACCCGGCACCGACGCCGGCCGGGTTGGCCGTGCCAGGGACTTCGTCGACTCCGGCCCGGCAGGTCCGTCGAGTCCGATCCCTCTCAGCTCCCGCCAAGATCTGGGGTTGAGCTGATGGTCCCGTCCACGCCCGAGACCTTCTCCTCGGCCAGGGACCTCATCGCTCTAACGGAGCCTGTGCTGCCCCAACCCCTGGCACCGCCGGTGCGGGTTCTGCAGTCTAAGGGCAAGCCCACGCCGATGCGAGCACCGTCCCCGGACTCTCCGGCTCGGCACCGGTCACGATCTCGGCACCAGTCTCGATCCCGAGGGAGGTCTCGCTCGCGACGCCCGCTCGCAGTCCCGGCACCGCTCTCCACGACGGTACCTGGGTCGTACTCGCGGCGCAGATCATCCTCGCGCCGGTCTCGATACTCCGGCACCGTTCTGGCTCCAGCCACCGTTACCGGCACCGGGACTCGAGGAGTCGTTCCCGTCATCGGCGATCCAGATCCCGGTCGACCTCCCGGCACCGCGCTGGTGGCAGGTCCTGGTCTCGATCGCGGCACCGGTATGGATCACTGGCACCGATCTCCAGCACCGAGGAGGTCTTCGCCGCCTGGAGTGCGGGACCCGTACCACTCCCGTTCGGCTCCCCGTGGCCCTCTCACCAGGGGTCAGTCTCTTCGCGGGCGGGCAGTGTGTACTTAGACGCTGAAAGACCCGCTGCCCTCTTCTCCGAGACTCAGCAGGAGCATGGTCCTCAGCAGTGGGGCTTCTGGACCCCTGGGCGTATCACCAAGCCCAGGGCCCCAGCAAATTCCTCTGCGGTCATCGTCTCTGAGCACAGGGCTCCGGAGGCTACTTCTTCACGCCCTCCTCCATCCCCTACGGAAGAGCAGTCGTCTCATCCTCCAGATCCTGAGCACCCACAAGAGTCAGACGCGGTGCTCCAGTCTGAGCCGCCACCAGACCCGCTCCTGCCAGGTCTCTCCTCGTCGTCCTCCCAGATGAGGCGGTGGCGGGGACGACATCCACCAGTCCCCCCCACTGGACCTCAGGGCGCATCAGGACCTCCTCAGGCGCGTGGCGCAAAATATGAACATCCAGGCTGAGGAGGTCTCCGAGATCGAGGACCCGGTCGTGAGCATCCTCTCGGCGGATGCGCCCACTCGTGTGGCCTGCCCTTCATAAGGACCATCCAAGCCAATGCCACCACATCTGGCAGTCACTGGCTTCCATTCCCCCGCTGCTCGGGTGTCGAGCGTAAATACATGGTCCCTTCGAAGGGCTATGAGTACTTATATGTCCACCCGCCCCCGTGTTCCCTCGTCGTTCAATCTGTGAATGAGAGGGAGCGCCACGGGCAACAAGCTCCGGCCCCCAAGTCTAAGGAGGCGAGGCGTATGGACCTGCTTGGCCGCAAGGTCTATTCCGCAGGCGCCCTGCAGCTGCGGGTCTCCAACAGCAAGCTCTGCTCAGTCGCTACACATACAACACCTGGGTGGCGGCTGATAAATTTAAGGAGCTGCTCCGCAGGACGCTCGTCAGAGGAGTTCGCCGCTCTCTCCTTGACGAGAGGGAAAAAGGTCGCGCGCACTTCCCTACAGGCGGCTTTGGACGCTGCAGACTCGGCTGCCAGGACTCTGGCCTCGGAGTCACTGTGCGCCGCATTTCGTGGCTTCAGGTCTCTGGCCTTCCTCCGGAACTCCAATATACCATCCAGGATCTTCCGTTTGAGGGCCAGGGCCTGTTTTCGGACAAGACTGACCCTCGGCTGCAAGCCTCAAAGACAATAGGGTCATTATGCGCGCCCTGGGATGCATACGCCGGTCACCCAGCGTAGACCATTCAGGCTCAACAGCAACACAGGCCTTACCCCCAGCCCAGGCAAAGGCAAGACTTTGCCAGGCGGCGAAACAGGAATGGCAGGCGCAGACAATCGGGGTAACCAGGGGGCCAAAGCCAAGGTCCCTCCAAGCCTTCCTCCGGGCCGAAGCCCTTGTTTTGAAGGTGCGCCCGAGGGCGCTGTACCAGTCCCTCCCGGATCCATCTCCTCCCTTCTCCAACCGTCTTTCGTTCTTCCTCCCGGCGTGGTACCAGCTTACTTCAGACCGCTGGGTCCTCCGCGTGTTGCGGCTTGGATACCGCTACAGTTTGCTTCGTACCCGCCCTCCCACCCCCTTCCTCGTCCCTCTTCAGGGACCCCTCTCACGAGCAGATCCTCCTCCAGGAGGTACGAACGCTCCTCGACAAAGGGGCCATAGAGGAGGTTCCAGAGAACGAGAAGGGCAGGGGTTTTACTCCCGTTACTTTCTGATCCCCAAGGCCAAGGGAGGTCTCAGACCCATCCTCGACCTACGAGAGCTCAACAAATACCTGGTCAAGTTGAAGTTCCGTATGGTGTCCTTGGGACCATTATTCCATCCCTGGATCCGGAGACTGGTACGCGCGCCCTCGACATGCAGGACGCTTATTTCCATATAGCCATCTTCCCCCGCCCCATCGGAGGTTCCTTCGCTTCGTTGTCGGCGGCCGGCATTATCAATTCACGGTCCTCCCGTTCGGCTCTCGACGGCCCACGAGTGTTTACCAAATGCATGGCCGTAGTCGTCGCCTTCCTTCGTCGCAGTCGCGTGCATGTGTTCCCTACCTCGACGACTGGCTTATCCGGGGACCCTCAGAGGAGCGAGTCCTCGCGCACGTCCGCATGGTCAGCCGCCTTTTCACGAGCCTAGGCCTAATGCTCAACGCCGAGAAGTCCACTCTAACCCCTACTCAGAGGATAGAGTTTATCGGAGCCGTTCTAGACTCCACCATGGCCCAGGGCCGTTCTTCCCTTGTCGCGGTTCCAGGCTTTGACAGCCATCATCCACAGGCTGCAGGCAGCACCTCTAACCTCCATACGTACTTGCCTGACACTCTTGGGCCACATGGCGGCCTGCACATTCGTCACGGCGCATGCTCGGCTCCGCCTCCGGCCCCTCCAGTCCTGGCTCATCCCTCAGCTCCGTCCGGCCAGGCGCCCGTTAGATACAGTAGTCACGATTCCTCAGGACGTCCTCCCACTCCCTCCAGTGGTGGCTGGATCGGTCCGTCGTGTGTGCAGGGCTTCCGTTCCATCCGCCCCAGCCCTCGCTGTCCCTGACAACGGACGCCTCGGACTTGGGATGGGGAGCTCACCTAGGTGCCCTGCGGACCCAGGGCCGCTGGTCTCCTCCCGAACTCGCCCTACATATCAACGTGCGAGAATTGAGGGCGGTCCGCCTGGCTTGTCAGCGTTCCGTCAGCAGATCCAAGGTCGCTGTGTTTCGGTTTTCACCGACAACACAACGACGGTATACTATGTAAACAAGCAGGGCGGTACGAGGTCTCCTCTTCTTTGTCAGGAGGCCATGACGTTGTGGGACTTTTGCATAGCCCACTCTGTTCACCTAGTTGCTTCCTTTCTCCCGGGGGTTCGAATACGCTGGCGGATCGGCTCAGCCGGTCCTTTTGCTCCCCACGAGTGGTCCCTTCGCGCCGGACATCGCCCTGGCGCTCTTCCGGAGGTGGGGGCATCCCCATATGGACCTCTTCGCATCCCGCAGGAACAGAAAGTGCCCGATGTTCTGCTCTTTCCAAGGTCGCGAACCGGGCTCGGTTGCAGACGCCTTTCTGATTCCCTGGGCGACGCACCTCTTCTATGCGTTCCCTCCGTTTCCGTTGATTCACAAGGTCCTTCTGAAGGTGCGCAGGGACAGGGCCCGCTTGATTCTGATCGCTCCGGCGTGGCCCCGGCAGCATTGGTTTCTCTCCTGCTGGACCTGTCGGTAGTCGACACCTGTCCCCTGCCTGCCTCTTCACTGGACCTGATCACGCAGGACCACGGCCGCTTGTCACCGGACCTTCCGTCTCTGCACCTCTCAGCCTGGCTCCTGCGTGGCTGACTAGGTCCGAGTTGCATTGCTCTTCACCAGTGAGGCAGGTGCTTCTGGGAAGTAGGAAGCCGTCTACGAGGACGACGTACTCAGCCAAATGGAAACGCTTTACGTGCTGGTGCGCGGAGAGGCGCTTCCACCCCACCGATGTTTCCATCCCAATCGTCCTCGATTACCTTTGGTCGCTCAAGCAGCAAGGCCTGGCGGTGTCCTCTCTCCGGGTTCACTTAGCGGCTATCTCCACCTTCCACCCGGGGAGCGATGGCCGCTCTGTCTTCTCACACCCCATGGTGGCTAGATTCCTTAAAGGTCTGGAGCGTCTCTACCCCAGGTCCGCCGCCCAGCCCCCTCTTGGGATCTGAACCTGGTGTTGTCCCGTCTTATGTCCCCCCGTTTGAACCGCTGGCTACGTGTTCCCTCCTCTACTTGTCCTGGAAGACGGCATTCCTGGTGGCCATCACTTCTGCTAGGCGTGTGTCAGAGCTGCGCGCCCTCGTGGTAGAGCCCCCGTATACGGTGTTCCATCGCGACAAAGTACAACTAAAGCCGCACCCCGCCTTTCTCCCCAAAGTTGTCTCGGCCTTTCATGTCAACCAGGACATATCCTACCCGTATTCTTCCCGAAACCTCATTCGTCTCGCCGGGAGCAGCAGTTGCACTCCTTAGACGTGCGTAGGGCGCTCGCCTTTTATATAGAACGGACCAAGCCGTTCCGCAAATCCCCCCAGCTTTTTTGTCGCCATAGCTGACCGGGTTAAGGGGTTGCCTGTCTCCTCGCAGAGGATCTCCTCGTGGGTGACATCCTGCATACGGGCCTGTTACGACCTGGCCGGTCTCCCGTCGGGCAATGTGACCGCGCACTCTACTAGGGCCCAGCAGCATCATCGACGGCGTTCCTTGCGCGAGTACCCGTCCAGGAATCTGCAGGCAGCGACCTGGTCCTCCGTGCACACCTTCGCTCCCATTATGCCCTGGTCCAACAGTCCAGGGATGATGCAGCCTTCGGCTCTGCCGTGTTACACGCTGCGACCTCTCACTCCGACCCACCGCCTAGGTAAGGCTTGGGAATCACCTACTGGAATGGATATGAGCAATCACTCGAAGAAAAAACACGGTTACTCACCTTTGTAACTGTTGTTCTTCGAGATGTGTTGCTCATATCCATTCCACACCCGCCCTCCTTCCCCACTGTCGGAGTAGCCGGCAAGAAGGAACTGAGGAGCGGGCGGCCGGCAGGGGTATATATTACCCGCTATGGCGGCGCCACTCTGGGGGCGACCTGCCGGCCTGCTGGAGTTGCTAGGGTAAAAGTCTTCCGACGAACGTGCACGCGCGGCGCATACACCTACTGGAATGGATATGAGCAACACATCTCGAAAAACAACAGTTACAAAGGTGAGTAACCGTGTTTTCCCTAGACCAAGTGCGTGGTATAGGGCACCATAATACAGGGTTTTTTTCTAGACTGTGGAGTTTTTTCATATTTTACCTCTGTCCCCTCTCTCATCAGCCGTTATGTGCTCAATACTAATCCTGTATTCACCACTGTGACGTAGCAAAGAATCTCAGAAACTGCCGTGCCTCTCGAACTAGCCACCATGGTTTTAAAATAAAAAAACAAAAAAAAGTTTTTTCAAAAAATGACATTTAAAAAAAGTAGTTATTTCACTGATTTTCATCCCAAGAGCATCACCTTGACCGTATTCACAAACCACCTTGACTTCACTGGAGTCGAGATTTCACCTGTAGGCTGCATTAGTCTGTTTTTCGTTGGAGTGGCTAAGTTCGGGAATGTTCAGGAGTACCTTTAGAGCCCAGTCCAGTGTGGTATATGTATTTAGTGTCCTCAACTCATGCTGAGGGTCAGTGGTAATTGAGGGGGGTTGTACCTAATGGGATCTAGATCTTAGAAAATGATCACTTTCAATCAAGTGACGCCTTGACCAAACGTCATGGGGCCACGGAAAGTGGGAGTGATGATTTTCCAGGAGAAACTCCTCTCAAAAAACCCTCAGCTCTTAACACACATCCTATTGAAATGTTAATGTGCTATGATAGAAGTCTAACAAGGAGAATATACGTAGTATTAAAAATTAACATAGAATTTTAAAGTGCTTTACCTGGAGAAAGAACTGTTCTTCTGCAAACATTAAGCTTCACTATACTCATATGAGGTAAGTGGTAGGTAATTATTCCTATTACACAAATGAGAAAATTGAAGCATAGTGTTTTGACCAAAGTTACACAGTCAGTGGCAGAAACTTGAATAGAATCTAGGAATTTAGATTCCCAGTCTCCTACTTTAGTTGACAGGGAAGAATATTTTGGGGAAACTTTTAATGTTAGTGATGTATATTTTCATGAACAGTAAAAGTTAAAATGTGTCAGGATCCATATGATAGGTACTGAAAACTGCTTCATTCTAGTCATTTCATTTTTAAAGCTTTCAGTTTGTTTGATTTTCTTTCTCTCTTTCTTTCTTTCTACATTAACAACGAACCCCCTAATTCAAAATTAACATCAGCACATCTGAGAGTGAAACATCATTGAACACTTAAACTACAAAAAGTCTAAAGGAATAGAAAATTAGCTTAGAAACATTAATATTGAAATTGCCCCACTTTCTTTTTTTAGTGTATTGATTTCTTTATTGAATTTTTGAGAGCTTGGTTACCATTGTCTATTCAGATGAACACAGTTGTACCATCACTTGATGTTGTTTTTGATCAGTCAGATTTAAGGCATTTGAGCCTTCATTATAAGCCCGTATTTTTGCCACAGTGCTGCGAGTGAGTATTTGGTTCAGAAGAAGCTTCATTATTACGTATAATTTTTGAAGCTTTTTCTTATATTTGGAATCCATTAAAACAGGCAGAACAACCTTTTAAGATAACACTGAAAACAAAATCCAGTAAAAAGATATCTATGTTTAAACATGGATAGATATTTATCTTCTTTTGAGCATTGGTTAACTTGTGGTATTTACATAGTAAAAAGCCAAACCTTCTATCCAGAGAGGCCAGGAAAGAATGTGTTAGTTAAATAAACGTAATTGTATTGCTGTAAATTTTTTTATTTCCAATGCTTTAAGATTGTTACCAGCGCTTGGAATTCCTGGGAGATGCAATTTTGGACTACCTCATAACAAAGCACCTTTATGAAGACCCACGGCAACACTCTCCAGGAGTTCTAACTGACCTACGATCCGCTTTAGTCAATAATACCATCTTTGCATCATTAGCTGTAAAGTATGACTACCATAAGTACTTCAAAGCTGTCTCTCCTGAGCTGTTTCATGTTATTGATGACTTTGTACAGTTTCAGATGGAAAAGAATGAAATGCAAGGAATGGATTCTGAGGTTAGTAGTATTTGAAAGTATTTGCGTTCAGTGTCTGATTTTAGCATGTCATCAGAATTCTTAGAACAATACAGGTTTTTATAATGTGTTAGCTTTGAATGTATAGCAACCAAAGAAGCATATGGATGCCTATAATGTAGTAATTTACTTAGCATAACTGCATGCTTTCATTAAGCAGGTTTTACTAAATGAAAGTGCTCAGAAAATAACTTTTAATTGGATTGATACCAGATTTTACCCCTGGGATCTTGTGTGATATCCAGAGTAGGTGATATCACACTTTCATGCTTACACCAGTTTTTCCATACCCTACTTCAACAGTGTTCTTCATCACTAACTGAGAGGCCCTGTATCCACTGGCCAGGGAAACACTGTTAGTATCTTTCAAGTGAACTATTTTAAAAGCAATTTGGTTGAAGATTTGTAAACACAGGCTTTGGACTGGCCAAGAAAACTTAAGTAAATTACATGTTGATGGACACTTGTTTTCTGGGAAAGGAACTAAAACCAAATCATTTCAGATAAGCTACTAAACAACCACATAATGGCAATGGCTTTCTGTCTCAGCTGATCTGGGTCAGATTCAAACCAACTACCTAGAACAGAAAGATGAGACTCTTCTTTTTATTATCAAGCCCATCCAGTCTTCCTTAACATTTTGGTTTGATCTTTGCCTGATAAGTGTCCTCTGTAGTAGTCTTAAAAAGTGTGGTTTAATTGCTTTTAGAGCAAGAACCTACCGTCAAAGAATAGTGTTGATTAAATCTGTGACTAAATATTTGCCATCTTTGTCTTCAGTAGTTTGTTCACTCCATTACTCAGTTTAGATTCAACTCTTTTATCTCCTTTATATAGGTGTATATATATACACTTTTATAGCCCTTGCATTTACTACAAACCAAAACCTTTAAATTTTCCATTGCAAGATGAGAAAACAACTGAGGAGACAAGTGTCAAGTGATTTAATCACAAAGGATCAGACTCTGCTACCGTTATATTGTGTAGTATTCATTACAGTGGGTCTGCCCACTGTGAGTAAGTGGTGTAGAAGCTAGCCTTAAAGTTTTACAACAGTGGTTTTTGGCTTTGTGAAAGTGACCTAACCATTTAATATGGTTGAGGTGGTACCTCAGAAACACCAGCAGGTTATCAAACGGCTCGAGTTATTTAGTTCTTGTTTCTATCTACCACTCTACCTGCTCCCTGTGCTAGTCTGGCACTGGGTTACTGTGTCTCTTCCTTTAATTTCATCACAGTTAATGCAAGAATCTTTGCTTCAGTAGATCCTGCCAGTTGGACCAATCTCCATGCATCTCTCCATGTCACCAGCTCTTCTTTTTTCAAATCTCACTCCTAAAACATCTTTTGTCCCTTATCTTGCACCTTACATTTATTATTTATAAGGGGAATAGAACTTCCTAATGTGTTTTGCTGTTCATATGGTGTGAAATACACTGTGCAAATACAGTTGCATATTTGTTTAACAATAAGATTGCTGTTTGAAGAGTTTGCACGTTCAGTCTAGTTCCCTGTTAGACCTATTTTAAGAGTAAATGTTGGATGGAACTAATACATGGAGTAATACTGTACCTTTTAAGAGGGCAGCCGAAGTATTTGCCATAGAATTTTAAACTCCTGAACAACCACCAAGTGAATGAGAGGCGGCCAGTAGGGGAAGAGAAAAGATAGGAAAATGTTGATTTCCATTTATTTGGGGGTGTGGTGGTCAAAAGCAGTTTTATTCAATTCAGCTTCCTGTGTTATTTACACTAAGGCAAAATGTGGACAAAACTGCATGTAATTGAAAAAAATATTATTGTAAAGGACTATATTAAAATCAAGATGTACACATAACACAATACGTACACCTTTTTGCAGTGCAAAAATAACAGAACTGCATAAAAGCAGTAGTAAACCATAGAATAAAATGCTGCATATATGTTAAAAGCAGTCTCTCTGGCATCAAGTAGCTGAGCATACAAATACTATAAACACAGTCTGACGCTACTGAGTTGTTGTTAATAATGGCTCTTTTCAATTACACTCCTTCCATATGTTCTTAGTTACAGAAGGCAGGTGTAGCATAAGTGTATGTGAGTTACATACCATTTAAACATGGTCTTTTCCACCAAAAATTAGACTTAGGCTTTGAAAGACTCCTTATAGGAGATGTTTAAAATATGAACTCTCTTGGTTATGCATGGCTTACTAGCATTAACTAACAGACACAAGTCTGTTCCTTACTGGAAAAAACACACCTACGGTGAAATTCTGCAGAACTTGTACAAGTGGAATTGAAAAAACATATATGGTATCTGTGGTGGATTTATTTTATTTTATTTTATTTTTTACACTCACATATTTGAAAAACACTAGATCCAGCTACTTGGTTTCATTTGGGAATACAGCAATGATTTAGCTGTGGAAAGGTGCCATTGAAAGACTCAAAGAAGGCACATAGGACAGGGCATTAGAGAGATCTTCCATATGTGAAGATTGTTTCTTTTTTAAAAAATGTTCAGTGTAACAACTGTCTCTTATAATTTCAAACAGCTCAGAAGATCTGAAGAGGATGAAGAGAAGGAAGAAGATATTGAAGTACCAAAGGCCATGGGAGATATATTTGAGTCACTGGCTGGTGCCATTTATATGGATAGTGGGATGTCTTTGGAAATGGTTTGGCATGTGTACTATCCTATGATGAGGCCATTAATAGGTAATGTGTCAGCTTTCATAGAGAAAAAAGTTTTAGTATTTAATTGTCTTGTAAGGGGGGAGAAATCAAGTTTACCTTTTTTTTTCTTTTTTTTTTTAAACCATAGAAAAGTTTTCTGCAAATGTGCCTCGTTCCCCAGTGCGGGAGCTGCTGGAGATGGAACCAGAGACAGCCAAATTTAGGTAAGAGTAAATTTGCTTGTTAAGCATTGCTGTAAAATATTTTTTTAAACCATGCTTCATAGACTACTAAGAAATGTTAATGGATATTGATTGTGTTTAATCTGTCCTGTACTGAGCAAGAAAGATGTTCTTTGTGCTTACTGATTACTTTTTTAGAACATTTTCTCTCAGAAAACTTTCTAAGTAAGATAAAAATAAAGTCTGTTTAATTATATATTTTATACACATTATATATTTTATCCATAGGAAGACCATGTAAAGAGTCTTTTTTCACCTTTGCTTATGTTGGTGGTAATGTGTATGTTGTTTTTTTGTTTTTTTGCAGTCCTGCAGAAAGAACTTACGATGGAAAGGTCAGAGTAACAGTGGAAGTTGTAGGGAAAGGAAAGTTTAAAGGTGTTGGCAGAAGCTATAGGATTGCCAAATCTGCAGCTGCAAGAAGAGCACTGCGAAGCCTCAAAGCAAACCAACCTCAGGTCTCAAACATCTGAGATTCCTCTTAAAACAAAAACAAAAAATTAAAAAAAAAAAAAAAAAAATTAAAAAGCCCACAAAATAAAGTAATTTTTTTTAAAGTTGATGTTGAGAGGAACAAATTGAAGGCAGAATTTAATGTTTGTTTGATAACAGAATAGATAACAAAACATTTAACATGTATAAAATTTTGGAACTAATTGTAGTTATAGGGTTTTGCGCAAACACAATCTTGTCTTCTTTCCTCACTTCTGCTTTGTTTAATCACAAGAGTGCTTTAATAATGACATTTAGTTAGTGTTCAAAAGAATTGTTGTCAGGTTTTTTTGGTTTATTTTTATTGTCAGTACAGCTTTGCTTAGTGTTAGAAGGCCGGGGATCTTATGCCTAATGCAGATGCTTGATTTATACATAGTAATCTTGAAATTCCTCAGTCTGTGCACTAGTGCCAGTCATAAAGCAGTTTATAAACTGTACAGGATGATTTGGTATAAGAGAGAATAAGTGAGCCAGTATTGTCGTCCCTTCACCCCCTCCCCTCCCATGTCATCTTTGCATCAAGATGACATTCTCAGTCATTATTGCACTTATTTGTTAGGGACAGGTCTTTAGCTGAAATGGCTGGCATACTGGCAGAAATAAATTTCAACTTCCTGATGCCACATAGTCTTGCATAAAAAGGTTCTTGCCTTAAACGTAAATAAACCCTCATTAACAATCTTTAATTTCTGATCTTTCTGGAACAAACTTGTTTTACATTCCCTTCATTTTTATTATGCATTTTATGATGATACAGCTCTATATTTACAGTACAACACATTAGTATAGCTGTGACTTAACTTATTACAGGATTATAATAGAAATTGTATTCATATGTATGTAATGAGGTTATTTTTAACAATTCAGAGGAGTGGTTAGTCTACAGAATTTTTTTTTATACCACAAACAAAAAATGGTCTTTGGCTAAAATTCCAATTTTACACAAACCTGCAAATTAGATAGTTCCAAGACTTGGAAACAAATAGTAATGAATAACTGCACAGTGCAGGCTGTTGCTCTAACAAAATAACCTTAGACATATCACACCTAAAATATGCTGCAGATTTTATAATCAATTGGTTACTTATTTAACAAATGGAGCACCTTTACACTTGGAAATATTTCCACATAAATTTCTTACTGTGCTTTTCACAGAGTTGCATGCATATTTCACTTACCAAAGCTGTGCTGTTAAATGCCATGAAAGCTGATGTTTGAGATGAACTGCCGTACTTTTGATAAATCTGTGATTTAGGTCCTTAATTTAGAGAAACTAGCTTATTGTTTTTTCAGTCTATTGGAAAAAAATCATACATTTTTAGGCTTTGCCTAAATCATACATGTTTCTTTAATTAGATTTTTGTAGGCACTCTTCACTTAAATACCTCAGTTCTGTTCTGTTCTTTGCATGCATTGTTTTTTGTTTTGTTTTTGTTTTGGTGCTATGTTTATATATTATGCTTGAAATTTTAATTTTTTGCACTGTAACTATAATACCTCTTAATTTACCTTTTTTTTTAAAAAAGCTGTGGGTCAGTCTTGTAGTCCCACCAATATCAGCAGAGATTTGCTGCAATTTTGCCCTGTTAATTATGCTTGAAGTTTGAGAAAGCTGAGCAAGGTGTTTTAATGATTTCCAGCACATTGGTCTGAACTTGGTGCTGTTTTATGCGTTTAAATTACAAATAAATACTGTATTTCCTGCTTTGAAAACCCCACTCCCTCCATACAATCTCACTAAATAAACAACAACAAAAAAACAAAACCCTATCAGCTTTAGCTTTCTAGAAAATAGAAAAAGAAAACAAAAAGCCTTCGTGCAAGGGATGGACATTAAGCTTCTCTGAAATACAGAATTTTGTAATTAGGTTTTCTATCTAAAGTTTTTTTAATCTTAAAATTATAATAATTCTTACAGAAATCCGAAGACAAATTCCTGGGATCAATAGTATAATAATACAAGTGCAATGTTTTAAAAACAAAATAACTTTACTGTTTTGAGTTCTTTAATCATTATGAGAGCAAAAATGTATCATGGGAAGTTGAAAACCCGCAAGTCTTGAAATATATTTAAATTAAACTTGTTTTATGCAAAATAATAATAATAATAATAACAACAACTTTGTATGAGTAAATTGATATGAACCACCACACAATTAAAAATTTATTGATAACCATTTCTTTCAGCCAGGAGTCAGGATTTTACAGCACACCAACGGAAAGTGGAGTATCACTAATGTGAAAATTCCATGGCTCCTGGCCCAAGGGTCAATTTTTAAAATGTCATAACATCCCTAAGGCTTAAAAAAAGTAAAAGTTAATTATATTACAATGAATAATATAAAATAAAAATGGTGGGGTCCTCTGCAAACACTTGGAGAAATAGGTTTCTTTCTTGGACGTCTGAACGTCATGGATTCTCACAGTTTTGAGGTAAATCTGTTAGCAGTAAAAAATGACATGGAAAAATCAAACTTTTGCTACCAAGTGTTTGATGTAAAGAACACAAACAAACTGAATTTGGTGTTATGCTCTGTATGTCAGCAGTGGCCAGTGATCCCCTTGTTACCTGTTTCCTATGAATTAGTAATAAGAAATGTATAGTGGCTGACTATAGTTTCTGCTGCTGCTGTTTTTTAAATGCCATAACTCTTTTCCAGTGTGACCTCATTGAAATATTTCAAATCCTTTGGGATAGAAAAATCATCCTAGTTTCCATGCTGTACAACTCTTGTGTTTCACTCTTCAGTTGATATGAGTATGATATTGGATAGTGTATGCTATTAAAGACCTAAATCTGATCATTTGAAGGTTGGGATAGAAATCACTTGGCAATGCTGTAAGCACAAGTGTAAGTGGACTGTTGCAACCCATCTTCAAAAGCAACCACACAGATGCCTCATAAATAGTGTGGGGGTTAATTGGCATGAACTTTGTTTTTTATCTTCTTAGTTCTATTATACTGTACTTTAAAAAGTCCTCCTAACTATGCTGTGTTTTTATTTTATGGCTTTTTTTTTTTTGCGCTGTTCTATTCATGTAGCACAAATAAGCATTGCACTTGGTACCGTGCTTTACCTCATTTCAAGGAAAAAAAATATGCTTAACAGAGAGGAAAAATGTGGTTTGGCCTTGCTGCTGTTTTGATTTACTGAATTTGAAAAAGATAATTATAATGTCTGCAATGTGTCATTTACTTGCACAACTTATATAGGTCATTTGTAATGTCTGTGGCATTTTTACTGGGTATGAAAATACAACAAAGACGTTATGAAAATCTTGATTGTATTTTAAAGTTATTGTTTTTTATTACATCATTTTTACTGTTATGTGAAGTAATTAAAATTAGAATGACCTCTGACACTCCTGTAGTTATCTCTGAACAAATCAACATGTTGTGCGCATAGTGTAGTTTTTACAAGAAGACAGCCCATAGCAATTTGGTCAACTTTAACTAAATCTCCCCTTTTTCTGGATATTGAGGGATCTGTAGTGACTTCTGAAATGTTTATTCAGCTTGATGCTGCTAACATTTATATCAAAAGGCCTACTATTTTTCAGTCTCATTACATGAAGCTATGCTGAGACCACAGAGTACAGAATTTAACAAGAATTCAAGCCAATCTGAGTACCAGTTCAGAGTATAATGCAAAGCCTAATAGACACAGGGACAGATCCTTAGTTGGTGTAAATTGGTGTGGCACCATTGAGGTTTAGAATCATTTCAGTTTACATCAGCTGAGGATATGCCATTAATTGTTTGTGTCTGAGTTTGGGCTTCTGTCCCGGTGTTTAAAAATAGTCGTCATCTGGGAAATATGTGCGCTTATGTGTATGACATACATACTGTAGACACACCTGTTTATATAGAAAATACAAGAGGCTTTGGATCACAATCTTAGCAGCACTTATGAAGCTGAAGACAACACGTTCCTATGTAATTTGCTGTGATGTTACACTTGTCTGTATTTGGCCACATCCCATTCACTTTTTTTCCCCCACATGAACAGTCTCATTGAAAATCAGTGGATCTATTGTGAGTCCAATGAGAAGGATTTTTACCTGTGGTACTTGATTGACACATTTGTATTTTTCAACCACTTAAATCCATTTTAACTTCTTGAAAATTTTATCTTTATTTTACACATTAAGTTAAAAAACATAAAACTACAATTTACGACCCTGAAATGTAATCTAAATATCAGCTGTAGCTCCATTAGAATTATGTTGGCAAATATGAGTAGAGGTCATTGTTGTATACTCCACTAGCAGTTAAAATTAACTTATTTCAAAAGTAACTATAACTATATACACTTTACCCAATACATCCTTTAGATCTCTTCCCCCTTTTAATTTGGATAGCAGCCACAGACTATTTAAATTGCTTTGTAGATGCACTCAAAATGCACTGCAGCAGCAAGTTTTATAGAAAAATGACAAATGTTTGTGGACAGGAACTGGGAATTGCAGGTGTTTTTATTGTATATAGTTTGACATAAAAAGTGGTTAAAATCAAGTAGAATGAATAACAAATAAAATTTGATGAACAATAAAATATTTACCATCACATGCTGCAGCTATCTTTAAGGGACATAAAATGTAATTCATTCATACTGTAATCATGCTGCAGAAATGTGCAGCCTGCACCTTATGGATCACAATTACTTTTAATAGTTTTTTGTAACAATTGTAGCTGAGTATATCTCCAATAAAGTTATGGTCTGTTCACTTTGTGTTGTCTTTCTTTAGTTTAATTAGACTGTTAGAGCCTTTCAAGAAATATTAATCTTTTATTACTCACAATTTTTGCTTTTCTGTTTGAATCTAAGTAACAATCTTTAAATGTAAAATGTATTTAAATTAGACTAGGAAATAATGTTTGTGTACAGTTCCACTCATCCCATTCCACTAATGGCCAGTCAGAAAAAAATTCTCAAGGTTTCTTTAGAAATATTTTAAATCCCTTATACATACCTCTTAAGTCTGGTGAGAAATAATGGCCCTGCAGCCACAACCGGATCTGTGTGGATGTGCCCTTACACCTGCACAACATCCCCATGAAGTCAGTGGGACGTGTATGCACCCGGGTCTGTCTGCAAAGGTGGGATTGCACAATTTGAGCCAATATTTTTAAGAAACAAACTTGTTAACCTATGCAAATAAAAATACAATTTTTTTTCCATTTATGGTGTTTTTCATTTGGCATCTCACTCATCTGGGATACTGAAAACGGACTAGTCCAGCTTGTGCACTAGTCCAATGCTGCAAAGTTTAAGGAGGCAAGAGAGACCTGTCAGTCACCAATCAAGGATTTGCTCTCCCTTCTAGAAAACTCCCCAGTTTGATCTGCCTCTTGGTGTCAGCAACAGGCAATTTCCAGCCGCCCTTCTCCTCCTCCTCTCTAAACTAAAAAGCATAAAGAAACTCCTACTAAAATGCCAGTGTGGTGTTACCGTTTTTTCTTTTTCTTCTCCAGCCTGATATTTGGTTAATGGGTGTAAAGTTAGCCATCTGGACAATAACCACCATAATTAAGTAAATAACTGTGCTTTGGGCCATTTTGATTTTTTGGGGGGGAGGGCATGGAGGGACAGCTTAGGACAGGGGTTCTCAACCTTTTTCTTGCTGAGGCCAACCTCAATATGATATAAAATCTCCATGGCCCACCTGTGCCACGACAACTGGTTTTCTGCATATAAAAGCCAAGCCAGCATTAGGGGTTAGCAGGCAGGGCAATTGCTTGGGGCTACCATAAAGCTGTGTTTCTCATGCTTTGGCTTCAGCCCTAGGTGGCAGGGTTCACGTCTCTGAGCTTCAGCCCCATGCGAGGGGGCATTGGTTTTCTGCCCTGGGCCCCAGTGAGTCTAACACTGGCCCTGCTTGGCAGACCTCCTGAAACCAGCTCATGTCTAATTGGGTAATAATTTCATGGATTCCATTTAATGGAGTCTGAAGTACTGAGTTATATGAAGAAGATGCAAGATCACCACTCAGACTGCCACATTTCTTAACCTTTAAATAAAATGATCAAAGTGGCTTGTGTGCATTCCCTTAAAGAAAATGACCTCATACTTTCAGGTGATATTGTACACAAGAAGAGGGCCGTATTATCTCCTGCAAATGTAAACAAACTTGTTTGTCTGAGTGAATGGCTGAACAAGAAGAAGGACTGAGTGGACTTCTAGGCTCTAAAGCAGGGATCTCAAACTCAAATGACCACGAGGGCCACATGAAGACTATTACATTGGCCTGAGGGCCGCATCTCTCACACACACACCCCTGCAGAGTTCAAGGAAAAGGCTGTAATTACGCTACAATGTGCTTAGTAGCCTTTCCCTTCCCCCTCCTTCCAAAGCACAGCAGTCAGGGACACCTTCCTAATTCTCTGCCTTTTTTTATAGTTCCTTTGTAATANCCACACCTGCTACCCCAGGCCATGTCCCCACTCCACCCCTTCTGTGAGGCCCCGCCCCTATTCCAACCTCTTCCCAAATCCCCGCCTCTTCTCCGCCTCCCCCCTCCCTCCTGGAAAGCGCTAAGCGCTGCCAAACATCTGTGTGGTGGCAGGAAGTGCCTGGAGGTAGGCAGAGGAGCGGGACGTGGTGGTGGGGAAGGGGAGCTTGGTGGCCGCAGGAAATAACTCCGCAGGCCGCACGTGTTTGAGACTCCTGCTCTAAAGTTTTACATTGTTTTGGTTTTGAATGCAGTTATTTTTTGTACATTATTCTGTTTGTAAGTTCAACTTCCATAATAAAGAGATTGTGCTACAGTACTTGAATTATTCTGTTATAATTGAAATCAATATATTTGAAAATGTAGAAGAACATCCAAAAATATGTAATACATTTCAATTGGTATTCAGTGTGATTAAAACTGCAATTAATGCTGACTAAATTTTTTGAGTTAACTGCAATTAATTCACAGCCCTAATTCCTATTATTTTCAGGATGATTTGAATAGTACAGAATAAAGTTCCAGCCAGCAACACTCAACACTTCAACTACATAAAAGGTTGTTACAAGGATGAGGGAGAAAAACTGTTGTTCTTAACTGCTGAGGATAGGACAAGAAGCAGTGGGCTTAAATTGCAGCAAGGGAAGTTTAGGTTGGACATTAGGAAAAACTTTCTGTCAGGGTGGTTAAGCACTGAAATAAATTGCTTAGGGAGGTTGTGGAATCTCAATCATTAGAGATTTTTAAGAGCAAGCACCTGTCAAGGATGGTCTAGATCAGATGTGGGCAAACTACATGGCCCAGGGGACTATCCTGCCCAGCCCCTGAGCTTCCGGCCAGGGAGCCTAGTGCCCAGCCCCTCCCCTGCTGTACCCCGTCCCCTGCAGCCATGCTGCCCTGTGGGCCACACTCTGGCCCGTCACTCCCGCTGGGCAGTGTGGGGAATGCAGATGGCTCTGGTCGGGTGTCGGGGCTGTGAGCTGTTGCTGGTAACAAGGTGGGGAGCAGGGGAGGCTGGGTAAGGGAGCGGGGGATCTTGGGGGGAAGTCAAGGAGGAGGGGTGGTTGGATGCGGCAGAGGTTCGGGGGGGTAAGGGAATTGGGAACAGGGAGGGTTGGGAGTGGGAGTCCCGGGGGGCCTGTCAGGGAGCGAGGATGTGGATAAGGGTTGGAAGGGCAATCAGGGGACAGGGAGCAGGGGGGTTGGATAAGGGGGTGGGATCCCAGGGGGCAGTTAGGAGCAGGGGGGTCCCAGGATGGGGTGGTTAGGGGGTGAGGAGCAGAGGGCATTTGGATAGGGGGTGGGACCAGGGAAGGGACTGTCAGGGGGTAGGGGTGTGGATAGGTGTTGGGGCAGTCGGGACAGGGAGGTTGGATAAGGGGTGGGGGTCCTGGGAGGGGGTGGTCAGAGAACAAGGAGCAGGTGGGGGTAGGATGGGTTGGAGGTTCTGAGGGGGGCAGTCAGGGGATGGGAAGTGGGAGGGGGTAGATAGGGGGTGGGGACCAGGCTGTTTAGGGAGGCACAGCCTTTCCTATCCAGCTCCCCCATACAGTTGCGCGACCCCGATGTGCCCTCGGGCCAAAAAATTTGCCCACACCATGTCTAGATTCCTTGATGTGAATCCCCAGTGGTGCACAGCTAAGCCCTTCAGGCAAAGGAAAGGGGAAATCTAGGGGGTTGAATCAAGCCCACAGTCTTTATACATGTGCATTGCGATGATGTACCTCATTGTACATGGACGTTAGCTGTAGGCTACCATGTTAATGGGAAATACAGCACAGTGACGTGTAAGAGGCACATTCTGGACTAGGGTCAGTGTGTTAACTTAGTTAAGGTGCAGGGTTACTTGGTGCAACTATCAGATACATACACTTTCTCCCAACTAAGCGTATGTCACTTCAACAGGGGCAGCTAGAATAAATGATTGTTGTTTAATATTTCTATTGTGGCGATGCATAGAGGTCCTGATCAGGACTGGGTCCTGTTGTGCCAAGTGCTGTTTAAATAGATCCCCTACCCAGAAGTGTTTACAATCTAAGATGATGAGCAGCATGCACAGGGGGTAGGGGTGAAGGATCAAATCTATGTTGCCTTTTGTATGGATTGGAAGGGGAGAGATTTCTGTGTCAGGGAGACCAGAAAGATAGAGATTGCAGTAATCAAGACAGAAGATGATGGGTGGAGAGGGTGCTGGATAAAAGTTTTAGCTGTATGCACAGAAACAGAGGGTCAGGTTTTAGAGATCTCACAGAGGAAGATGCTGAGCTTTGGAGACAGCCTGAAGGGGCAAGATGGAGGAGTCACAGGTGAGTCCCAGATCATAAACCTCATACCCAGCAAGGGGCAAAGGTGTTGCCAAGAGTGACAGTGGGGGAAGTAGAGAAGGTTTTGGAACAAAGATCAGAAGTACACTTTTGCTGAGTCAAGTTTTAAGCAGATAGGGAGACATGGCAAGCTGAGATGCAGGATTGCATAGCGTGGCCAGATGTAGTAATGATCTCTCAGTGTAGTAACATGATGGTCTTTGCTGCTCCCATCGCTTTGTAAATATCAAAATTCCCAGAAGCTTTGGTGTAGTCCTGTGATGTCTAGAATCATTTATGAAGCAAGTCTTACCACGTTGGCCTGATCAGTGTCTCCATCCACAATGACTTTGTGGTGAAATTGAGCTCACTCCCATGTGGACAGTGGCTTGAGGAGATCTGATATGTACAATATTCAAAACTATGGCTGCCCATCTCCAGCAGTGCTCTCACCAGTGGGCTGCAATGGCAGGAAAGTTTTCAGAAAAATCCTGGTGATTAAAGGTGTAAATGAGGTGACAGCTCAGCTGATTTAGGGTTAGAAGTTCATGGTATTCAACCACACCCCATATTTATTCTGTATAATGAAGCCAGGATAGGATTCAAGAATGCTCCTTACACCATGCTAGGACTCTTGCTTGAAGTGAGTTCTGACTGTCCCTGCCTCCTACCGAATAGGGATGCACCCTGCCTGCATTCCTGGTGTAACCATCTTCCTTCTGCTGCTGGTTTCTGACCTCTCTCTTGGTTTTGGAATCCATAGAAAGAACTGGGTCTTATCAGACAGGTGCCAATTGCAGAAGAGATGGTAAGAGGGAGTGAGGATCTTGTCTGAGAGGCAGGTGTTACCCGCCACATACTCTAGCGCACCCCACCTTTACCCCTCCATAGTAGCCCAATTAATTGAGGCATCCCACCCTTTCCCTGGGCATAACATGGTTAATTTAAGTACCTGCTCTTACCCAGTTCCTAAGACTCAGGGCATACTCTTCTGTGGCTTTGCAGGGCCTTTTGCCAGTGAAAGAGCCTTACACAGTAATATCCATAACTTCTATTTATTAACAGTTACCAGAACAGAATGCACACGCTAAGCATACAATACTCACCACTTCCAAAAAGGCAGACAAACTTTTCCTGGTGGCAAGTCAGGATCAGGTTGTATGGGGATCCTCTAGCACCTGTACAATATGGTTGGCAGGGTGCTGAGAGCTGGTAGCTCTGATTTTGGGCTGTATCCTGGAGTTAGTGTCCAAAGAACTTCTCTTTGGACCCCAGTTTATATAGTTAAACTTGAGTCCTGCTTAGCTAGACCTTAACCAATCATTGTAAACTAAAGTCTGAAAAAACAGCATTTTTCACCAATCCTAGCCCATTCTGAAACAATTCTTTAGCCAATCAGACCCCGCCACCTTAGTTGAGTTAAATCTTGCAAAATTAGTTATGTAACAGAGAGAAACAATCAAAGAATCAGACAGAACCCATGCAGATAAACAATAGAGAAGTAGGGACCATTAAGGGCAAAACAATAATAAGTATAGATTTCACAACCACAACTGTTAATAAATGATGCCATCAAACAAAATGTTCTTTCATCATCTTAAGATCTGTTTATCTGTTAGGCCAGGAGTGCCTTCTTAACAGCCTCATTTTACATTGTTTTGATGTAATTTAGATGGATTGTGAGGATGTGACTCTGCTTCTTCGCTTATGGCTGCTGCTGCTTACTAAAGAAAAAACCCTCAGACCTTACAGCAGCAGCTGACTATATTAGTGGTCTTTTGCCATCAATCAGTTTAAAATCCCCAGATGATGACTATACTCATTGTGAGTGTTAATGTTTAATGGCACAAGGAATCAGCACCTTTACCACGTGAACAGGATCCTAAATCATGCTCTGCAGCAATCTGTCTGACATGCAGCACAGCAAAATTATTTGGCTCAGAAAAAGAGAAGCAACTGCTGCTTGTCATTTCAGCTGCCTGCTTGAGGTAAGATAGGCTGATCTAAATCTATCTGAGATTTAACTCTTTGGATAGAGTGGCACAATCTTTAGCTATTGGGTGGTCAATTCTCTTACTGAGCTAAATCAGATACCCTAACTTAAAGAAGAACTTAACTTCTCCAGAAAGCAGAGAGATTCTGAGAGCCCTGAAGAGAGTAGGGTGCCCGGGTGCCCAGTTTTCAACTGAAACACGTGGTCAAAAAGGGATCCTGGTGGCTCTGGTCAGCACTGCTGACCAGGCCGTTGACTGTCCAGTTGGTGGCACTGCACAGCGGAGCAGGCAGGCTCCCAGGAAACAGCCGGCATGTCCTCCCTCTGGTTCCTCTGTGTAGGGGCAACTAGGGGGCTCTGCACATTGCCCCGCCCCAAGCACTGCCCCTGCAGCTCCCATTGGCCAGGAGCTGCGGCCAATGGGAGCTGCGGAGGCAGTGCCTGCAGACAAAGCAACACGCAGAGCCACCTGGGCACGCATCCATGTAGGAGCAGGGGTGGGGGGGACATGCCTCTTTTCTGGGAGCTGATTGAGGTAAGTGCCACCCGGAGACTGCACCCCTGAACTCCCCCCAGTGGCCCAGCTCCCTGCCCCAACCCTGATCCCCATCCCACCCTCCAAACCCCTTGGTCCCAGCCCAGAGCCCCCTCATGCACTTCAAATCCCTCATCCCCAGCCCCACATCAGAGCCCATATCTCCAGCCAGAGCCTGCACCCCAATCCCCTGCCTCAGCCCAGAGCCCCCTCTCACATCCCAAATCTCTCATCCCTCGCCCCACATCAGAGCCCCAGCTGGAGTCCTCAGTCCCTCTTACATCCCAACCCCCTGTTTCAGCTTGGAGTCCCCTTCCACATTCTGAACTCCTCATTTCTGGCCCCACCTCGGAGTCCACGTCCCAGCCCCCTGAGCCAGCCCGGTGAAAATGAGGAAGTGAGAGTGGGGAAAGCGAGTCACAGAGGGAGGGGAAGATGGAGTGAGAGGGGTGTGTGGCCTTGGAGAAGGGATGGGGCAAAAGTGTTCGGTTTTGTGCAAGTAGAAAGTTGGCAACCCTAGAATAGAGGCCAGACTGAAGGATTCAGTGTTGACTTGGAGTCAGTGGAGGTTATTCTGGGTTCCATAAATGTAAGTATGGAGAAGCTGGATGAATGCAACAGTGACTGAAATCAAAATCGGTAATTTGAAAGCTTTTCAACAGCATATGGAACAGCAGCCTTTGATGGCCAACTTCTAATTGGATCAGTGGCCTGATCATAAATCATAAATTCCTACTAAACTGTCATTGATTATTTTGGACAATTTAACTGTGGAGTCTATCCATTCCCCAGATTTCTGCTCAGTATGTCTCTGCCGCTACGCTAGCTCTACATTCGTTAGGTTGGATTCCCCGGGAGTGTAATTAGCAGTACATTTTAGGATTTTGGGAGACCCCGTGTGGTGACAGTAGGCATTGCAGGCTCTGTTGGTTTGTCTGCGAGCTAGAGAGCTAATGATAACTACCTACAGG
Source organism: Chelonoidis abingdonii (assembly GCF_003597395.2). NCBI lineage: Eukaryota > Metazoa > Chordata > Testudines > Testudinidae > Chelonoidis > Chelonoidis abingdonii. The sequence continues at coordinate 125,872,179 of NC_133772.1, read as the reverse complement.
ATCTGATCTGTAGTCAGCAGCCCCAACTCCCTGAGCTCACAGGGACTGCTGTCCTCCAGGCAGGATTCATCCTTGCTGTGAGGCATGTGTGTTTGCACTGCCACCTTCCCTCAGGGTTTACACCATGGGAGCACAGCTTTGCTGAGTGGTTGGGGCTTTATAGAAACCTTGCTGATGGTGGCTTTCCCGGTACTGAATTAATGTACATTTCAGCTAACTTGGCGACATGCCTCCCTGGCCTGCCACGTGCCTACTTACGTCATGTTATGTTCTTGATACTTGGACATAATGTTCTTCATTTCCCATCCTAAACCATCCATTTAACCTGCCAGCATGTATACCTGTTGTGTACTGTGACTAAGCTCTGTTAATGCAGTGTTCTTATAGCGGTGTTGGTCCTGGGATACCAGAACAACCAGGTGGGTGAGGTACGGTTAAAGCACATTCCACCTCGCAGGCAATTGTGAATGGTGAACGAACTCATCCCCGCGTGTATGATTTTTAAAGTGCTTTGGGGTAGACAGTGCTATTGTACAAGTTACTGATGAAACAGGAATCAATGCAATGGTTGATAAATGTTGATACTGTATGTTTAATACAGTATGGTGGGTGTAAATCCAGTGAATTACTGTAGGCATTTGCTATGCAGTGTATCTTGATTTTTCACACAAAATGTGAATTATATGATCACTTAGTAATGTTTCATATTGGACTCCTATACACTATAATTAGCTTTTGAAATCTCGGTCAATGGCTGAATTGTTTGCTGGTCAGTTCATATATAACAAGGTAAATGAAACAGCGGTGTGGAGTGAAGGGGTCGGCAGAAGTGGATTTCAGATTTATCGCTTAAAGCCTTACATTTTAAAGAAACAGAACTCAGGAGATTAGTATTTTCTAACAGGATTTTAATACGCTTCTATAGACAGACTAGAAGGACTGTATTTAGATTGCAGTGATCAAATAGTTCTGTGAAAGTTTGTGTTCAATGGCAATATTATTAATAATAAAAATCTTGAAGACATTTCTGTACTGCAGCTGTTAACTGCATTTCAGAGAATTTGACTTCTCTGGGTATATTTAAAATAAGATACCAAATTGGTTTAATCCAGAGCCTAGTATTATAATTTTTTGTTTTTGTTCCACCACAAAACTCTCTAAAACTTAGAAAAAAAATTCCCAGCATCTCTGAAGAAGAGGTAAATGACGCATTTCAGTATTCTGTCTGATTTTACATTACTAGTCACGTTTCCTCATGAGCTGGAATGAGACTGAATGAGCTAGCAATACACTGTTTATAAACTATTTTTATTATTTATTTAAGAAGGGCTGTTCCAGCCCAAATGATTCGAGGACTCTGTGAAGGGTAAATTCAGCGCTTGTTAGTTATATTAATGTACAATTACTACAATTCTTTTGGGTTCGTAGCCAGTTGTTTACTCTCCTCGTGAGGGCGTGTGTGTTGCTCCTGGTATATGTTGTTCTGTACACCACACCATAGCTGTCCATGGCACTTTCCAACAAAATAAGACTAATAGCCTGATGTTTCAGAGGTGCTGAGCACTCTAGCTGAATTCAATGGCCCCAGAGAGCGCTTAGCAGTTCTACAAAAATCGCCCACCTTCCCTTGTCATGCAGAGCTTAGGGCTCAAAGTGTCAAGGAAGCATTCATCTGCCACTAGTGTCAGTGGGGACTGAGGACCCCTAGTGCCTCCCAGGGTCAGGGCCTTTAGTTAGGCCTAGACAGCATCAAAGTACAGCATTACAACCTGGTAGCTCAAATGGAGGTTTATTTAAACATTTTGTTTCCATTTGACATGCAAGAGAAACTTGTTTGCAGTTCTCTTCCCCATCCACCCTGCGCTAGCCTGTGTATGTGTAAAATGTGCCCTTGGCCCCCAGATGATATGTTTGCATTTTATAATTAATGCTGAACTTGACTTGAGGCAGATACCAAAGGACAATTTTTTAAACAGATGTTGCAGGTCACTTGTAAGTTACTTGTCAAATAAGTTTCGGAACGCAAGCCGCTGCTTTTGCCATTGTAGCCAAAGGCGTATGCTGTTCAGCAGCAGTAATTACAAAGCCAAGGCACTGCAGGGAAAATTCATCTTATTTAAATGTGCTTTAGTGTCACTAAACATCTTGCCTGGCCATTAGGTAAGTTTTGTGAGACACATTCAGCTTGAGGTTTTTAATTTGTTTGAAGTATTCTCCGCAACAGAATTATGCTGGAGTTTACATAAAATGAGAGAATGACATGAAAAGTTTTAACTTAAGCAGCAAAATATAAAGGCTAATCTTATTTAAAAGTAATATGTGTGTCTTGATTGAGTGCCCAGATACACTCAACTGGGACATTTTAGTGGAATCGGTTCTAAGCTGTTACACTGAGTTATACAGAGTAGGTTTTCCTGAGCTCACATTGCCAGACCTGAAATACTCATGTGGCTGCATTTAATAAAGAAACGAAAGTCCTGGGTAAGGGGATATGATTTTTTATGACAGAAGGAATGCAAATAACTTTTAGTCTCATTGCCGAGACCGGGTTTGGGCTGATTTGATGGAGTTTAATAATGACTTATAACCTGTGCTGACAATGTGCAGACCCGCACAACGTCATTTAACTCATTTATTCTGCTTGCTGTAAAAACAAAGAGATGGCAAATAAATATATGGAAAGTTCATTGTTTGTCAGAGGGCCCAAGCCAAAAGTTTTCAGTGACCTTTTAAAATATGGTCCCAGGCTAGTACTAAAATGTCTGTCACTCAGCGCACACACTTGCACAATTTGGCCTTTTAACCCATGCATCTTGTTTTTCTCTCTTTCAACTGGTTGTATGAATTTCAAATCAGCTGCAGCTATTTAAGTTTTTGCATTGGAGGATTACTGTAAATTGCAGTCTGACAATTACAATGTACAGCGCACTAGAGAGTTATTAATGGATAGGCCTACTGATGGCCTTTCAGCGCTGACTTGGGCCTGGTATTCTTCAGTCATAATTAGATCCAGTGGTTGAGGCCTATATGGATGATGCAAAGGAGGGGGCTGTCTGTGGAACTCCACTTTATCAGAGGAAGATATCAATTGATCATAGATAGTTACTATTGGCAATGTCTAAATCTCTAGTTCACCTTCTTCTTAATGACTTGTATTGGCTTAAGAAGCTAAGTTATTTGACAGAATGTAGCTCAGCTGACAAAGGCTTGCAGGTGGTTTTAATAGAAGATTGCTGTTGCTAGAGATTTTACTAAAGACAGAGCAACAGTTCAACAGACACAATAGAGGCCAGTAAAAAAACAGTCTGTTACACCACTCACAGAGAATACTAATAGGACTGTAGCTGAAGTTAACCACCACTTCCATTAACTTGGCACTTTTTTTCTTTACAAATCCTGCACAAGGCTTTTCTCTTGGGATTCAGTATTTATTTTAAGGAATGAATTATGTGTGGGCATAAATTATATTTGACAAATGCAAACTTTTTTTGGAGGAAAAAAACTTTAAAACTTTTTTTTTACTGCCCTACAAAAAACACTTTTCAGAGCATGTAATGCTCCTGAAAAATTAAATATATAATCTTAGTGTAAAGATTCAAATGGCCAGGAAGAACTACTAGACTTAATAAAAGTTGAAAATAATGGTCAATTACTCAGAATAAAATACAGATTAAAAAGGCTACAGATAGATCATTTGGATTATATGTGACACCATGAAAAATAATTTAAACTTTTTTTAAAGTCCAAGAGAGACACTGCTACATGAGCCCTATTAGGAAAGTTGTATGTGTTCTAAAGTTTGTATCCTGCCTGATATTCACAGTATTTCCCATCTTGTTTTTTATATTTGTGTTATTTGTACTTATGACAAACATTGTTAAGGGTCTGTTAGCTTTTCCAGTCATTTTCAGGGGGTTTAAATCTTGCCTCAGTCTCTTAAAAACATATTGAGATGAAATCTGATTGCGTAAGTCATTGGCAAAGATGCGAAAACTTTGTGTTTTGGAGAGCTCCAAAATGAATTGAGTTCTTGAGTTTTAGATATTTTTTGTAATGCTGCAAACCAAAAGCAGCCTTCAGTGTTTTGTTTTTCGAATTGCTACATTTTATAGAGATGCATTTAACATTGCGGAGCAAGCCTTTTAACAGTTTTGGAAAGAAAAAGTAGCATGACTGTAATATTAAAGAGCCACTCAGCAAATTAGTAAAGCATTGAAAAAAATATACTTTGTGCCTATAGTGCTTTATTATCTGAGGATCTCAAAATACTTTTCAAGCAACTATTAATTAAAGTTCATAACACTTTGCTGAGTATTATTATTCCTGTAATCAGTGGAGAAACTGAGGCATGGAAAAATTAAGTGACTTGCCATGCTCACATAGCAAATCAGTGGCAAAGCCACAAATGTGAAATCCTGGCTGCATTGACATATATGGCAAAATTCCCATTGACTTCAGTGGAGCCAGGATTTTACCCAAGAATTTCTGACTCATTTGTTTATTATTTGTGTTGTTCTAGCACCTAGGAGCCCCAGTCATGACCCCAATGTGCTAGGTATTATGCAGACATATGGTCCACTCATTAGAATAAGCAGTCACCAACCAAGACATTAAATTTGCACAGTGCTCAATTGTTATTGAAATTCTTATTTTATGCATCAATACAAAGCTTCAGGTATTAAAGAGAAAGTGGGCTCATTAATATATGGGATTGACAATGGAATTAATGACCAAAATGACAGAAATCTGGAGTGCTTATAGACCCTGATTCAGCAAAACACTTATGCACTTACTTAAATCCATTCCTGTTCAGCAAAGCACTTATGTGCATGGCGATGACCCATTAACTACAACAGAACTACAACAGTGCTTAAAGTTAAGAACATGCTTAAGTGTTTTGCTGAATTGTGGCCTCAAACCTGTCTTTCAAAAGGATATAAAAGTTTGTAATTTCAGGGCCTGGTTGTGAACTCCTTGCTCATACTCCTCAATGTGAATTAGGCTCTCACAAGCTGACCCTTAGGAAACAGTGAAGACTTTGTAAAGGCAGCTATTGAGACACCTGGGTAATCTCAACAGAGCATTAAAAATGAGAACAAGTTGAGGGAAAAAACACATTCAACATTCCTGGTGCAGATGACTGGCATAAGATACACTAACCACAATAGGATATATGGCACCTTGCAATCTGTCCTGAGTAAGGGGCAGTGCAGGTATTGAATTGTGGCTTAGAGAGTTGACTAGCACACTGAGGGAAGTTTGGGTGGATACAAGCTCCTCTTAAGTGTATGGAATGGTGAATATTAGGCTGCCAACTTCTCTACCCCAGTGTCCTTGTTGGGATCCCAAATGTGGAAGTAAAAGGATGCAAGGTGTCCCTGCCAGCAGGTATATGGGATCTTGGGGAGCAATTACCACACAGGTGGGGTGCAAAATAAACTTTATTAAGAAAATGCAAAAAACAGGGAAAATTCAATAGTGAGAGGTATGGGGTTTGTTAAGGTAGACAATTGGGGAGGGGTTTCTTTTAGCAAATAGTGTGGTAGAGTCTCATAATGCAGTGAATCTTCTCAGGTCACGCCAAAGTCGTCTTCGGTGGGGCGGGGTTCAAAAACAGGGGTATCCTCAAAAATAAAACGAGAGGAGAAAGGACCCCCAAACCCATGTGCTTGGATCCAGACGCAGGCAGCAGATTGGCACAGGAACATTTCTCTGAGGTCTGATCAGAAAATGTCTGGTTTTAAGGGAAAACATTAAGGCACTTTTACCACAACACCAGATACTATTTTTGCTTGGTCAAGGCTGAAGACCATGCGAAGAAAGAAGAAAAAAAGAAGCAAGGTGAAGGTTTTGCAGAGAGACATTCTGGGCAGAGTCTGTGCAATAGGTGACCCAGAACACATGAGGCTATGACTCAGTGCCCAGGAAGCCTGGCATCTCTGTTTGCACAGCTGAAGTGACAAGAGACTCTAAAAGATTGGGACTGCTGGGACTACTAAAACCATAGTGGCATGGAGGAACATGTGGTCCAACCTGCTAGCAGCGCAAGCCAAGATGGGGGATCAAACAAAGAGGCACTGCGACCGTAGCCGAGGAGGCGTAAGAGTGATGTAAATCCGCTCTTTGATGTCAGATGCAGCAGTAAGTCCCACCATGTAGCCTGAATGTGGCCATCCCTTTGAAAAGAAGGCAATGGCTCTGCTAAACATTTAAGGACCCACACAGAAGCACAGGGGGGCTTATCCTTTGAGTGGGGGTTAACCCAGGCCCAAAGACAAGGGCAAGTACAGAATCACCGAAGGCGAAGGGGTGGCGTTAACCAAGACCTCGCGACAGCACAAGCGTGCGAGCTAAGGAGTGTAACCAGTTGGGAGAAGACCACAGCTATGCATGCTTAATCAGGCCCATTAGACACGCCCAGCACATCTAACGTCTAAGGGGCGTGCAAGTTATGGGAAGTGACAGGGAGGGTGGTGAGGAGGGGGGGGGGCGGGTGGGTGAATTGCCATTGGCGCGGTGTGGCTATATAAATCGCGGTGTGGCGGGCTGGGGTAAAAGTGTGCCATACAGGGAGAGCGGGGTGGCAGTCTAGGGGGTGAGCAGTGGCAAGTTATTGGAACTCTAAACGTCAACCTTACACTAGAGACAAAAATCAATTGTGGCGGTTGGGCGATTACAGGGGCCACAGCCAGGAGGGTACTATAAGAATATAGGGGGTGGTGGGGAGGCCAATGAACAACGTTTTTTAAACTCAACAGTAAGGTCTGCTTGATTCTCGCAACCTGTTATTAAGAGGGGATAACAAACGGCCCACAGCGTAACTTAAAGGAAGAACCTCACCTTGGGTCTGCACTTAACACAAGGGACGTAAACACAGTCTTAACCCATCACCTTATGCTTAGGGAAGTACAGAAAACAGAGTGGTAAATTGCCCAGATCCAGCTTCCAAGCCGAAGCCTAACCTGGTGCGCCAGAGCAGCAGTGGAACAGCCTGCGAAGCAGAGATGCCCTCGAGGCCAAATCGCCCAAGGAGCCTAAGACTTACAGCGGCACAAAGCTTAATTATTTATTGCCAGCAAAGGTGCTTTCGCGGGATTTTAAGCCACAGAGGTGCTTTTAAGTCTGCACAGAACAAGAGTTTAGCAGTGCTAAGTGCTGGAAACCAGAACGTTAGGCTAGTAGAATTATTCAAATTAAAAGAAAAAACAAGGAGAGAGCTTTCACCAGGAGGGATTCTTTACCAGCCCCAAGGAAGCAGCAGAAGTAAAAAGCCAGCAAAGAACATTCAGAAGGCTAGGAGTTACAGGGTCTCAACCATAAAATCTCAGGAGATCTTCCTCAGGCAGCAATTCGTTCTTCGTGAGGGTGAAGGGTTTATCAAAAAGATAAACACAAGAGGGTATCACTCAAAAATAAAAATTGTATTAAGCGAAGCGCAGAGAAGGCACCCCCCCACTATGAACCCTTGGCCTGATTCAGACCCCCCCCCAAGGGGGCAGGCAAATGGGAAGGCATGGCAAACCCTTATCTGTAGAGGGTTTTTCTGAATCTGGATCAGAAAAATGTTCTGGTTTTAAAGGCAAACTTAAAACTTTAGGCAGTTCGATCCCAACCCTATAATTAGAGACTTTTTTGATTTACACAACGAGTACTAGCTCTATGAAACATAGGAATACAGAAAAGAACTGAGGGGAAGAGAAAAAACCAAAAGGGCAGCGTGGAGCACACAGGGGGGAGGGAAACATGTTCTGGGCGGCAGAGTCCTGATGCGCAATAGGTGACTCAAAAGCGCAAAAAAAACATGAGGGGGCCTATGACTCAATGCCCAGGAAAAACCTTAAAAAAAAAACACAATAGGCCCTTGGCAAAAAAAAACGCTCTGGACATTGGGTTCCTACCCTACACCGGCAAGCCCAGGTTTTACAAGGGATAACAGGGACTAACCCTTTGAAACAGGGCAGTGGATCCCACTTAGCACCAAAGTGGCCCCATCCCTTTGAGAAGGGCAAAGGGGGGGCCAAAATTTGGGGCTTCGGCTCTTAAAAACAACTTTTTTTAAAAGGGGGAACCCCCTCCCTTTGAGAAGGGCAGTGGCCCTGCTAAACAACTTAACGGCCAGGGAGGGGAGGCCACAGGAGAACAAAAACAAAATGGAGTTTGGGGACAGCTGTAAGAGACAAAATGGAATAGGAGGATAGCTGTAACAGACACAAGGGAGGGGGCGTGTCCCCTTACTTTCCTGGGCAGGTATTATGTTCACTGTATGCACACAGACAAGTTAGAAAAAACACAAAAATACTGTAAGGTAAAAAAATTCAGTAAGGTTGCAACATAACACTACTTTCTTTTTCAGAATCCAGAATCCCAATATGCAAGAACTAAAAACAGAGACAGACAAAGCAGGCTGATCCCTAAGGCACAGTTCAACCCACTTTTCTCTAAGCTGGCTTGTCTTTGCAGACTGTCCAAAGAGGACCTAGATCACATGATTTCTCTCAGAACCCTGGAGCCTGCAAGCAGGGTCAGGAAACCCCTTATAATTTAAAGTGATAGTGTGCAATTTTAACACAATTTTTAATATACCAGTGCATAGGCTGGCTCATGTTTGAGCCCTATGTTCTTGTGCTTTGTGTATTGTAAGTTCTCCAGGGCAGGAACAGTCTTTTCATCTCTGTGTGTTACAGCACCCAGCACAACAAGGCCCCAACACTGACTGAGGTCTTTGGGCATGACTGTGATATTTATTTAATAATTATGATGGAAATTATAGGGAGAGTGGATCCACAGGGGCATTGGTCTCCCCAACACCCCAGAATAAGCTCTTGTGTAATTGAGCTGGGATAGGCCTGGCACTCAGCCCTGCAATCTCTGATTACACTTCAAACAAGCAAACGCTGAATGAGCGTGTTATTGAAAAAGGAAGGAAATCGGATTCTTGGCTTTGTGTAACCCTGGCTAAAAAGAGGAAAATATTGGTTTCAATTTCAAATGAAGTAACATTTATTTGTTTGTTTGTTTCGCCCAGCTCAAGGGATTTTGCTCAAACTGAAAAAAGAAAAAAGAAAAAAAACAACAACACTTCACTTTGGTGCAGAGACCCGAACTGGAGGATTTTAATGTTAAAGTCGAATGTTTTGGAAAGTTCTGAGAGTGCTCGAACAAGGCACGGTCAGATCTTCTGCTGGTGTCAATCAGTTTACTGCCACTGATCTCCATGGAGCTATGCTCATTTACACCAGCTGAGGAACTGGGTATTTGTTTTACAGCCATCTCTCTACCAGGCATGGCTGATTGGCCCCTGTAATGTGCTGGACATTGAATATACCAGTATTGTTTCAGCCTGCTGGCATTGTAATCTGAATTGGTGTAGTTTCATAAAGAAACTCCATCTGAGAAATTCTGTCATTTGTGTGAGTAGCATACATACATTTCTACCTCGATATAACGTGACCCTATTTAACATGAATTCGGGTATAACATGGTAAAGCAGTGCTCCGAGTGGGCGGGGCTGCACACTGTGGCGGATCAAAGCAAGTTCGATATAACGCGGTTTTACCTATAACATGGTAAGATTATTTGGTTCCGTGGGACAGTGTTATAGTGGAGCTGAGGTGTATTAATGTTGCCAACCCTCCAGGATTGTCCTGGAGTCTCCAGAAATTAAGATTAATCTTTAATTAAAGATTATGTCATTTGATGAAACCTCCAGGAATATGTCCAACCAAAATTGGCAACCCTAATACATATGTTACATACAATATAGTTTAACTGTGAAGTTGCTGATGTTGGTTAATTCTGCCTTCTCTCTCTTCTAATCTTCTAATTCTAAAGTTGTAATTGGTTAATTCTTCTTTCCCCATCTCTTCCTTCCTAATGATGAGGGTTCCCCACCATGCAGAATTTAAATGTAGACACTGTTAAAACATTTACCAGCTTTTAGGTGAGCTGCTTTCCTGTTGAAAACCTGTTAACATGTGATGGAGTTGAACTATAATGACTAATTAGTCAAATATAAAATGCGGTAGGTGACTTCATTGCACCAGTGTGTCTAGGAAACGAGAATGAGAAACGACTTACTGTCCATCTTTACCATACATCTACACCTTGCTCTTCTTCCCAAAGGTACAAAGGTTTATTAATTTAGTCTTTGTAATAGCTGCTCATATATCAACTGCACGTCCATCCAGTTGATGATAAACCAAAGCAACCACTTCCACAGCTCTTGACTCTAAGCATGGCTGCAAAAAGCATTAAAATGAGTAACTGACTCCTGTCTTCATGGTGGCTTCATCTTTTTATTCCTTTTTCAAACAAGCTTTGCTGTACTGTTAATAGAGACAGTTGAAACGTTGGCAGTGATGTTAAACACTGGATTAATATAGGTTTTATTATTTTTCTAGCACATCCAAAGACAAATATTCTTACTGGACTCCACTCTTCAGCTGCAAATCAAAGGGTAAATGAACCCTTTCTCCATTGTTTTAAGTAGTTAAGGAGGCTCAAAATTCTACTTAAAATAATTGCACTCTCATAGAATATTGTACAATTTCTAATTCTTTCTTTTTCTAAAATCCATCTTTCTGCTGCTCAGAAGTTTTAAAGGAAAATTGTAGCCACTGTTAATGCCATGGTATGACAGAAATATGCTCATGATCAGTTTAATACTAGGATCACTAGGCCTCTGGAAATAGAACAAATGCTGTACCAGATAGATGGATGAAGAAATAATGCGAGATTCTCTGCCTTGCTCTGTCGGCTTTTGTGGCACAAAAGGGATGGAGTCTGGGCTTACCTCTCTAGGAATTCCCCTAGCGTGGAGGAGTCCTCAGGAGGTGTTGAGATGGAAGCTACTTTTTCAACCCCTTCTCACCGCACAATCAAGACTGGGTTACTGGAAAAAATCCTTTGTACCCAGAAATCTGTATGTGTTGTTGTAGGATAAGAAGCTGGAAGTTGTGGAATTAGCACTCCCTCTGGGTAATTTTGTCTTTTCTGGGAGTATTTCATGACCCTGAAAATGTTGCCACGAATGTATCCCAGGTTTTTTTAAATTTTGAAAATTTGTCACCTTAGACTTTTCTCATTCCTCAAAGTAAGAGAGATGGAATCTGAGAGAGAAAGGAAACCTGCATATCTGCTGATCTTGTCTGAGACATGATGGGTTCAAAAATAAGGCAGGTCTTCTCAGGAAAATAAGAATGACATGCTGTCAGTGTTAACCGCAGCTACAGCCTTACTACACAGGCTTCCAGAAATGTCCTGTCTAGTCTCTCAAATCAGGGTCTGATACCATGTGGGATCCTTCTCTAGACTTCCAAGTTTTGCAGTTCATCACCACGTCTAATCTATAATAGCTGTCCCTAGTCCTTCATGTGTTGTGTGGATATTGATCTCAAAGGCCTAAAGAGTTAAAAGTGTTTACAAACTCTCTCACTGCCCAACATTAAACAGTCATAGGTAGGGTCAGGGTTATTTTAAACAGGGGCTTTAGTTTTACTGAGTTACTTGGCAAACACCCAAAAGCATTCATTCAAATTAAAAGTTTATTGATAAAACACAAGAAAGAACAAGAAATCAAGACAGACATTTGTATCGGAACTGTGTTTGGGTGATTATGAAAAATAAACTTAATTAGAACCCAGAGGCGCCAGCTTTCTAACTTCCCCCCAGGGTGCTCAACTCCTGCTCTGTCCCAGGTCCCACTCCCACTCACCCCTTTCCCCAAGGCTTCACCTTGCCTTTTCCCACCCCCTGCTCTACTCCCACCCTGCCTTTTCCCACCCTAGCTCTGCTTCTTCCCCTCTCCCCCCGCAGTGCCTCCTGCACATCGCTGAATAGCTGATCATGGAGGGCAGGAGGTGTTGGGAGGGAGGAGCACCCAAGGAGTTGGCACCTATGTTAGAACCTTTAAAGCCTATCTCCTTTTGAAGGCAAAAATGTCACTTATTTTCAAAGCAACCTTTCTTTGATGAAAACCTTTACTCTCAGTCTTGATGGGTAGAGGGCATCCTGTGCTTAACAGACAGACAGACACAAGATGGAGGGGAGATGGGGTTGAAAAGAGGGTGAAATACAACTTTTGTTGATGTTTTTGAACTGCTGCACTGCTGGCTAGTTATCAGTGGATGCTGTTGGCTGGTAGGTAGCCCATGACACCTACTGCTTGGATCCTGTTTTATCATCCGATCAGGGACATCATCTGATTGGATCTTTTCTTCTTAGACAAGGTAGATTTGGATGAATTCAGCATAGTTGACACCATGAGTCTATGGGTACATCTACGCTACCCGCCGCATCGGTGAGTAGCGATTGATCTATTGGGGATCGATTTATCGCGTGTAAGCAGAGTCAGGATGAGCGCTACCCTGACATCTGGTGGTGAATTGTAAGGAGTGTGGAAAGAATTTCAAAAATTTCAAAGAGTGTGGAAAGATTTGCATTGGCATCCACCCCCCACTTAGCATAAGCCCACAGCAGACTAGGATGGTTATTTTAACAGCTCTGGGATCCCCAATTTCTTTGTTATTGGGGCAGGAGGAAAAAAAAAGTTTGTCACTCTGATTGTGTGAATGGAGAGCTGTGGGACTGCTTTGTGACAGAGATGACTCAACCTCAGTTGGGTGGTACTTGCTAAACATGGGACATGGGTTCCAAAACCCCATGAATTGAGAGAGGCTGGGGACTGGTGTGTACCTGATGTTATGGGCCCCTTTTGAGGGCCTGGAACACCACTTGCACATCCTCCTCTCTCCACTGTTAAAGAGTAGAGCTAATTTTGATTCCATTAGGAATCTGTCTAGAGACTGCTGAGCTGAATTCATGTTGGGCCAATGGTGCACCAGTACCAGGGCTCCCCTACTAAGAGCTGAAATCACTGAGTGCTGTGTTAACCTGTGGGAGAGCCTGAAGACTTATTGTTAAGTGGCTGGCAGAGTGGAGCAGTTTGCAGTGTGTTGGAGCAGCCCATAGAATAGTGAGCGGAGTGAAGTGGTTTGCATGGACAGCTGGAGGAGTGGCACAGCTGGTGTGGTGGAGCGGGTTGTGGTGAAGGCTGCAGCAGAACTCCACGGAGAGGTGGAGCAGTTGGTGCTGCCCCAAGTAAGGTGCACCTTAACATCCTGTGTGGACTCCCCCGCCCATGTCCACCCAGGCTGAGGGGGTAAAACTCTACAGATAAACTCTTGAATTCTGGGGTGGCACTGACCAGAGACTTTTGGGTTGTTGGACTTTGGGGTAACTGGACTTAAGACCCTAAGGGGAAAAGGACATTGCCAAATGTATTTGGAGGTGGGTTTTTGCTTATGGTTTGTGTTATAATCCAGTTTGTGGTGTTTCTTCAATGGGATGCTGCATTGTTTCCTTCCTTTATTAAAAGGATTTTGCTACACTCAGACTCCGTGCTTGCGAGAGGCCCCCAGAAGGAAGTGGTATGTAAGTGTTCCAGGTCACTGGGTGGGGGCTCGAGCCGCTTATGCATGGTGTTATTAAAACAGAACCCCTGGATACTGAACCCGGCCCTTGTTGCTGCCAACTCAGAGGGGCAGAAGGGTTACACGCGTATAGTATAGATGTGATAAATCAATCCTTGATCTCTCTCCCAATGACTGCTGAACTCCAGCAGTGTGAGAGGTGGAAGCAAAGTCGATGAGGGAGCCATGGCTGTCGATCCAGCGCCATGAGGATGCGAAGTAAGTAATTTTAATTCGATCTAAGATACATCGACTTCACCTATGCTGTTCTCGTAGCTGAAGTTGCGTATCTTAGATCGATCCCCCCGCTCCCCTAGTGTAGACCAGGCCTGTGAAAAGTCAAGAGAGTGGACAATAGGACAGAAGGAAAGAAAAGTGGGGAGGGAGCAGAAAATAACACCACGAGAGAAGGGAAAACAATGCAGGATCTTATCTGCCTTTGCAATACGGGCAGTTAGATTGGTGGAGGATTGGATGTCATGATAATGTGATGGCTTTTGGTACTCACAGATGAAAACAAAGTTTCTTGAACAAGGTGAAGGCCAGCTGGCCTTTCTGTCAGGAAGAAAGTCCTTTAGAGCAGTGAAGATGAGTTGCAGGGCTGGCAGTTCCAGGGATGAGCTGGGATGCAAGGTGGGACAGGAAAAAGAGGGAGAGTTGTACTGAACTGATCTGAAGAGAACTGATCATGTCTTTTTTCAAGGTCTTGGTTTAAGGAGCCCCAAAAGAGGACAAGTAGGTGTCACAGATCATCTCCTTCCTTATTTTGCCATCAGTTAGGCCTAATATCCATCGCACCAATTTTGGTCTATTAACAGCTGGTTCCAGCTCTTTTGTTTTTACCAAGCATAATTTCAACAGTCCTAGGATTATATCAACATAGCCTTTTTGGTTTAGACCAATCCAGCTTCTTTGTCTGGTTCTTTTGCACATGTTACAACATTCTGTGTCGTAAACAGCTTGATCTATTTGTTCATGGTTATCGTAACATCTTATGAACATTCACATGCTTTTTACACTTGAGCTTACCTTGTAGGCCCAATAGTTACAACAGGATCCAAGGAATGTATAAAGTTTTAGAGCTCTTCTAATAGTTTATATTTAGAAAGCCTGGGAACTCGGAGGTATAAATCTTAGTAAATGGAGAACAATGCATTATTATTATTATTATTTATAATTTATTTATTATTTTATTTATGTGGCAGTTGTGCCTAGGAGCCTGGGCCCCCCATTGTGCTAGGTGCTGTACAAACATCATCAGGGTTTGTCATATATTATGTCCAAAAAGTGAAACCTAGTGAGAAAGTGACCATCATAGGAGTATCTTCCTCACTGGTGTTGTGACAAAAAGAACTTGTGGCACCTTAGAGACTAACAAATTTATTTGATCATAAGCTTTCATGGGCTAAAGTCCACTTCATCGGATGCATGCAGTGGAAAATACAGTAGAAAGATAGATAGAGAGAGAGAACATGAAAAAATGGGTGTTGCCATACTAACTCTAATGAGACTAATTGATTAAGTGGGCTATTATCAGCAAGAGAAAAAAAACTTTTGTAGTAATAATCAGGGTGGCCCATTTTAAACAGTTGACAAGAAGGTGTGAGTAACAGTAAGGGGACAATTAACATGGGGAAATAGTGTATAGTTTGTGTAATGACTCATCCACTCCCAGTCTTTATTCAGCCTAATTTAATGGTGTCCAATTGGCAAATTAATTTTAGTTCTGCAGTTTCTCATTGGAATCTGTTTTTGAAGTTTTTTTGTTGAATAATTGTGACTTTCAGATCTGTAATTGACGGACCAGGGAGGCTGAAGTGTTCTACAACTGGTTTTTGAATGTTATAATTCTTGACATCTGATTTGTGTCCATTTATTCTTTTGCATAGAGACTGTCTGGTTTGGCCACTGTACATGGCAGAGGGGCATTGCTGGCACATGATTTTAGGAAGCTAGGACGTGATACTGGCAGTAACATGTAAAAAGACTACTCAATATTTGTTAGGGATAACATTTCTCAATTACAACTTTTTTTACCCTCATGACTTACATCAAAAGTAGCCAAATGCAAACCATAGAGTTCTTGAGTGCCAATGCTTCTATTGTTACTATGGAGGTATGCCCCATGCAGACATATCGCAATAAGCAGTTCTCCCATACTCCTGGAATTCTCCATACTCCCAGTAATTTATGTGGCCTTCATATCTATATTGAAGATTAGGGCTGCTGGAATCAACTCTATTTTATGCAAGTCACATGCAGAAATTGAGCTTATTGTCAGTGCAGCCTTCATCTGGCACAGTCCAAGAGCCCCCGAGTCTGTTGAAAACAAAGAAAGACGGGAACTGTCTTTGACTTGGAGGTTTTTGGAGGAAACTCACGGAATAATTAATTAACCTGTGGAACTCACTGCCATGAGATACTACCAGGCCAAGAAGACTCTGGGATTCCAAAATGCTTGGAAATGTATATAAATAAGAATTCCAAAGTGGGAAAGGTTTCTACCTTCAAGCTCATGAAATAATGGGGGTTAGAGAGAACCTCCTCCTGTAGGAAAATCATTTCATAACTGTCTACTAAAAGATGACAAGCATCTTCCACTGAAACATCTGGGAACTAATGAAGACAGGATACTGGAGCACAGGTCTCATCCACTATGGCAATTGTTGCCTACTTTCCTATGAAATATACAACATTGTAAACATTGTGCTATAGAGTTAGAGGAGCTTGTTTCATATCTTTCACTGAGGAAAGTATTGCTCATTTTGCTGATTATTTTTTTTTAAAAATTTGCTCTCAGACCTGTTATTCCAAGATACTATCATTATTTGAGTGATTCATCATCACAGCATCTCAACAGGAAGTTGCTCATTAGAGAGAAAGACGTGTATATCAAAGAAGCTAGTCTGTTTAGCGAAATAACTCTCCTTCCTGCAGTCATAATGGCTATTGGCATAGTTTCTTTAAAGAATCTTAAGGTAGTATCACTGCCTTGTCTACATCTGTGGATGTTACTTTACATTGGTTCTTGACGTTATAAAAGCGATAATGAAATCTTAAACTCTGGCATATACAAATTATTTGGAAAAAAAGTAAAAGTTGAAATCTGAATTGTAATACAAAAAGAGAGCATGCAAGATTTGTAGCCTTAGCAAACACATACAGCTTCTGAGATGTGTCTTGTAAAATAGAATGCTTTTAAAATGTTGTAGCTCACTTAGATATCTTTTCAAACACTAAGGTAACTGGCATGCCCACCCTGTTAGCAAGCACAAGCTGTTTGGTTAACAAGGTTCAGTTGGCTAAAATTAAGGAGTGTTCAGGAAAGTTCATAACTTTTTAAAGATCAGGTTTATATTGCATCTTTGCTTGAAAAGAAGTGATCCTTTCAGCCACTAAATAGAAATTAGATGTTTTCACCACACCCCGAGCAGAGGAACAGGCTTCTTTGTAATGGAGCAGCTTCTACTGGGAACCTTTGGATCCCTGCTGGTAGAAGTCTGTACCTCTCCTAAGAGGTTTATTTGCCTTTTGCTGGCAGTGGACTCATCAGTAATCTCGACATGTATTTTATGCTGAGGCCAATCGCATGGGCCATATAAAATGCACTGGTGAGGTGGATGTATATTCAATTTATGTAGCTATCAAAAGTCTCATTTCAATTCAACAGGTTGGATGCATTTTCTTACCTTCACAGTGTTTAGTAATGTCAACTTGGAAATCTCACTGCAGTCTATTTTGGCTGAACTAATTGAGACCTCTAGTATAAAGAGGCAAACTCCCTGAAAGTGGTTGGAGTAGCACTTCCTTAATGTCAGATCTGAATATAGCTGATTGATGTGATATTACAGGTTCCACAAAACTAATAACTGATGTGTGATTCTTCACTGGGTCATTCAGTTTTAATGACTCCAGATTGTAAATGTATCTCCCTTCTACCTCAGCCTCTTTACAGCTCTGTTATCGCCTTGTCCCACTCCTGATTTTACACCTTCTTTCATGCTTCCCCCCCGCCCCACATGCTCTCTCCCCTCATGCAAATCCTTGCTTAAGCCTCATCACTTTCATCAAGCATCCCTAGGTCAGTCTCTTCACCTGTAATATCTCCACACCCTCTTGCACCTGAATTGATTCCCCTGGGTTTGTTGTGGCCTGAACAAAGGCCTTGCTCTTACTCGGGGAGAATCCAGTCTCATCAGTTTCAAAGGGTACGTGATGGCTGTTCAGTGCTTTGTGTAAACAAGCCTTTAGAATGTACAAGCTCTTCAAAGCAGGGCCAGTGGGTATGTCAATACTTCAAATGTGGGGTGTAATTCCCAATTCGAGGAGACATACCCATGCTAGCTCTGCTCAAGTTACTGCACTAAAAGGGGCTAGTCACCCTGAGTACTTGCCCAGCATCTCAGGGAAGCAGTGGCTTGTTCCTCCTGCTATTTTCAGCATTCTAGTTTGATCAAAGCTAGCACAGGTACATTTGCTTGAGCTAGGAATCACACCCTCAGCTCTCTGTGTAAACCTGTAATCTCCCAGGTCTTGAACTCAGGCCTAGGGAGTCCCCAGACAGCTACAAAACCCTGGTCCTCCACCCACTGAAACCAGCTGGGTGGAAAAGCTATTAGGGCTATATCTCCAGCCAAGGCACCACCCCTGGGAACTCTGGAGCATTGCCCTGGCTCCACCAATTGGGCCAACCACACTATTTCATGCTTTTGTGTTAGAAATTTGAAGAAGTGGTCCTGGGAGTGGTTTCTGAAAGACAGCCAGACTGCTCAATCCCAGAGAGCATAAGAAAAGAGCAAGAAGCAGCTAGGCTCTCTGGGATTAGTAGCCTTTCAGAGAGGATAAAACACCTGAGAAACATTCATTAGGATTAATGTCCTTCAAAACCTCCATCTTGTCAGAAGTAATAAAGTCCATGTCAGTGAAGCATATGGAAGTAAAGCAGACACACATTTCTGCAGTAGGTCACAGACTGTGAGAGCTGAGGAGAATTCTGAACAAACTACCTGTTATACTGCTTGTGCTACGAAAGCTACTCTACAAATTCAAGAACAAAGCAGGACCTCATCCAACCAAGGTATATCTAATGAATTGCGGATAATAAAGGTATGTTTTCCCTAATGGTCTTCTGCTCAAATACCAACTCTTCCCGTATTTGTTTTGCTTGTGAGATCTAGTAAGGTCACAGGCTAAGGTAGTCTGAGTGCAATATCACTGGATAAAACCAATCATTAAAGTAGATAGAGACGGGAGGGGGAACTCTTACCACAGCAGCCAAGGAGGAGGGCGAGGTGTGGGGGAACACTACTATTCCAATCCAGAGAAAGGAGTGGAGCACTCCCTCAGTTTTTAGCAGAGAATTACAGCAGTGCACCTCCCATTCACCATATTTTAACTACTAGGTAAAACTTGAGCTATTTCTTTTAACTAGATTGATACCAATGATCCAATCAGCTAGTTTTCATGGCAAAGTAAACACATCTGACTATCAAAGTGATGGTGATGGGTGAAAGAAAAAAGCATATGATGTTTGTTAAAATGGTCATAAAATTAACATATCTAGTAATACTGCATAAATAGTAGAGCAAATGGAATGCCACTTGACAGATACAGGGCAATATTTTTAATTTTTTTTAAAAATTTTTTAATCAAATAATGTATTTGATTTTTTTAAATTATTCAGCCAACTCCATAACTGGTCAAATAGTCTTCTTTCAAGAAATAATTTAACAATTGTGGATGGAATGCATACAATTATTCAGTAAATGAACATTTCCCCTGATATTACATGAGCTATAATAAATTCTCAGTACATGAAACAGAAAATCCAAAGACCAACACATATATTGGGTATTCAAAGCGGACATAGTCCTTTTAAGTAATATATTTGTGTGTGTATTGGTGGTTTGGAAATTGACAGTGGGAATTTTATGTCCAACTGAGACAGAATTTTGGGATAAATGTATTCCATATTGACAGGCTGTTTTGCTTATGTGCAGTGTTTAAAATATTTGGACTTCAAATGTTTAAGTTGTTTCCATTTCACTCTCAGTATAACTTGGTTTTTGGACATTTATATTCTTTTTTTACAGTACCTTGGGCTTCCTTGAGCTCTTGCAAACAAATTTGTATATTGAAAGTTGATAGGCTTAGATTGTTGGGATACTGTCTTCTGTCTCTGGTTCTAATCATACTACCAAACCAAAAGCGTGCTCCAGGTAAGCTCCGGCTGAGAACTTGGTGGTGGTGAGCTAAAACTCTCACTTTGGACTTTGACATGATTAAGGGACATAGTTAGATCCCATCTATAATGAAATATGTGTGCACGTTTTAATCACATCAGAAGAAACCATGTTTTTGTTGTAATCAAGGAGGGTTGATTTTGTGATGCAGATGGAGACATAAAGGAAAGAAACTGAAACAAAACAACTCTCCCCCAATACACACCTCAGGAATATGGGAACATAGAAAGGGAAATCACAAAAGTCACTGAAATTCTATCTTGCCTAAAAGAAAAGAAACCAGCCTCCTGGTTGAAAATTGTCTCTTGCTGTTGGTTGAGCCTCCTTTCCCCACATCCTCTTGGAAACTGGTGTAGGCAGCAACTATCATAATATCATTTCACTTCTCCGCTTCAGAGACATCCATTCTTTTCTCCAGCAACTATGCCAGGCACTTCTAGTTCATGAAAAGTTCAAGGATTTATTAGTTTGTCTAGAGGACACCTGAAATACGACACTTTAAGTTCAATTCTTGCTATTTAGATAAAATGTTGTCATGAGAGCCTGTGCTGGTTTGGGATGTTTAGTTCTAGGAAGTAACAAAGTCTGCCCCAGACAGAGTGATCCATAGAAAAACTTAATCTGCGTTAGAAGACGTCTCCTTCAAGCATTATATCATGATAGAAACAGGAACCATTTAGCCCTCATTTTATTCTTGTTTGTTTTTGCTTAGGATTTGTAATAAGCACATGGTAGGATAAAATATAGCAATTTTCTTTTAGAACTGTTCTAGAAAAATACGTGCTACTGTCACTGCGCATGGGGGGAAAAAAGGGCTCTTTCCTTGCAGGTGTAATGTCTTTCTAATTCCATTGGAAATAAACCCATAGACTCTGCTCGTGATTACATCAATAGTGTGACTGCCCAAAAGAGGAGAGTGATTTTGCTAAGTGGCAGAAGAGTGTATACAATTCCACTCAGTTTCAACCAAGATTTACTTTCCTAAAGGCAGTTACCAGGCAAGTCCATCCTAAGCTCTCTAATGTATTCCCAATAAGATCACTTCAGCCTCCTTCTTCAATTGACAGAAGCTCCACAGATGGATCCCTGGGGACACAGCTGCCAAAATATGAATTCTCAACTTATAGTCGTGTCCTGGCTGCCCTTCTCACTCCCAATTCATCTGTACTGTGAAAGTTCTGCAACCAGCAGTGCTGGTTTTGAGGAGGAGGGAAAGTCACCCAAGAAATGCAATAAGCTACTAGAATTGCACTTCTTGGAGTGTCTTACAGTGTAAGTAGCTATATCTACTAGTGCTGTGATGCTATCAGATCCCATAAGAAAGCAGTGTTGGACTGAGACAGAGCTCATAGATTTTAAGGTCAGAAGGGATGATTGTGATAATCTAGTCTGACCTCCTGCACATTGCAGGCCATAGAACCTAACCCACCTACTCCTGTAATAGACTCCTAACCTCTGACTGAGTTACTGGAGTCTTCAAATCATGATTTAAAGACTTCAGGTTACAGAGAATCCACCATTTACACTGGTTAAACCCATATCCCATGCTGCAGAGGAAGGTGAAAACCCGCCAAGGTTCTCTTCTAATCTGACCTGGGAGAAAATTCCTTCCTGACCCAAAATATGGCAATGAGTTAGACTCTGAGCATCTGGGTAAGACTCATCAGCCATGTACCTGGAAAAGAGTTCTCAGAGCCCTTCCCATCTAGTGTCCTATCACCAGCCATTGGAGATATTTGCTGCTAACAGTCACAGATTGTGCCACTGTAAGCAGTGTCATCATACCATCCCCTCTATAAACTTATCAAGCTCAGGCTTGAAGCCAGTTAGGATTTTTGCCCCCACTGCTCCCCTTTGAAGGCTGTTCCAGAACTTCACTCCTCTGAAGGTTAGAAACCTTCATCTAATTTCAAGCCTAACTTGTTGGTGGCCAATTTATATCCAGTTGTTCTTGTGACTACATTGGTGCTAAACTTAAATAACTCCTCTCCCTCCGAGGTATTTACTCCTCTGACTTATTTATAGAGAAAATCATATCTTTCCTCAGCCTTCTTTTGGTTAGGCTAAACAAGCCAAACTCTTTGAGTCTCCTCTCAGAAGGCAGGTTTTCCACTCCTCTGATTATCATAGTATCCCTTCTCTGCACCTGTTCCAGTTTGAATTAATCTTTCTTAAGCATAGGACAGCAGAATTGCACGCAATATTCCAGATGAGGTCTCAGCAGTGCCTTGTATAATGGACTAGCACTTCTCTGTCTCTACTAGGATGTATCAGATGAGGTATTTCTAGGACTCAATTAGCCTTTTTTCATTGACGTCTCATAGTCGTCCTGTGGTCAATCAATACACCCAGGTCTTTCTCCTCCTCTGTTGCTTCCAAATGATAAGTCCCCAGCTTATAGCAAAAATTCTTCTTGTTAGTTCCTAAATGTATGACCTTTCACTTTGCACTATTACATTTCATCCCATTTGTACTACTCTACTTTACAAGGTCATCCAGATCTTGTATGATATTCCAGTCCTCCTCCATATTGGGAATACCTCTCAACTTTGTGCCACTTCAACTTTTGTTACCATGCTCCTACTTTTTGTGCCAAGTCAGTAGTAAAATGTTATATAAGATTGGTCCCAAGACTGATCCCTGAGGAACTCTACTAATAACTACCTGGTTACTGGTTTGGTAGTCAGCACTTTTCCTTTTGAATCCTTTTGCATTTTGCTGCTAATGATACCTGGTCAAATTTGGCCTCTGAACCTATGTCCCAGCATAGTCGTGGTAATCTGTGGTCACTAAATATGACTTTTTTTCTAAATTACACACCAATAGGATTATAGAAGTAATTCAAGATCCCATAGCATATTTTGTTTGTTATAGTCTACCTACCTACATTCCCCCTGCATTTTCAAGTAGAAACAGTATTCTTCCAATAAATAGCTGCTATGTCCCCGCTCCCCCCTCGCCCCCCACAACTGGCTGCATTTTTAGTGGTAGGAAGTGCTCCCAGTCAGAAATATGCCCAAAACAATACCACAGTTCTTAACTCCACTAAAGTTTGGGAAAGCTCCAGGCCAGATATGAACTTTTCAGCTGGTGCGTCTCCAGAGAGCTGACAAAACCCAAAACTCCAGATCCCAATAACAATTGGTAAATGTTGGAAAAGTTCAGATCCCAATGTGATAGTTCAGGCCCATCTAAAATCCCTTTATGGTGTGGATTTGTGTAATCGGATGGTATGTGGTACAGTTTCTGTTCGTAATGGGCTTTTGGGGCATATCTATGTAAGGATCGGTGACTACATGGTATTTATAAACACAAATAAGGAAAATTGATGGAGTTGAACCATTTATTGGCTGTGATGGGGAATACAAACCAAACTCTGGCCAGGAAAGGTTTACAAGGGCTCACTCAGTCCTGCTACACCTGCAGCAGGTATCAGGCTTGGAGGGAGGGGTTAAAAGGGGGAGAGCTCAGCTCATCAGGGAGCAAGCTGGGAGGGAGAGCAAACCTCTAGCTTTCACTAGATGGGGGAAACCTGGCTGAGGCCAAGAAGTGGCTAGAGACTCCCTGAGGGCAGATAGGGCTGATGTGGAACTATTTTGATTTGCTTTCAGTGACTTGCCTATGATTGCTCAGTGAGACTGCTGGAGGCGGTGCCCTGCCTGAAGGCGGCAACAGTCACATAACAACCTTTGCTCTTGTGCACATGAAAAGGACCCAGCTGAGGCTTGTTACAAGTCCAGTCATGACCCAATGGCACTGAGTTTTCCAGGCATGTTAATGACACCTACCCAGCAAGCCCCTCATATTTTCTGGAGTTCCAAAGCTGTTTCACAATAAGCTGGTAGCTACAGGGCTTATATAACTTAATGTATCTGGCTTATTGGCCAATGTTTCTTTATGGAAATGAATCCTGAGTGCTATAAAGAAATATTGAACTGTCAAAGGGATGATTGAAGCACCTGCCTATTATCTTTCAGGAAGTGAATTCACATTTGTCACAGCCAATCATCCTTGGACCAGGTTATGCCAAATAAAGATAAATCTGCCAAAATCACAATAGTGAATCTGCCAATTCACTTTACAAGGGATTGGTAATTATAGAGCGGGAGCATAGGATGTATGCTCTGTAGGGCTGTGTCTAAGCCAGGGGCATGTGAGCATATAAAATAACCTTGACAATGATCTAGAAGGCAAGAGAGTGACATTACTAGTGAATAGCATTATGGGCTGGAGGAGTGAGTTACATGTAAGTGACGTATGTCACAAGTAATGAGCATTAGAAAGCCCTAGTTATTACAGGCTAGAGTCATTGTGAAGCCCTCTTTCCTCAAAATATACATTTGGAGGCTTGTCTTGCCTTGGGGTTTCCATGAAACTGACAACTGAAAGTTGTTTTTTCTCTCTGCTCTAAAATGCCATAATTGTGGTGGTCTACAACAGTGGTTCTCAACCAGGGGTACATGTACCCAGAAGACCTCTGCGTACCCTCAGGGTACATCAACTCATCTAGATAGTTGTCTAGTTTTACAACAGGTGACATGAAAAGCACTAGCGAAGTCAGTACAAACTACAGTTTCACAGACAATGATTTGTTTATACTGCTCTGTATACTATACACTGATATGCAAGTACCATATGAATATTTCAATAGATTTATGTTATAATTATATGGTAAAAATGAGAAAGTAAGCAATTTTTCAATAATAGTGTGCTGAGACAGGGTTTTTTTTTTAATTTTTGTGTCAGATTTTGTAAGTTTTTAAGTGAGGTGAAACTTGGGGTTACACAAGAAAAATCAGACTCTTGAAAGGGGTACAGTCATCTGGAAAGGTTGAAAGACACTGGTCTACAGTTACTGAGTTTCCAGGCCAGTTCCTCACCTGATGTAAATCGGTGGAGCTCCACTGAACTCCATGGGGGCTATGCTGATTTACACCAGCGGGCCATTTCTCTTTAAAACTGTACCTAAGCTTTAGATGTAAATGGTTCTAGCTGGAGATGTCCTAACCTCTGAGGATAGGACAAGAAGCACAACACTTAAATTGCAGCAAGGGATGTTTAGATTTGACATTAGGAAAAACTTCTTAACTGTCAGGGTGGTTAAACACTGGAATAAATTGCCTAGGGAGATTGTGGAATCTTTGTCATTGGAGACTTTTAAGAGCAGATTAGACAAACACCTGTCAAGAATGGTCTAGATCATAGGTGCTGGAACTGGGGGTGGTGCTGCACCCCTTGGCTTGAAGTGACTTCCATTACATACAGGATTTACAGTTTGGTTGAGTGGCTGTCAGCACCCGCACTATAAAAATTGTTCTAGCACCTCTGGTCTACATGATACTTAGTTCCGACTTGAGTGCAGGGGACTTGACTAGAAAATCTCTCGAGGTACCTTCCAGACCTATGATTCTATGTGCTCAACCATTTAAAACTAAAGTTTTTTGTGAATTTCTGACACACTAGGGTACACTCCAGACCAGCGTGTGTGTGTGAGAGAGACTGTCACCTATGCTGTCTAGTCTGAGATGCCTTGCATTGCCTTGCTGCTGTAGACTCCAACCTGGACTGGTCATGAACAGCTACCAGCATGCAGATCACTTCCAGATGTGTTTGTATAACTAGATCCTGCCAGTCACACCCTGGCTTTCACCAGCCTGAGTTGTACTGTGGGGTAATTTCAACATACTCCCAGTCCTGGATTTTACCCCAGAAACATATGTCTTGTACTGTCAAGCCCTCTCCTGGACAATACAAATATAGTAAATTCCTTTATTGGAATAGTATACCATTTTATTATTTTAAATGGAGTTACCCAGACACTTCAGATTAAACACACTGGATTAGATAAAACAATAAAACAAGTTTATTAGCTACACAGAAATTTTAAATGAGTACAAGTAATGAGGCATAAAAGTCAGAAATGGTTACAAGAAAACTCAAGATAAAATGCTTTCTAATGCCTAACTTAACAAACTATATTAGATTCAAGCAAAATCTCTCACCATATGCTTCCAGCACATTGAGCAAACTCTTCAGGTCAGGGCTCCTCCCGCAGAGTCCAGTGACTGTTTCCTTTGTCTTCTCAGGTACTGAGAATGAGATGGGCAGGGAGGGCGGGGGGTACCTTGAGGTGTTTGCCCTTCCTTTTATAATTTCATTTCCCCATCTTGAAAATATTTCCTGTTGAGAACCAGGGGACAATGAGCCTATGTGGAAGGATGTTTCCTGCTGGGTTTTTTTCAACTGTTTGAGCTTCCTTTGTTTTCCCTTCCTGTTTGACTCTGTTTACTGTTTAAATGCAAATTAAGCAAACTCACATTCCTTTGTTTAAGACAGACCTGTTTGCTGACTTCTGCCTGGAAAGGGCCGGGAGGTTTGGAACATGTTTTTAACATCATACAGAATGTTGCCACACATATTTTATCGGGACAATACCGATGAGCAAATTATGAATTTTCAAATACTACCTTACAAGGCATACTTTGTACAAAGTTTATTACGATAGCGTGTAGGGTGTGAATACATGGGTGTATTCTGCCACAGAACTGAAGAGCTAATCCAATGTGAGTACAATATTGCCATCCCCGATTGTTCAAAAATCATGAGATTTTACAAATAATGTATTTAGAGTGTTTTTTATTTGCCTCCTTGTTTTTGAACTTGTAGGGAGTCACATTTTCAATCTTTTCTCCACAACTGTGAGGGTTAAAATCTTATATTTTTTAAAAAATGTAATGTAATAGCATGATTCCAGGACCTGGGGCTTTACAAACACAAAATATTGTATAATGACAGGTTTCAGAGTAGCAGCCATTTTAGTCTGTATCCACAAAAGGAAAAGGAGTACTTGTGGCACCTTAGAGACTAACAAATTTATTTCAGCATAAGCTTTCATGGGCTACAGCTCACTTCTTCAGATGCATAGAATGGAACACATAGACAGAAGATATCTGTGTGTTCCATTCTATGCATCCAAAGAAGTGAGCTGTATCCCACGAAAGCTTATGTTGAAATAAATTTGTTAGTCTCTAAGTGCCACAAGTACACCTGTTCTTTTTACAAAAGATTGTGAGGCTTGTGATAAAATCACAAAAGTTCACAACACTGGATGTCTGTTTGCTCTTCCTTTTAACTTTACAAAAGCTTGCAGGCTAGCATTAGGATTAGTAAACTCGCACTCCCAGGGCTCAGTTAAAGGTTACTTCATTAAATTCCAGTCAGATATTAGCTGTTCAATTGGCAAAAGTAGTTAGATTTCAGCTTTAAATTCTAACTGGCACCTCAACAAATCCATACATTTGATATCCTTCTCTCCCATGCATGCTTACATAATTTCCGGGAGTTAGGGTCCTAAGTGCTTTTCAAAATCCCACTAGGTGCCTATCTGCATCTTTAGGGGCCTAAATATCTTTGAAACCTTTGGCACTTTTCAAATCTTACCTATTATTATTTTACTTGTTTCAGGTAGCACCCACAATGTGCTGGGCACTGAGCAAACAAAAGATGATACTGTCCCCAGCAAAATGAGTCACTGATCAGATAACTACCAAATGCATTAAATAAGTGACTAATGGAAAATTAACAACATACAAAGATGGATTCTTTATGATGTTTTGAGGAGATGGTTTCCTTTCATTGGAAGGCATATATCACGATTGGAGAGGGAAGAGGGGGAAAGTCAGTGGGTCAAATGATCTTCCTATAACTTTGCTGAAGTCAATAGCGTTGTACTAAGGATGAATTTAACCCAGTGAGTTTAGGTATGTTGCTGTTTTTGTGTGGGTAAAAGGACAGATGATTGATAGAAAGTACAGCTCAGTAAATGTGAAGATCTATAAAAGAAATCTATATTTCATGTTGTTTAAATCCAAAGACAGTAAATCATTCACAAATCATATCAAATTGTAGACCAGAGTCTGGCCTCTGCTAAGGCTGCTTTGCCTGCTCCTGTCCTGCAGTGTAATGCAGCTTTCAAGCCATCTTAACTGGCATATTTCTCCTACCTGCAAGAAGCTACTGGGGACATAGTGCTGGTGGAGCCACTTCTGTGCTGCCTCAATACAGGCCCTAGTAGTGCATGTGTCATGGGTAGGGAAAAACAAATCTTGGCTGAAGAGCTTCACTTGTTGGCCAATCCCTGCTCACCAGCATAGACTCTGGGGGATCAATGAGAGCCAGGTATAAATTAGAGCAACCTTAAAGGCTGCTTTACTTTGGGCTGGAGACCAGTTTGGTAGCTACAAAACAGAGGCACTACAAAGGTGATTTACAGTTGTCTGTGCTGTCCCCTCCCCTGAGCATAACTGGTACCCAGAGTCTGTCCCAAAGGATTTAGCTCATTTTGTACATGTTGCCTTCAAGTAATCCTACACCACTGCCTCATACATCATGGGATTAACAATCCTACTCATGGTATAAACAGAACCTAAATAAAATCCCAGAGAAAGGATATTGCCTTTTAAATGAAGCTTGACAGCTGTGGAAGATATCATGTCCCAATACATCCTTCCATATAACATACATTAATTCATAGAGAACCCCAAACTGTCCCTCTGGATAGTTTGTAAGGTTTTAGTTGATTATGGATTGGACATATTGAAGTAAGGTTATAATCTTATTGTGTTCTGACCTGTATTTCTACTGCTCTGTTTAAACAGCAGTTACCATATTAGATGGAGAAATGTTTACAGAATGAAGAAATAAAAATAAACCGATTTACTGTGTTGCAGAAATTTGAAACAGGACCCAAAGGCAATGCATATGTTTTGTGCTCGTAAGACCTTCCGCTGATGGAAATGGACAGTTTAGACATGACAAACACGGAGCTCCTGCTCCACTGAAAAGAAATCGAATAGCTGAAGCTAGCCAGCCTCATCTACAAAAGTGGCTTTCATGTGCAGAGGACTATCATCTGTTCAGATAGAGCAGGTTTAGGGATCTCACTTTTTAATGTTTTTTGAAGTGACTTCAGTGCTGATGGAAAGTGCCAGAACGATAGCTCAGAAGGCTGAGGTCTCAACAGAATGAGTACAGCATGGGAAGTGGCAAAATACACTTGTCTCCAGTACCCTGCCAGCCTGGCCCTAGTTTAAAGGAACAACACTAGGGAATGAAAAAGTAATTCACTCTCCATGCCTGGGTAGACCTTGGCTTCTCTGCTGAGGCTGTCATACTGATATGGTGACAGGCTGTGATGTGGAAATCAAATTAGCCGTCAATGGGTTTACACAGGTGTTCCTGAAGGAAGAATTTCGCTTCCAGAATCTTGGTAACTGGTATCATTGTTTGAGACACTCAGCTAGAGCTAGTCAATTTTCAGAATGAAAAGCATTTTTTTCCCCTAAAGGGGCTCTCTCCTTCGAGCAAAAGTTATTTTGGGAAACTTGCCTTTTTGCTTTTTTGTTTTGTTTTATTTTGTTTTTTTTCTACTATTTTTTGCAACATTTTCTATCAACATTCTTATTGAAAATATCAAAATCAGTATTGACATGGTTATTGACATTTTTCATTTCCTGAAAAAAACTGTTTGGGGCAAATTAAAAGTGTCAATAACTATGTCTGTAATGATTCTGATAACATTTACAGAACAAAACATCTTGACTGAAACATTGTTTGGACTTAAACAACCATTACAGAATAGGAAACACCTGTGGATGAGAGCTCTGTCCAACCTGTAAGAAAATCAAGCTTGTCCACAAAGAGTTCTCCAATGGTCCAAGGAAGACAGATGATCCTTACTGGAGATCCAATACTCACAAGAATTGAAATAACATTTTGTAAGGGGGAGATGGACCACAGGACAGTGATCTGCCTTCCCAGAGCCAAGACACTGTATCTTCTGAAGTCATCAGTCAAGGATCCATTGGTGATGGTTCATATTGGCACTAATTACACTGTCACGGGATATCTCGCAGATAGTGGATGATTTCAGGGAACTTAGAAGAATGAATAATGTTCAAACAATCTTCTCTGAGATCCTTCCTATCCCATAAGCCAAGACAGAAGATTCTGTAAATGAACCACTGGCTAGGTAAGTGGCATAGCATTTTGGTTTTGTGGAACATTGGTCCACTTTCTATGGGAAAAGGGAGCTGTATCATTTGAGATGGCCTCCACTTCCGTAGAAGAGAGACTAATCTCTTTAGTGACAGGCTGGCTAGAGTAGTCAGGAGGGCACTAAGGGGAGGGTTAAAAGAGGGCAGATGTGAGCACACATTTAGCACAAAATCAAGATGTTGAGAACAAAATAAATCAAGGAACCAAAGGACATGAAGAGAAGAACGTTTTGAATTGCCTATACCCCAGTGTTAGGAGCCTGGGTAACAAACAAGAGGAACTGGAATCACTCGTTTATAAGCATAAATTTAGAAACCATTGTAGGATGATTCCCTTGACTGGAATGTTAAAAGCAATGGCTATAACATATTTAGGAAGGACCAAGTGGGCAAAAGGAGATGGGGAGTGGTGCTCTACATAAAAAATGGCATTACCTCGTTCTGAGTCACTGATAACTCAGAAGAAAATGTTCTTGAATGTTTCTGGATCAACATCCTAATAGATAAAGCACAAGATGAGGTATTAGTTGGCGTCTGCTATAGACCAACAAATCACACTAGGATGTCTGGCTCCTTATGCACCTGTCTATAATGTGCAGGAAAAAAGCTGCATGATCATGGGGGACTTCAATTTGAGTGACATATGCTGGAGGTCTCATGCTACCAGTATTAAGACATCCTTGGAATGTCTGAATATTAGGGCTCTCAAGTGATTAAAAAAAATTAATCATGATTAATCACATGATTAATCACACAGTTAATAGAATATTATTTATTTAAATATTTGTGGATGTTTTCTACATTTTCAAATATATTGATATCCATTACACCACAGAATACAAAGTGTACAGTGCTCACTTTATATTTATTTTTCATTACAAATATTTGCACTATAAAAAACAAAAGAAATAGTATTTTCAATTCACCTAATACAAGTACTGTAGTGCAATGTCTTTTTCATGAAAGTGCAACTTACAAATGTAGAATTATGTACAAAAAATAACTGCATAAAAATGTAAAATTTTAGAGCCTACAAGTCCACTCAGTCCAACTTCTTGTTCAGCAAATCACTCAAACAAACAAGTTTATTTATATTTGTGGAAGATAATGCTGCCTGCTTCTTGTTTACAGTGTCACCTGAAAGTGAGAACAACATGAGCATGACACTGTTGTAACCGGCATTGCAAGATATTTATGTGACAGATGCACTAAAGGTTCGTATGTCTCTTCAGGCTTGTACCTATTGGGTATCCGGGAAGTGGGTGGGCGGGAGCCCACCCACTCTTCAGACTTGTAGTGGGGTGGCTGCCCCACTCCCTGAGAGTGTGGGCTGTGACAGGCCAGTGGGCCTGCGCAGACCAACAGCCAATAAGAAAAGGGCTTATTGGGAGCCAATCAGAGCCAAGATTGGATACAGCCAATCAGGGCTTAGCTTGGCCCTATATAAAGGCTGCCCAGGAAGGGAGCAGGGAGTCTGTCCCAGGCCTTTGACAGGGGAAGGTCAGTCTCCAGAGCTGGGAGACTAGCACCGTGGACAGCGCAATGCTGGCTGGGCTCTGGGAGCAGAAGGGAGGTCTAGTCGGAAGCCTGCCATTGTGCAGGCCCTGAAGGGAAGGGCCTAGAGGGTGCAAGGGCTATAGGGGAAGCAGCCCAGGGAAGTGAACAGATGAGGGGAGAGGAGGAGGACAGTGAGGTTGCCGCTGGAGGGTCCCTGAGCTGGGAGGGTGGGACTGAGTCCTCCCGTTTCCCCTGTGCAGTATACCCAGTCATCGGCTGTGGGGAGTGGCCATCATAGACTATGCCAGATCCCTGACAAGAGGGATTAGACTTTAGGGGTGTGGTTGGACATGATGGCTGGGTCGTAGGAAGACTGCTGAGGTGTAGGAAGACCCAGACGGGGGTGTGGATGGACTGAGGGGCAGTGGTCCAGAAGAGGATGCCGTGAGCTGGTGAGCAACGTGGGCTCAGACACCAACCAAGGGTGAGAAAATGAGAGGGACACCACCAGGAGAGGGTGCTCCACTGGACTGAGCTAATTCCCGGAGACAACCAGTAGGAGGCGCTGTGGTGGTAAGCTAAACCCTGTCACATGGCTTCAATGACCATTCTAGAGGACATGCATCCAGGGTGATGACAGGTTCTGTTTGATAATGATCCAAACAGTGCAGACTGTCACATGTTTGTTTTCATCAGCTGAGCCAGATGCCACCTTCAGAAGGTTGATTTTCCTTTTTGGTGGCTCGAGTTCAATAGTTTCCACACCAGAGTGTTGCTCTTTTAAGACTTCTGAAAGCATGCTCCAAACCTCATTCCTCTCAGATTTTGGGAGGCGCTTCAGATTCTTAAAACTTGGGTCGAGTGCTGTAGCTATCTTTAGAAATTTCACATTAGTACCACCTTTGTGTTTTGTCAAATCTGCAGTGAATGTGTTCTTAAGATGAACAACATGTGCTGGGTCATCATCCAAGACTGCTTTAACATGAAATACATAGCAGAATGTGGGTAAAACAGAACAGGAGACATACTATTCTCCTCCAAGGAGTTCAGTCATAAATTTAATTAATGCATTATTTTTTTTTTTTAATGAGTGATCAGCATGGAAGAATGTCCTCTGGAATGGTGGCCAAAGCATGAAGAGTCACATGAATGTTTAGCATATCTGGCATGTAAATGCCTTGCAATGCCAGCTACAAAAGTGCCATGTGAACACCTGTTCTCACTTTCTGGTGACATTGTGAATAAGAAGTGGGCAGCATTATCTCCTGTAAATGTAAACAAACTTGTTTGTCTTAGTGATTGATGGAACAAGAAGTAGGACTGAGTGGACTTATAGGTACTAAAGTTTTTGTTTTGTTTTGTAGTGCAGTTATGTAACAACCCCCCCCACACATTTGTAAGTTGCACTTGCATGATAAAGAAATCACACTACAGTATTTGTATGAGATGAATTGTAATCAAAAATAATATAAGTAAAGTGAGCACTGTACATGTTGTGTTTTGTGTTTTTAATTGAAATCAATATATTTGAAAATGTAGAAAAACATCCAAAAATATTTAATAAATTGCAATTGGTATTCTATTGTTTAACAGTGTGATTAAAACTGCAATTAATCCTGATTAATTTTTTGAGTTAATCATGTGAGTAAACTGTGATTAATCAACAGCCCTACTGAATATTATAGATTACAATTTCTTAACTCATTAAGTGTTGCAGCCAACATGGGGAATTCTGTATTGGACCTTATCATAACAGATAAAGAGTAACTGATCACAGAACTAAAAATTAATAGTAATTTACATACAAATCATTATGACTTGATCACATTTATAATGTACAATAAGAATAAAGTCCATACCATAATATATATTTATAATATATTCGATGTTTTAAAAGGCCTAATGTCACAAAGCTGAAAACAATTGTGAGCCAAATCATCTTGGAGGAAGAATTTAAAAAGAAAA
This sequence comes from Chelonoidis abingdonii, assembly GCF_003597395.2. Lineage (NCBI taxonomy): Eukaryota > Metazoa > Chordata > Testudines > Testudinidae > Chelonoidis > Chelonoidis abingdonii. The sequence continues at coordinate 125,838,951 of NC_133772.1, read as the reverse complement.
ATGTGATGGATAATTGGGAATTGTCTAAGAACTATTTATTAGATGCTCAATAAGCCACAATCCCACAGCCAAGGAAGAAGGCCATATTGGTTAAAAACTGACCTGATTTAGAATGGAAGTAAAGGCTGCTATAAAATATGTATATAAAACAAATGGAAGAAAGGGGAAGCTGATAATAATTAATATGAATCAGAAGCTAGGAAATGTAGAAATTTGGTAAGGGAAGCAAAGGAACACAAGGAGAACTCTATTATTGCAGAGTTAAGGACAATAAGTATTTCTGAGTATATTAGGAACTAAAAGAATCCTGACAGTGGTATTGGTCCATTACTAGATGGAAATGGTAGAATTATCAATTATGCAGAAAAGGCAGAAGTGTTCAATAAATGTTTGTTCTGTATTTTGGGGGAAAAACAGATGATGTAGTCATGTCATATGATAATTCTTTCCATTCCATTAGTATTTCAGGAGGATTTTAAACAGCAGCTACTAAAGTTAAACATTTTAAAATTAGCAGGTCTGTATGACTGGGAATCTTGATTAGGAATAGAGTGGGTTTTTTTCTTCTCTATTTGACACTGGTGTGACTGCTGCTGGAATACTATCTCTAGATCTAGTGTCTACAATTCAAGAAAGGTGTTGATAAATTGGAGAGGGTTCACAAAAGAACCACAAGAATGAGTAAAAGATTAGGCAGCATGTCTTCTGGTGTCAGACTCCAGGAGCTCAATCTACTTAGCTTAACAAAGAGAAGGTTAAGGGCTGACTTGTTTAGAGTGTATAAGTACCTACATGGGAACAAATATTTGATAATGGGCTCTTCAGTCTAGCAGAGAATGGCATATCACAATCCAGCAGCTGGGAGTTGAAGCTGGACAAATTCAGACAGGCAATAAGGCATATATATTTAGCAATGAGAGTAATTAGCCATTGGAACAATTTACCAAAGGTTGTGGTGGATTCTTTATCACTGGCAATTTTTAAATCAAGATGGGAAGTTTTTCTAAAAGATCTGCTCTAGGAATTATTTTGGGGAAGGTCTATGGGCTATGCGAGGCCCAATTCAAACAGTTTTGACAGGGCCCCGGCAGGGATAACTATATTTTAAAAAAAAAAAAATTGTAAAAACCACATGGGGCTTGTACTCACTGGGCGGTGCTCTGAGTCTTCGGCGGCACTTCGGCGGTGGGTCCTTCACTCGCTCCAGGTCTTCGGTGGCACTGACCTGCTGCCAAAGACCTCGAGCAAGTGAAGGACCCATCTCTGAAGTGCTACCAAAGACCCGGAGTGCTGCCGGTTGAGTAAAAATTAAAAAGGCTCCTTTAGCCAGGGAAGAGATTCTCACTGGACATGAGGCCCTCTTAGGCGCGGGGCCTGATTCGGGGGAATTGGTGGAATTGGCCTAAAGCCGGCCCTGGTGATACAGGTGGTCAGGTTAGGTGATCACAATGGTGCTTCTGGCCTTGGAATCTGTGGAAAGTACTTGATAAAAAGAATTGGTTTAAAAATGTCATGTAAAATCTCTTAACCTGGCTATCAGTCCACTTTCAGCCCTCCTGAATGGATTTCTTTCCTTTTCTTTTTCTACTTTTCAGCCTGCTGTACTCTCAACCCAGGTGGCGTTTGCAGGGCTGTCAGTAAAGACACAAACAGGAAGAAAAATCTTTTGGGGTGAAATCCTGGCCCTATTTAAATCAATTGCAAAACTACCATTGATTCAATGGAACCAGGATCTCACCTCCTATTTGTAAACTAAGGAACTCTGTTCTGGAGTCAGTAATACATGATAAACATGGGACCCCATGATGCCATTTTTAGAGAGTCATTTTTCAGAGAAGAGCTGTGCTTTAATATATTTTGTCAAGTGTTTCCACTTAGGCATTTCATATTAATGCTTCTATTCCTCCTTGTCTGCACAGTAAGGTTACACCTCACTTGAGTTCTTCTTCTCCCTTAATAGCAGTGAGGGGAGAAAAGGGGGGTTGCTAAACTTACCATGTTAAACATGTGATTTCAGTATAATGAATGCTTGTCAAACTGATTTTTGGCATCTTTAAAATGGGTGGATGTGTTAAGCAATTTGTGCTAAGAAACAGGCATGATAGACTTAAATTACAGTGGGCTCTATGGATGGGCTGAATTATCCAAAGCTGCTTCTGAATAATCAGGTGTTGGTTGCGTCTGCTGTTCCACTGGCAGAGGGGATGCTTCAGAATATATGGGTTTGCCAAATGGATTGTGTTCTTTTGGAAATGATGCCAGGTATTATTGCATGTGCGTGCATACATATAGAAAAATAAATTTCCCAGATTAACTAATAGGAAACATTTGCCGATCCTGGATTCTTCTCAGGCATCCAGCTAGCAGAGCAACTGATACAACTTATAACCTTTCTCCTTCTTAGAAGTGGAAACTGTGGGCCTCATTGTATACCAATGCATAAACAGGAATGAAACAGAATTTTCCTAAAATCAGAGCTGGTGGAAAAATGAGAAAAAAAAAATTCCCCCCCAATTTTTTGCTGACTATTTTTCCTCCCATTTTATAGTGAAAATTCTAAAATTTCCAGGCAGCTTTAGAGCACTTTTCTATACCTACAAATGCCTAGATCTTAAAGTCTAATGTTTGGGCCCTTCCAGGCCAGGACAAGAGCTAGGTTGTACTGGAAAGCTGGAATTCTACCCTATCAGTCTATCCTTCCAATGATATAAAGCTCCAGCTTCTAACCCTTCACGGCTGCAAGCATGGAACAGCTGTTTGAAGCTGCTCAGAGATCTGGAATATCCTGGGGAGATGGATTAGCGCAGGTGACATGGTCAAAAGTGCACGATAAAATCATTAATTATGCAGCCTTGTAATTTACCACATGGGAAATACATCCATGTATATATATGGTGGGGTGTGTGTACAAATCAAGAGTAGAGAGTGGTTAACAATATAAAGGAAGGCAAAATAGTCATATGGATATGTAAGTGAGATGGAAGCATTATGTGCGTATTGGTGCACTTCACTGCAAGTGTACTATAATCTAAATCCTTTTAGTAGGGGCTGAGGCATTCTTTTTATCAGTGGCACTCATAAGCAGAGATAATATAAGCAGGTGTAAAGTGACTAACCTCAATATCTAAAGTGGTCTCCCCCGCAACCCCCAGATTTTCAGTAGGACACATTGCAGCTCTAGTCTCTTAACAATCCATTACAGAAGTGTGATTGGAAAGGATTCAGAAAAGAGCTACAAGAATTTTTCAAGGTCTGCAAAGCCAGCCTTGCAGGGAGAGATTCAAGAAGCTCAATCTGTTTAGTTTATCCAAAAGATGGTTGAGAGGTGATTTGATCACAATCTACAAATACAAATGTGAATATCAGCGTAAATGGGACAGGATCTGAGGCTAAAATAGCGAAAAAACAAATTAATAATTACTTAGTCAAGTTAGAATGTCTGCGAGTTGGCATGGCCTGATGAAATCCTTCCTAGAATACTTAAGGGGAACTGCCTGGAGAGATCTCTGAGACATTAATAATTATCTTTGAGAACTCATGGGGAGAGATCCCAGAAGACTGGAAAAGGGTAAATATAATAGGGGCATGTCTACATGCAAAGTGCTGCAGCAGCACAGCTGCACCGCTCTAACGCTTTAGTGATGATGCTACTATGCCTACAGGAGAGCTTTTCCCCTTGGTGGTGCTAATTCACCTCTGATAGAGGTGGTAGGTATGTTGATAGAAGAACCTCTCCCTTCGACATAGCACTATCTATAGAGGAGGTTAAGTCAATATAACTGTGTTGCTTAGAGGTGTGCATTTTTCACACCCATGAGCGACCTAGTTATACTGATGTAAGTCTGTAGTGTAGACGTGGCCTACCTATCTATAAAAAAGGAGAATAAGAACAACCCAGGCAATTATAGACCAGTCAGTGTAACATCGGTATCTGGGAAGATAATGCAGCACATGAACAATCAATTTGTAAGGACCTAGAAGACAATAAGGTGATAAATAACTGTCAGCATGGATTTTTCAAGAACGAATCATGACAAATCAATCCAATATCCTCCTTTGATAGGGTAACAAGCCTTGTGGAGGAGGAAAGTGGTAGATCCAGTATATCTTGACTTTAGTAAGGCTCATGAGACGGTCATGTGAGACAGACTCAAAAGCAAACTAAGGAAGTATAGCCTAGATGAACCTACTCTAAGGTGGGTGCACAACTATTGGAAAACCACACTCAGAGTTATCAATGGTATGGGCTACGATTTAGTCACAGACGTTGTGGAAGTCATGGAACTGTGACTTCCAGTGACCTCTGTGACTTCAGCCTGTGGCAGTGGTTCACAGTCAAGCTGGAAGGGCATATCGAGTGAGGTCCTGCAGGAATCTGTCCTGGGTCCTGCTCTATTCAATATCTTCATAAATGGTTTGGATAATGGCATAGTGAGTATACCTATAAAGTTTGCAAATGATATCAAGCTGGGAGGAGTTACAAGCACTTTGGAGAACAGGATTAGAATTCAAAATGATCTTGACAAACTGGAGAAATGGTCTGAAATAAATAGGATAAAATTCAGTAAGGACAAATGCAATGTACTATGCTTTGGAAGGAATTATCAGTTGCACAAGCACAAAATGGGAAACAAATGCCTAGGAAGGAGTACTGTGGAAAAAGATCGGGGAGGTTTAGTGGATCACAAACTAAATATGAACCAACAATGTAATAGTATTATTCTGGGACTTATTAGCAGCAGTAAGCAAGTCTTGGTTAGCAAGACGCAAAAAGTAGTTCTTCCACTCTACTCAGCACTGATGAGGCCTCAGCTAGAATATTGTGCCCAATTCTGGGAACTATGCTTCAGGGAAGATGTGGACAAACTGGAGAAAGTCCAGAGGAGAGCAACAAAAATGATTTAAAGGTCTAGAAAACATGACCTATGGGAAAAGACTGAAAAAACTGTCTTGGTTTAGTCTGGAGAAGAGATGAACTGGGGATGGGGACATGATCACAGTCTTCAAGTACGTAAAAGGTCGTTATAAAACGGAGGAGGATAAATTCGTGGTTTGATCCATTGAGGATCATTGAATTGGCCCTGCATTGAGCAGGAGGTTGGACTAGATGACTTCCTGAGGTCTCTTCCAATCCTGATATTCTGTGATTCTAGGACAGGACAAGAAATTATGGTCTTAGATAGCAGCAAGGAAAATACTTTCTAACTGTCAAGGTAGTTAAACATTGGAACAAATTACCTAGGGAGGTTGAGGAATCTCTGTCACTGAAGATTTTTAAGAACAGGTTAGACAAACACCTGCCAGGGATGGCCTACATAATACTTAGTCCTGCGTCAGTGCAGTGGACTGGACTACCTGACCTATCAAGATCCCATCCAATCCTACATTTCTATGTGGGGAGAATATTTCTGATAGTAAACAGCTCTTTAACCTGCCAGAAAAAAAGACACATGGCTTCTATTGAAGTTTGACATTCAAACTAGAAATAAGGTGTAATTTTTTCAACAGAGAAGATAATTAACCACTGGAACAATTTATCTAAGGATGTGGCAGATTCCCCATAATCTAAAATCAATATGGGGATGTTTTCTAAAAGATACACACTAGCTCAAACAGAAGCTATGGCCTTGATGCAGGAATCACTTTGTGGAATTCTTTTGCCTGTGTTATACTGGAGGTCAGAGAAGACAATCGTAATGGGCCCAACCAGCATTAAAAACCTGATATGATGAGGGAGAGGGAGGGTGAGTTCCTTACATGAGTCGAGTGAGTTCAATGGGATATAAGCATAAATCAGCATGGAATTTTGTCCTTGTATGCACGTTTGTTATGAATGTGTCTATCTAGACCAGGGGTTCTCAATCATTTTCTTTCTGAGCCCCCCACCAACATTTATAAAAGCTCCACAGCCCATCTGTGCCACAACAACTTTTTTCTGCATATAAAAGCAGAAGTAGCAAGCAAGGCTATTGCCCAGGGCCCCACACCACAGGGACCCGCCCCCCAATCTAAGTTGCTCAGGCTTCGACTTCAGCCCCAGGTGGCAGAGTTCAGGGCCCCGGGCTTCAGCCCTGCATGGTGGGGATTCGGCTTTCTGCCCCGGGCCCCAGTTCATCTAATACTGGCCCTGCTTGGCAGACCCCCTGAAATCTGTCTGTGGCTCCCCAGGGGGCCCTGGACCTCTGGTCAAGAACCACTGATCTAGACTATATATGAATGTATACTGTACACAGATAGTTGATAGGCAAGTGTGTGTCTGGATATGGATTATGTGTAATGTAGTGAGAATGATTATTCAGAAAAATAGATTTCTATATAAAATGCAGTTATCTTTACTGCAAAAGAGAGAACAGATGGTGGAGAAGCTCCCCAGACAAGCTGCTGCTTTAGACTCTGGCCTTCCACAAACAAGTTGCAAATACTTCTGATCCATGGTCCAGTGATTAGAGAAACCAAATTCAAAGGATAAAGTTGGGAGGGGGAAAGAATGCATAAAACCCCAACAGATTAAGTTTCACAGTAGAATATCAAAAGAATATTGAAATATAGGAATATCAAATACCAATACTTTATTTGTTATGTTTTGCATTTACTGAATCATTTTCAGTTGTATGAAGTCCTCTGTCCTTAAGCCCTCCAATATAAATTTTATTGGATTTAAAGAAAACAGATTGGGAATCTGGGGCAGGACTATATTTTTTCTCCAGTACAGATTTTATGGTTTTGCTGAAGGAAGCTTCAAAAACGTTTGAAGTGATGCTTATTTAAAGCTACTTACATTTTTTGTGGGGAGAAAGGCAAGAGAAGGCATTGAGAGCTAGTTCATGACTGCATAAATGTCACAGCAAACTTTTTTCTGTAAGTATTAAAAAGATTAGATGTTTCAAGGAGGTGGCGGAATTTTGCTGGCTGCTCACCAGAAAGAATGATGCTTTGATCCATTTGCTTCTTTTGGAGTCAAATCTTGTTAATCTCATTATCAGCTAATTATCTGAGATGTTAAAGGTCATTAATATCCTGCTGCTGAATGTCTACCACAGATAACCAGCAATAATCACCTTTGCTCTAGCTATGTTACACAGGAAATTCTTCATAATCTACCCTCATCATGAGGTGCATTACAAAGCAGGCTTCTAAAGGAAGGCTCCGTGAAGTACAGAAACCCGCAAGTATAATTGGTATCAGCTAGTATTTCACTGCAGGTTCTGGGTTTTATCTATCCAGATTTTTTCATTGTTTCATTGTTCATCGTTAGCCTTCATTCTGTGACTGTTTGGTAGGTAGTTGGCATCACACCTCACTTGACCTCTTGGGCCATGCCTAGCCAAATGATTGTTTTAAGTCATGGTAGTTAACCAACGGGGAAATGGAAAAGCTGAGGTTTATATACACAACTTGCATGAAGCCCTGTTTAAAACCATGCCTTTAAAAACCTGTTAGCTAACAGGTTTTACACACAATGATTTTTCCTAGTCTAGGAAAACACATCACTTTTGATAGCACATCCAAGTTCTTGGATGAGGACATGACGGTAACTGAAACATGTTTTACATTTCTGTAGCATCCTTCCAGCCTGAAGCATTCTGCAAACTACGTGCACACAGCACCCCTGAAATGTCCTCGCATGTGGACTGCAAGACAACAGCTGAATGGTGCACCACAAAACAGTGGGGGAGGGAAGGGAATGTTTAAGGAAGCAAAGAACTGGAAGTGGAAATCATCATCCAGTCAATTTCTCTGCCATGTGGGATTGTTTCCTACAGTGCATTTTTACAGCTGTGTCCAGTCTAGATTTAAGTTTCCCAAGTGATGGGGCTTCCCCTATCTCCTGTGGGAAACTGCTCCACTGGCAGATAGACCTCATTATCAGTAAGATTCGTCTACCACTCAACCTAAATTTTCCCTAGTTTAATTACTCCCCACTCTGTTTCTTTGAATCAAGGCAATATTGGCCACCAATGTTCCAGCTTTTACAAAGCCATCCCAAGTATTGACGTTCCAGCCAGTTAGGTATGTCTGTATGAACCCTTAGTATGTAAGAGTCATATTTTAAGTGACCACTAGAATGCACACATGTAGCAGGGTAATCACCCTGCTCCAGCCCTGGAAGGGTACAAGCAGCCCTGGGGAGGGCTGCAGTGGTAAAAGCAGCCCTGGAGAAGGCTGCTGCTCTGAAAGCTGGGCTGGTTGGGAAAGCAGCCACAGCTCTAGCTGGCTTAATCAGGGCCCAGCTGGCCTTTATAAGAGGGCAGTGGGGCAGGAGCAGGTAGTCTCCCTCTAGCTGAGGAGAGAGGTAGACCTAGCTACCTGAGTGCTAAAGGGTACTGGAGCAAAGCAGGGCTGGGGAAAGGCCAGAGGAGCTGGGGCGCTCCGGGCCGGCAACTCCTCAGGCTGCAAGGCCTTGTTCAAGGTCCCTGGAGGTACTGGGTTGCAGGGAAAGGCAGCAGGTCAAAATCTCCTGTGCCTATGATGACTGGCTTATACAGACTGCAGTCAGCCCCAGTGAGTGGGGGCTAGATGATGACTGGCAGTAGCCCAACACTGAGGCAAGGTGGGGATAGACGGTTGGGGGTTCCCCTGGGTGGGGAGACCCTAAGACTGTGGGGGTATTGCCAGTGGGCAGCACCCCAAAGACAAAGGGCACTGGTGTCCTGGAAGGGACACGGGGGCCAGCAGTAGCGAGACACTGGCTGACAGAGGGCTCTCTGTGCTGGAAAGAGCTAAATCCCTGAGACCACCAGCAGGAGGTGCCGCAGGGGTGAGTCCCACACCATCATGACATGCAAATCTCCAGCAGCTGGGGACTGCTTGGGCCTCTGGCTCAGTTGGAACTTGTTCCTTTAAAATGTTTGCAAATGTCTGTTGCTTATACCACCACTAGCTCTAGTTATTCCATTTTGAACCACTCTACATAATTAGTTTCCAGCTTTGATGTTTACAGTCTCCTGCTGTTATCTTGTCACCACTTCATTGTCACTGGCCAAAATTTATGTATTTATCTCCTTTAATAAGAGATGGACAAAGCCAAACATTTCCTGCAAATATTCTGTTAAATCAAATAGCGAATTCACTTTGGCTGCGTATATTCTAGAAAAAAAAGTTTGCTGATTATTTTGTAACAAAGGTGAATTTTAAGCAAGTATTAGAGAATATTCATAGAAAGCAAACTTTGAACACATAAGCATAGGTACTAACACAAAGTTTGATTGTAAAATTTGTGCTTATCCAAACAGAAACAATAACGTGATCTATGTGTCCAGTCAAAACTGTTTACACAGCTAAAATTTTGAATGTTGACTATGTGCAGTGAACGGCTTATTAGAGATGGCTGACATTTTTTCACTGAAAATATTTTTTGACAGAAAATGACATTTAAATAAACAAAATTCTTTCTCTTCTCCTTTTTTACCCCTGGAAAAGCTAATAGATAAAGGGAGAAAGATGGAAACTAAAACAAAAATAATAATGGTTTAAAAAAAAACCTGAAATGGTTTTTTATTTTCAAAATCTCAAAACTGAAGTTTTGTTTTTCATCAAAAAATGGGAAAAAATTGAAGGGTGTACTGATATATATATTTTTAAAATTATTGTAGAACCAAATCATAATTGCCTTCAAGCTCTTCTAGTCTGGAATAATCTATTGATCAAGAATTAGTTTAAAAAATTGTTCAATGAAAATTTAAAGTAATATTTAGATCTATCAAATATCTACTTTGAGAAAATGAGAAGCTGCTTGCAGAACGTTCCACAGCAGAAAGAGCAATGAACTTCCACTAAATAAATTATTCACTAAGAATTATGGCCCTGATGCTCAAAGGTATTTAGTTGCCTTGAAATCAATGGCAGATAGGTCCAGATCTTCCAAGCCATTTAAGCACCTATCTGCTTAGTTGTACTTTTAGGGTGGGATTTTGAAAAACACTCAGCACTGGCCTAACATTTGACTTTGATAGAGGCTGAGTCAGGCTGACATGGATCACATTTAAGGCTCTCGCCCTTTACATTTCCTCAGAAATCAACCCCTCTTGTTCCTACAAATGTTCGCATTACCCAGACAGAGAGTGGTGCCTGCAACTGAACGTGATGCTTCTGTTTGGATAACACAAAAATTGCATCTTCCTCTTGTGCCACCAAATTTTCTTATAGACCCATTTTTAATATAATGTTAAGAGATCTGGATGGAGAAATCCTGTAGTTTCCAAAGGAGGACCAAAGATCCTCTGTGCCCTCCCTCTCATGACATTATTGTCTTTGTGGGGAAGAACAGGCTGCTACAGTTTTCTTCCATGAACTTCCTCCAATCTACCTGAGATCCACAGAAGGGAGGAACCTGAAAATGACCAGCCTTGAAAACACCTGCTGCTGTGAAGCCTGCCTGGGCATGTCACTTCATGTGTATATCTTGATTTTATATTTGGTTGGTCCTGCTTTGATCAGGGGATTGGACTAGATGACCTCCTGAGGTCTCTTTCAATCCTAATATTCTATGATCAGTTCTTATGGACAGAGACTTTATTTCATCACATGAAACTGTTAGACTAGAGCAAACTGCTCTGTCACAACAAATGCTTCCCTGGAAATCCATCCTGTGCTGTAGCTTTACAACTTACTTCAATACCTGCCTGAGCAGGGATATAAACTCTAGTATTTGACCAGCTTAACCACCACTGTGTTAAGTTGCACTGCTACAGCTTTTTAATGTTTTATAGTTAGGGTGACCATATTTCCTAAAGGGGAAACACGACACAGTGTGGGGCTGGCCTGAGCCCCTCTGCTCAGGGTTGGGGCTCAGAGCCTGAGACCTGGCACCTGGCATCACCACTCACCCCCCTGAACATTCCTCTGTGCCCCCCCTGGAGGGGGGGATTTGTCCTGCTTTTTTGGCAAAACTGAGTGTTTGTCCCATTTGCTCTTGCCAACTGATAAGCAAACGGGACAAATGTCTAGATTTGCCAAAAAAGTCAGGACATTTAGGACAGGGCTTAAAAAGAGGACTGTCATGGCCAAAATGGGATGTATGGTCACCCTATTTATAGTGTTCATTACAAATCACATCTTCACCAAGCTAATTGCTTCTGAATTCCAAGTAGTTCTTTGGGAACTATGCACTTCCAAGAAATACACTGATCCATGGCTCAGGACTATCTTCACAGCAAGACAGTTAGGGATAGTGGTTGGTAGATGAATAAGCTACTCCGGTTACATTATCTTCTGATGACTAGGGAACTTTCTAGTGGCCACAGTTCCTTAAAACCCTGCAGACCCCATTGAATGATGGGTCATGTGATAGGAGAATTGGGCCCTATGGACTCAGGATGAGATTCTCAACTATATTTGAGTGTTTAACTCCCATTGAAATCAATGGGAGTTAGGTGCCTAAATATGTTTGAGGATCTAGGCTTCAGTGCTTCATTCAGTCAGGTCTGTGGTACCCCAAGGTATCCTTGGATATGTCATCATAAAATAGCATTTTCTCTTTAACAAAACACGAAATCTTAAAGTGGAGACGCATGTCCATGAATCTTCTTGAAGGGTGGTTTGCATCCACACTGTCATTTGCTCATGCGGCTGTGGGTAACTGCATGCAAGGAGCTCCTCTGCACATATAAAAGTAGAACATGTGGGCAAAAAAGCAGATGCTTGCACAAAAGATTTGTTGCACGTGAACATGGACTTCAACTTTTTTTTTAAGTGACATTAATATGAACTTAAAAATAGCCCCAATCTCTTCAGTAGGAGCTCATTCTCTAATTTAAAAAATGGCTGTTGCTTTTTTTTATTGTTTCATGAAAATAGAAAGCTTAATGTCATTAATGTTCCTCTACTGTGAGACCAAATGCTGCCTTCCTTACTCAGGCAAAACTCCTATTGAGCATGTTGGACCTTAGGATTTGGCTGTGGCAATTAGGGTATTGCTGCCCACTGTGGAAATGTCATGCTGTGGGGTGGGAGAAGTAACCATAATACCAGTAATGTTGGACATAAACACATATATGTGGCTGCTGTAGAACAGGCAACTGTGACATTAAAAAAGATCTTTAATATTAAATTACAATGTGAACTAAAATCTGATATGCTATAAAACTGATCTTTTTCAAAAACATAATCCTGGTTAATAAAATGGGTTAGAGGTTTTGAATATTTTTTAGCTGATGACCATACAAATTCTGACAAGTTAAGGCTAAATATACATTTTTGCAGCCACCATCATCTATATGTTGTGTACAAATGGAGAAAATCACATGTTGGCTGTAATTTCATAAGACCAGCGGGATCAGTCTTAAATTCACATGTTAAGATAAAATGGTGCAATTACCATTGCAGTCCATCTTTCTGGAATCCCTTCAGTCAAGGAACAGTCAACCATAATTGTGGATTTTGATGGAATATAGATGTAACAAAAATGTTTTAGACCACTATGATTACATCATCTGCCTCTTGAAGATCCCACATGGTTCACTCCCAAGCCCAGAAAAACCACAGCTTGCTCTGTACGTTGTAAAGATCAGTGATATTGTACAGATGAACAGAAAACAAACAAAACACAAGTAGGGCTTATAAGGATTAGTATGCATATATACATACATTCACTCCCCATGCCCACAAAGCGAGGGGAAAGGCTTAGTGGTCTAAGCTTCAGTTTAGACTCCCTGGAACCACCAATTCAAATCCCGGCAGGGTTGACTCAACCCTTCGTTCTTCTGAGGTGGATAAACTGAGACCCAAACAATTTACCACATGTGAGTCTTTCTGATGAGACTTTGAAAACAGAGGAACAATCTGTTTCTGTGGACACTGAGGCCCACATCTTCAAAAGTGGCCAGTGGTTTTGAATTACCTCAGTTTGGGACACCACAGAAGGACGGTGAAGGGGCGAGGGGTACTCTGCTGATACAAAATAACCCATTTGCACCCTCCTCTTTTCCAGAAGGTTAGCTTTCTTTTTCCATGCCACAAGGAATTGTGTATAAAGTGTATATCCTGTTTCCTAGTCATAATAGACCATGACAAGGTACCACATATGGTGCCATGGAACTAGTGTGTTTAATTCACTCTGGAGAGAATGTGTTGCCACGGCCATCCCGCAACCTTATGAAAGTTATAATAATCACCATTTTAATTTTTTCCCACAACTTTGAGGCTTAATAGCTTTAAAATCTTACAAGTTGTAAAAACAATTAAATCAATAATTTTAAAATTAAGCAGAATGGGGCCTTCAAAAGAATGTGAACCTTTAACACTTCATGGTTAAATAAGGGCCTTGTAATAGTCACTTGAAGGCCAACCCTGAGAAAATGCAGAAGCATCCTGTGAATTTGTTGATGCCAGTTCAGACAGGCTGTTTATTTTCATGATTTCATGGAAGAATTTTAATTTAATGAGTGTTTTATACACTAATGTAAAGCATAGTTTCAGCCCTATAATTATTGTGTCAAAATATTTCTGCTTAAACAGCAGCAGCTGACTACAGAAATGTGATTTACATCTGAATTGTATCAGGGGGACACTGCTAAAAGTAATCAGTGTGTGCTTCTTAACTGAATACAAAATTAACAAAGAATAGCAATGCCTCTCACAGCCTAACCCCTTGTGCCTTCGTTTAAACACCATGCCTATTTGGTTACGGGGCTTTTTAGAGCAGGGTTTCCAAACATAGTGCACATTGTAGTGCAATGTGCCAATTTGCACACTAGTTTACTGTGATTGCATGCACAGCTAGGGGAATTGTCTGAGCAAATTGCTAATTCTGATCATTGTGAGTGCAAACTATTTCCAAAGCTGGCCCTTAAACTTTGTTTGGCTTTAAAAGTTTGTAAGTAACTGATATAGGATTTTTATTCTGTGCAAAGCTGTCAGTAGCTTTGGACATGCCAGGCCACACTGTGCTCCTGGGAAGGAGCTGGGAATGTTCTGCATTAGGGACTCCATCTTAAAGGGGATTTCGGGGTCAGCTGCTGATATAAGGATACTTATGGCACAATTCCAATGGAGCTACACTGCCAGAGAGCTGGAGAGGGGAGATGGGACCCCAGAAGCCTTGGTCTCTGTCTAAGCCCTAGAGCTCCACAAGATATTATTAGTATTTATTTGTGTTATAGTAGCACCTAGAGGCCCCATTGTGCTCTGCAGTGTATGCACCCATAATAAGAGAGACCTCGCCTCAGCTTACAGTCTGAACAGACAAGACAAAGGAAGTATTATTATCCTCATTTGAAAATGAGGCACAGAGAGATTAATTGACTTGTCCAAGATCACACAGGAAGCCTGTGGCAGAGTAGGGAATCTAGTGACAAGACGTTTCCTCTTTCTTTCATGGTGGGGCAAATTCCACTCTTGGCAGAAGACTTTGGAGGAAGAGAAGCTCATGGTATTTCCGTACACATAGAGGCCTCTTCTGCAGGTTTTTTCATGGGATGGGATAATTCCATCCTAATTTCCTATGCTCTGGGGGGCGGTTTGGTGTCATCGGTTTCAGGGAAGCTATCTGGACTCCATGAGGAATGAGTATAGGATATTAGAGACACAAGATGAATGAGGTAATATCTTTTGTTGGACCAACTTATTAAAGAGACAAGCTTTCGAGCTCTCTCACCAAAACACGTTGGTCCAATAAAACAGGGGTTCTCAACCTTTTTCTTTCTAAGCCCACCCCCCTCACCCCAGCCCAACATGCAATAAAACCACACAGTCCATTTGTGGCACAATAACTGGTTTTCTGCACATAAAACCCGGGGCTGGCATTAGGAGATAGCAAGCAGGGCAGTTGCCTGGGGCCCCATGCCACAGGGGCTCCTGCAAAGCTACATGGCTCAGGTTTCAGCTTCAGCACCGGGTGGTAAGGCTCAGGGTCCCGGGCTTCAGCCCCATGCGGTGGGGCTTCAGCTTTCTGCCCTGGACCCTAGCAAGTCTAACGCTGGTCCTGCTTGGCAGACCCCCTGAAACCTGCTCATGGCCCCCCAGGTCCCTGGTTGAGAACCACTGCAATAAAAGATGTTACCTCACTCACCTTATCTCACTAATATTCTGAGACCAACATGACTACAGCTACACTTCAGGATATTAGGTTAGTCTGAGTGGGGATCCTTGAGATTTCTTCCAATTACTCAGCTCTAGATCAGGCCATTTGCTCTAACTCCTTTTCTCATAATGGTGCTTGCGTGCAGCATATGCCATTTCAGCTACTAGAGTGTTTCAAGACCTTCATGGTCATGAGTTTTCATCAGCATAAGGGTCAAGAATCAGAAGTCCACTTATGATCAGGAGTCTTCTGAGCAATTATGATAATACTAATAATTAATAATACATATCTCCTATACAGCACTTTTCATCAGTATAATGGGAGGGATTGTACACAAAAAATGCTATTTTCTGAAGGTTGTTAAAGCCAAAGAATATAGTGTTGCACTCTCATACTGCTAGCTCACTATTGTAAATAAATTTGCTGATGGTAAAGCTGTTTCTATATCAGAGGGGTAGCCGTGTTAGTCTGGATCTGTAAAAGCAGCAAAGAATCCTGTGGCACCTTATAGACTAACAGATGTTTTGGAGCATGAGCTTTCGTGGGTGAATATCCACTTTGTCGGATGCATGTGACGTCCCATGCATCTGACGAAGTGGGTATTCACCACCGAAAGCTCATGCTCCAAAACGTCTGTTAGTCTATAAGGTGCCATAGGATTCTTCGCTGCTTTTAAAGCTGTTTCTGTGATTTTAGATTAATTTATTTAGATATAGCTGGCTGAATTGGGTAGATGTTATATCAGCCTTTTTGTTTATCTCATATGAGGGTTGCAACACAAAAATGCAAGCAGGGTTGCAAAAATTCTGGCTCCTCTAAAATTTAAAGACCTGATCCTGCCACTCTTACTTATGGTGAGTAGCAGGCCTACTGATTTCAGTGGGACTACTCGCAGAGTAAGAGATTCCTCAATGTGAGTAAGGGCAGCAGAATCTGGCATTAAATATTTTTAGAGGGCCCAATCCTTAAGTTTTATCATTGCCTTTGATGGGCGCAGGATCAGCTTGTATAGATGAATCTGGTATTTGTATAGGATTCAGCGTCTCTGTGGAAACCGCATACGCTCTTCTTACTTTGTACTAAGATTCCACTAAATTGTCCTTTGGATTTATTTCAAAGAGGGGGAAAAAGCAACAAAGATTGCTCTCCTTATGCTTTAGTTGATTTTTTAACTCAATTATATTTTGACAATTCTGCATGAAACTTTTGGAGTATGTCTTTGTTTAAGCTGTATACCTTCCATAGGAACAGTCAGTTAAATATATATGGCTAGTGTCAGGCATAACAAGCTTTGACAAGGGCATTTAGCGGTTGTAATTCAAATCTAATTCAGAACATCTTAGCGCTGGACCTGTCAAGCCCTTGAAATGCACTATAGCTGCAATACGGAGGGATATGGTCCCAATTGTGCTCTGTGTGGCATCAAGCTGATGTGTCAACAAGAGCAGTTACAATTACAGGTTCTTTCAAGCATACTAAACTAATTTACAGTACTCTGAAAATGTGGGGAAAGTACTCACTTGCATGAAGCTACAGGACTTCTACATTGCAAAGGCAGGGCAAGTGACGTAGCTATTTTATTAAGGGGTTGAATATTGCCTAGTTTTGGTGCCACCTTGGGGGGAGTGGGTGTTTAGGTTAGTAAATAGATATTTTAAGATAATAACCGATTTGCTTTACAGTAATTATATATTCTTGTCAAATTAAATTAGAATCACATTGTGTGTTTGTCTAAACCTCAATCTAAAATTCCCCTATTTGTTTAAGTATGGATGATGCCTTTCATTGTATCACCATGAGTGGTTAATTTTTTTGTTTTGTTTACTTGAAAAACACTGTTCAGATTGGCTGTAAAATTCTTAGGCTTGTGTTGTTTACATTTATTCAAAAACGTATTGCAATGGGAGAGTCTCTCCAGAAGCAAGTCTGATCCAAGGATGTCCCACAAAAAAGAAGACAGGATTACAGTAACCAACATGTAATTTTAACATCAAGATATAAAAAGACTTGATTTTAAAATGCACCAGTGATTTAAAGCAGCTGCACACATTTAGAGAGCACTGCTTTAATGTATACACAAAGATTAATGGAAGCTTTTACAAAAGGAAAAAAAATCAGGTTTTATGATTTATCTACATTTTATACACAACAATATAGACCCTCCACCCCAGGGACTCATAAATGTGATTTTTACTTCCCAAATTACAAAGGTAGTCAATTATTTGGGAATGAGTCATTCATTCAAAAGTGTCTTTAACATGGTGTGTTAACCATCAGGAAATTTTACACCAATTGGAATTATAAACACCAGAGTTTTTTTTTTAAAAAAAAAGTTGGCCAACCAGTTAAGTCTATTCGTTAAACTTCTTGTCTGCAGCATGATACGTTTTGTGTAGGAGAAGTCTAGGGAAGTTAATTTCAGGGGTTGCTTTTGATCTCATAAAACGTGTGTGTTTTCATTTTGCATAACATAGTTTGGAGATCTGCAGCACCTTTCAGACAAGGATCTTAATGCTTTAATTAATTAAGCCTCACGGTCACTCAGAGTGATAGGTACTATTTATCCTATTTTACAGAAGGAGAAACTGAGGGCCAGAGGGCACTAAGCTTGGGACCTGTCTGTAGCAGGAAATTTACGTTTTCAACATTTGCTTGAGTGTGATGACAGTGAAATGCCTATGGCCTTTGCAAAACCCCTAATACAGTGTGCTGCCCCAATTGTAAAGTGAAGCTTTCACTACATGGACTTCATCTGATGAGTTACTGGAGTAAACCAGACTGGTGTAAACCCTACCTTCCATAGGCACATTGTGGGGTTTGAACTAGTGTCGCTACATGGGTGTGGCTACATCAGTGCACATTTCTCTAATGTCAACTAGCACTTGCACCTAGTGCGTAATACCTTATTTAACTACTCACTGTGAATGAGGGTGGCAAAACCCTGAGATCCTGACTTCCACTCCTAATCACTAATCCTCCCCTGCTATAGAACCTGGGCTGGCTGTCAGATCAAGCTGTGGCAACAAATCAGGCATTTTCAGCAGCAGTAACTAAAAGGGTTAGATAGAGCTGTTAGACTCAGTCTGAGCACTAGGTGGTATATAACTGTACCACCTCTATGTAATCCCTGCCTGCTTGGAATGGCACTCTGTCCCCCTTAGGGTGACCAGACCCCCAAAATCGAGACTGTCCGTATAAAATCGGGACTTCTGGTCACCCTAGTCCCCCTCTAGTGGTGGCTAGGCCAGCTAGCGATTGATGAGCCTGCTGCAGCCTTGGCTAAGAAAGGGGTGTCTTTTAGCTCAGGGAGTAGAGGCTTGTGCATTGAATTCAAGAGGTCCCAGGTTTGATCCCAGCTGCCACTGAATGGGGTCTGTTGGCCTTGCATTTGCATGAAAGTGACTCAGAGGGTAGGTCCAGGGCCAGCTCCAGGCACCAGCGAAGGAAGCAGGGGCTTGGGGCGGCCAATGGAAAGGGGCAACATGTCTGGCTCTTTGGCAGTGATTTGGTGTGTCCCTCGGACCTGCTGCTGAAGAATGAAGCAGCGTGGCTGAGCTGCCGCCGATCAGGACTTTATCTTTTTTTTTTTTTTCCTTCCGCTTCGCCGTTTAGGGCGGCAAAAAGGCTGGAGCCGGCCCTGGGTAGGTCTGCACTTATAATGGCATGCAGAGCACATACACTGCACACACCCTTTAGCAGAGGTATAAATAGCATTGTTAGAGAGTGAGGCAAGACCTAGGTGAGTAGAGTAGAGTGCCTTGCATGCCAGAATCCAGGATATAGACCCGACCTAGCTTTCTATGTACCCAAGCAGTGCCTTCCATGTCTGTGCTGCAGTGTAGTGTCCTGTTGGCTCTGTGCTGCTGGAGCCTTTCACACCATAGTGAGTGTGGATGCAGTCTGCCTTTCATTGCAGTGTGCCACTACATTAGCGTGATCAGATAGCAAGTGTGGAAAATTGGGACTTTTTTCGGGCCGGGGTGGGGATGGGGATATAGTTGTGTATATAAGACAAAGCCCCTAATTGCGAGCCATCTGGTCACCCTAAGCTACATGTGCCCTACACACTGTCACAAGGGAGACAAGGTCAGAGAGTCACCATTTCTCCCATGCTCCTGTCTTGCTCTGAAGATGGTGGGAGATTAAATTACATCATTCCTTTTTGGGATGGAGTTTGTTTGCTTTCTTGAGCTTTAGTTCCCCTTTTCTCTATGCACTCCCTACCCACTCCTTGTGTAGGAGATTGCTGGGATCTCAGTCCAACCACACATTCCAAAACTCTGGTAGGGCTGCTCACACATGGTTCCACAGGAGGGTAGCATCCCTGTGCAGCTGTCTTTAGGACTAGTCATGAATTCAGAATAACCTCGACTCATTGGAGAATTGGTCCGAAATAAACAAGATGAAATTCAGTATAGAGAAGTGCAAAGTACTGTACTTAGGGAGGGAAAAAAATCCACTGCATAAATACGAAATGGGGAATAACTGGCTAGGTGGTAATGCTACTAGAAAGGATCTGAGACCTGTAGTGGATCACAAATTGAATATGATCCAACACCGTGATACAGTTGCAAAAAAAAAAAAAAGGCTAATATCATTCTGGGGTGTATTAACAGGAGTGTCGTATGTATGACATACAAGATAATTGTCCCGTTTACTCAACACTGGTGAGGTCTCAGCTGGAGTACTGTGACCAATTCTGGGCAAAACACGTCAGCAAATATATGACAACTTGGAGAGAATCCAGAGGAGAGCAGCATAAATGATCAAACCTGACCTATGAGGAAAGATTAAAACATCTGGGCATGTTTAGTCTTAAGAAAAGAAGACTGAGGGGGGTCTTGATCACAGTCTTTAAATATGTTAAGAGCTGTTATAACAAGGATTTTGCTCAATTGTTCTCCATGTCCACTGAGAGTGGAACAAAAAGTAATGGCTTAATCTGCAGCAAGGGAGATTTTAGGTTAGATATTAGGGAAAATTTTTCTAATTATAAGGGTAGCGAAGCTCTGAAATAGGCTTCCAAGGGAGGTTATGGTGTTTCCATAATTAGCGGTGTTTAAGAACAGGTTGTTCAAATGCCCATTGTGGTGATCTAGATTTACTTGATCCTGTTTCAGCGTGGGGACTACACTAGATGACTTCTTGAGGTTCCTTTCAGCCGTACAGCTACATTTCTATATTTCTGTGATCTAGCCCCAAATTAGAAAAGCTTTGGGGTCCTTCAAGTGGAAGCTGCACTCATACAACTGATGGGGTATTTGGTCTGATGGATTGTATTCCCCCCACCCCCACCCCCACACACACTGCTCTGTGTGTTGAGGAATTGTCAAAATTCTTAGAGGTGGGAAATTATGCCAACGGGTCTAATTCAATTCCCATTCAAGTAAATGGCAAAATCCTACTGACTTGACTGGAAACAGGTAAGGGGCAGTTAAAAGCGGGCACGCTTAAAAAATCCATTCCAATATCAGAGGTATTAGAGATCCCAGTGGTTTCCCTTGTATTTGAATGGAATTGGTACTACCTCCTGAAACAAGAACAAACTTTTTAAAGGTGTCTGCTGTACATCCATATGTTCACAGCCTGGGGTCCTCATAGCTCTTGGCTGGAATGAGAGATACAGGAATTAAGGAAACAACTTGAAATAAAAGAATTAAAGTACGGATCTTCTCTTAAAAAAAAAAACTGTGCAAAAATGGTACCATCTTACTCAGCAGGTATGTTTCCTATTCGTATATAGATTATAAGGTCCTGTACGGCACAGGCCATAGGACTTCCCTGAATTAATTCCTGTTTGAACTAGCGTAGTGGTTTTCAAACAGGGGTATGTGCACCCGTATGAGGTATGCAAGTTCTCGTCAGGGGGTATACGAGAAAAATCCTGTAATGGCAGACAACACATTTTAATTAGTAAGACTTGGCAATCTAATCATAGCTATATTATGACTCTATCTCAGAGGCGGGGTACCCAGTAGACTACATTATTTGAAAAGGAATATGCAGCCTACAGAGTTTGAAAACCACTGAACTAGCATCCCTTTTACTATTGCTAGCCTTGCAGCCTTACAGAGTCACTGAGATATGGTTAACAAGGGACCCAAAATGCTGTTTTTAAAAATGCCAACCTTCTGGAATTCTGACAAGAGTCTTGAGTCTGAAGGTCTCCCACAGTCAGGATGGTCATGTACCTGGAGCTGCTGAGATGGTAGAATCATAAGACTTAGGGATGGAAAAGGTCTATTGCGGTAGGTTGTCTTGTCCACTCCCCTGCTTTTGGAGGTTTGTTCCTTACAGTACGTTTTAGTGTTTAACGCTGTCTGTTTTAAATGACTCAAATAACTAGGCTTTCAGCATTCCCCTAGAGAGACCACTCCACTGTCTAGCAGACTGTCTAATCACTCAGAAGCATTTTTCCTGCTACACAATCTGTATTTTCCTTTGCTCAAGTTTTGATGCATCTTTTAACCAAATTGTTATTATTAGTTCTTTTTCCTTTTATTTTCCATGCTGCAGAGTATTTTTTTCAAAAATGAAGAAAAAAATAAGTATGTCTGAATGTCTAGAGGTGTGTGCTGACATTTTCTTGAGTCCCTGCATGGCGATGGAATAATATATTATAGTCCTTATCAGCTGACATTGCCCCAATTCCCCAATGCAGTGGCTAATGCTCACAATTGTCTACTAAGTCATTATGTAAACTAGTGGAATTGTTCTAGAGGTTTTTACTCCATTGAAAGTTATGCCACAAAAAATCGGTTAGTCTTTAAGGTGCACGGACTCCTTGTTGTTTTGTGTACAGACATAACACGGCTACCCCCTGCTACTTGTTCTGACAAGAGACTCAATACAGCTAGATCACCTTTAATACTAATCATTTTCTTTCTTAAAGAGAACGTTTTAAGGCAAATTTGTCATTTTAAAGTAAGTTCTTTTTATATAATAACCCCTGAAAGCTTGAATGAAATTTATTTCACTGCTGAATATCTTTTCTTTCTCTCAAGTATCAAGGGGTAGCCATGTTAGTCTGGATCTGTAAAGCAGCAGAGAACCTGTGGCACCTTATAGACTAACAGACGTTTGGAGCGTGAGCTTTTGTGGGGGAATACCCACTTCGTCAGACGCAGGTCATAGGACGCATAACAATTGTTAAAACGCACCAAAAACTTGAGCAAAGGAAATACAGATTGTGTAGTAGGAAAAATGCTTCTGAGTGATGTCCTGCGTCTGACCCAAATGGTCATTCCACCCACACGAAAGCTCACGCTCCAAAACGTCTGTTAGTCTATAAGGTGCCACAGGATTCTCTGCTGCTTTTCTTTCTCAGTCATGTGACCACTCATTTGTTATCGTAGGATTGCTCATAAAATGCTGGGCCTGAGATATGGATTTCTTTCCATTGCATTTTTTTTCAAGTGCATACTTGCTACTAGATGCATGAAAAATGAAGGCTGGGCAAATCTGGGATATGTCAAAGTTCCTTCAAATGAAAATATGTAACAGGAATCATTCAACTAAAATGTGTGTTTATAATTGATCTTTTATTTTTTAACAGTGCTGTAATCATGTTTCTTTCTTTTTTTAAGAAAAAGAAAATATTAATATTTGTAAAATATAAGGTTTTTTTAGAAACTCAGGTGCTGTTAATCACACAGATGAGGGGAAATGTTTGCTCTGACAGTGTCTCTTAAAACCATCAAAAGGCTCAGTTTTGCCCTCTGATAGGCATGTGTAATTATAACCTCTGATTTAAATAAGAGTTTCTAGAGTGTATTTTAGGGCAGAAGCAGACTCTAAATACTAAATCCTGTCCCCATATCCTTATGTACCAAGGGTTCTGGGATGGAAAACTCAACTTCTTGCTTCATAGGAAGAAGAGTCAGGCTCCAAGGTGAGGAACAGGGTTAGAGCCACCAGGAACTTGGTGGGAGGTGGGCAGAGACAAAGAGGCACCACACACCAGGATTGGGATGGTAAGGAGAGGGCTGTATAGTTTAAGAGGTACTGGTGGGAAGATAGTGAAAAGACAGGGGTAATTCAGAATCCAGTAGTGGAGCCGCAGCTTGAAATTGTGTTTGGGGCCCAATCTGAATATTGTGAAGGCCCAGAGCATGGGGGAAACTCCCACAGCTTTGTAATACTGGGAGAGGCAGACCACAGAGAGGCCTTACAAGGAGCTGGTCAGAGTCCCCAAGGGTGGGACACAGCAGCTGCTACTGCAGCCCATGGGTTGGAGTAGTGGCTGTGCCGGTGCTTCATGCCCCGGAAAAAAGGCAGATCCCACCTTTTCAGCTCCTGCAAAGATCCCCTGTGCAAGGCACACTTCCTGGGCCTTTGTTCAGTGGGACCATGGGTCCTTTCTTTAGAGAGGTCTATGGGTCTGATTCTCCATTCTGTTGTTACAGTTTTAGGATGTTGTAGTTTCAACAGTGGCAGCTGAAGTGGCAGAATGGGGAATCGGGGTCTTCATGTAAACAAATTTGTCTTTGCAACTGCAATATTAAAAACGAGGTTGAAAATACTCAGATATGCTATTGTCATTTTTAGTTCTATCTAGAAATGTGTCCAAATCAAACAAAATCTGCATCCTGATCTTAATTTTTCAGCATGAGTCCATCAAAATGACTGCAGGGACTCTCTATGCAGTGTTGTTGTAGCCATGTTGGTACCAGGGTATTAGAGAGACAAGGTGGGGGAGGTAATATCTTTTATTGGACCAAACTACTGTTGGTGAGAGAGACAAGCTTTTGAGCTTACCCAGAGCTCTTCTGCTGGGACTCTGATTATTTTGGATAGTAGTAAAGCCAATATATGCTTACAAGCAGTGGGCTCAATTCTACAGCCCTTATCAGAGTTGCGTAGATACTCAAGTAAGACCCTAATCTTGCAAACACTTAAGCATCTGCTTAACTTTAAGGCCCTGAAGGCTTTCTCCCAGCCCTGGTCTTGACATGCTGAGTGGGCAGCCACCAGTGAAAGCCAGGCAGCTGGGAGCCACCTGATGTGAGAGGTGTCAGTTAGTGGAATCCCTCCTAAAGCAAGTAAGATAGCTGCAGGAGGAGGTGGCTCTTCTGTGTAGTATCCAGGCATGCGAGGACTTCCTCGACAGGAGGCACATGGAAACCTCTGGGATGGAGGATGACCACAGAACATCAGGGGAGGACGGAGAACTGGCTGCTCTCCGAGGAGGACAGTGGCTGCTGGCCACCCTGGGCATTAGGCAGTGTTCCACCCTCTCACAATTTCCCATCCATCAAATTGAAGAATTGTTATGCTGTACTGGGAAGAGGAGGGGAAGAGCAGAACGCACTGACTGAGGTGGAGGATTCACCTGCTCCCAAAGCTGGGAGGTTCACTGCCACCTTGCCCAAGAGGTGTAGGTTCCTGGTGGTCAGGGACTTCCATCTACTGACCTGACATGATGTCCCAGGAGGCATGCTGCCTACCTGGAGCCTGTGCCTGAGACACTACAGAAAGGTTGCTGAGGCTCATCCATCTCTGACCAACACCCCATGTTGCTCATCCGTGTGGTTACTAATGGTACTCCTAGGTATCACCTTGAGCAGGTTAGCAATTATGAGAGGGCTCTGGGAATGAGAGTGAAGGAGTCAGGGTACAGGTGGTGTTCTTGTCCATTCTCCAGGTTGAGGGAAGGGCCCAGGCAGGTGCACATGCATCTTGGAGATGAATGCATGGCTGTGCAGGTGGTGTGAGGGGAGAGCTTCAGCTGCCTAGATCATGGGATGCTGCTCCAGGAAGAAGGTCTGCTGGGAAGAGCATCATTGTACACTGACTCTCCAACCCAGTGAGGAGGGCTTAAACTAGGTTCAAAGGGGGCAGGTGACAAAAGCCCACAGGTAAGCATTAAAAAAGCGACCTTCATAGCAGCCAAGATGTTGGAGGGGACATGGAAAATTAGGAAAGGGTTATAGGAGCAACAAGAGGTAAATCAGTGGGGGAGTCTGCTGAGCATTTTAGATGTCTACACACAAATGCAGGAGTTTGGGGAATAAACAAGAAGAACTTGAAGTATTGGTACATAAGCTAAATTATGACAATTAGCATTACAGAAACTTGGTGGGATAAATCTCATGACTGAAATACTGGTATAGAGGGAGATAGCTTGTTCAGGAAGCACAGGCACGATAAAAAGGGAGAAGGTATTGCATTACACATCGGGAATATAGACACTTGTTCTGAAGTCCAGAAGGAGATGAGAGGCAGGAAATATAGGAAAATTAGTAAGATGTCAGTGTGACTCCATCAGAAGTTCTTTAATGACCTGCAAATCAAAAAGGAATCCTACAAATTGCTAAGGATACGTACAAACAAATAAATAGTACAAGGATGCAGGAGAAAAATCAGAAAGCTGAGGCACAAAATGACTTACTTAGCAAGGGACTAAGAAAAGGGTTCTTTAAATACACTAGGAGCAAAAGAAAGAGGAAGGAAAATGTAGGTCTTCCACTTAGCAGGGAAGGAGAGCTAATAACTGATTACATCAAGAAGGCTGAGATGTTTAATGCCAATTTAGCTTCAGCTTCACTAAAAGTATTAGTGACCACAGACTCAACGCAATTAATACTAACATCAAGGGGGAAGGAACTCAAGCCAAAATAGGGAAAGAACAAGTTAAAGAATATTTAGATAAGTTAGATGTATTCAAGCTGTGAGGGCCTGATAAAATTCATCCTAGGATATTTAAAGAACTAGCTGAAGCAATTTCAGAACCATTAGCTATTATCTTAAAGAACCCATGGAGGAGACTTGAGGTTCCAGAGGACTGGAGAAGGGTAAACATAGAACCTATTTTTAAAAAGTGAAACAAAGAAGACCTAGGGAATTATAGACCAGTCAGCCTAACTTTGATGCCTGGAAAGATACTGGAACAAATCAATAAACCACGAGTTTGTAAGCACCTGGAGGATAATAGGGATATAAGGAATACCCAGGATGGATTCATCAAGAAAAAATCATGCCATAGAAACCTAATTTCCTTCTTTTACAGGGTTCCTGGCCTAATGGATGTGGGGAAGGATCTGGGGGTTATAGTGGATCACAAATTGAATATGGTTTAACAACGTGATGCAGTTGTGAAAAAGGTGAGTATTCAGGGTATATTAACAAGAGTATTATATGTAAGATGTGGGAGGTAATTCTCCTACTCTACTCAGTACTGGTGAGGTGTTATAATATGGCCAGTTCCGGGTGCCACACTTTAGGAGAGCTGTGGACAAATTTGAGAGAATTCAGAGGAAAGCAACAAAAATGATCAAACCTGACCTATAAGCAAAGGTTTAAAAAACTGGGCATGTTAAGTCATGAAAAAAGAAGATTGAGGGGGAACCTAATAACAGTTTTCAAATACATTAAGGGTTGTTATAAAGAGACCGGCAATCAATTGTTCTCCATATTCACTGAAGGTAGGGCAAGAAGTAATGGGCTTAATCTGCAGCAAGGGAGATTTAGGTCAGATAGGAGGAAAAATTTTCTAACTATAAGGGTCATTAAGCTCTGGAAGAGGCTTTTAAGGGAGGCTGTGAAATTCCCGTCACTGGAGGTTTTTCAGAACAGGTTGGATGAGCACCTGTCAAGGATGGTTTAAGTCAGGGGTAGGCAACCTATGGCATGTGTGGCGAAGGCGGCACGCGAGCTGATTTTCAGTGGCACTCACACTGCGCGGGTCCTGGCCGCTGGTTTAGAGGGCTCTGCATTTTAATTTAATTTTAAATGAAGCTGCTTAAACATTTTAAAAACCTCATTTACTTTATATACAACAATAGTTTAGTTATATATTATAGAGTTATAGAAAGAGCCCTTTTAAAAATATTAAAATGTATTACTGGCATGCGAACCCTTAACTTAGAGTGAATAAATGAAGACTCGGCACACCACTTCCAAAAGGTTGCCAACCCCTGGTTTAGGTTCACCCGGGCCTGCCTCAGCATAGGGGGCTGAACTTGATGACCTCTTGAAGTCCCTTCCAATTCTAAATTTTAATGTTTCTATGTGGACAGCCTTAATGTTCTCAATAGAAATACTCATTGTGTGCATAATGAAGTATGTGTGTAAGCATTTGCAAATTGGGGCCTAAATCATAGTCAAACTGCATAAAGCTTACAAATCAGGTCCTATAGAATTTTAGAATGCATGATGAAAGATTCAATTTTGCAAATTAGTTTTACTGAACTTTCTGAGTTCCAAACAAATGAAAGAAGAAAAACATTATGAAAACTTTGGGGTAAAATTGCGTGTGTTTTTTTTTTTTTTTAAAGTATTAGTTAATGCTGCAGGGACTTACTTCTGTACCAAGCCAAAAGTTCTGTTGCTAAACTTTTAAATATTTCCCAACATAAATTTTTGTCCAGAGAAATTTGAAAAATGCTATGTAGATGGGAGTCAAGTATTATTTACAGTGCAAATCAAGGACCCCTTTTCTCACCAAACACACATGCCAGGAATCTGACATAGGATTTGAACCACGACATTTGAAAATTAAGGCAAGTAAAGGCTATTCTCTTTGTCATCACACTTCCACTTATAGTGATAGTTATTAAGCAGACCCAATCAAAACAAAAGGGATACTGTTTCTCTTATGAGTAATGCGCTAACCTAGCAAAAGAAAAAAGTTCGTGTAGAAGGTATGAGTTCAGACAGCATAAGATTTATTACAATGGCTACAGAAATTATTCCTCCTTAACAGCACTTAAATTGTCTAATTATTCACAGCTGTTTTCAATTTGTTTCAGGTTCTTAATTAGGGGGTAAAGTCCTCTGCTGAAGTACTGAACTAACTTTGCAATAAGCTAAGAATTGCTTCATGCTAAACCACCTCAACCCTGGGGCTGATTAGTGGAATCCACTGCAAGATAATTTGTTATTCATGCTTATCCATCTGCCTCCCACTGGGCTGAGATAAAGGTTCCAAAAGACACCATTTCCTTCTTGTTTGTATAATTATTCTGACCCATCAAGACAATCAGGTGATAACTCAAAAAAAAGGGAGGTAATGTTTGCTGTCCTTTCAGAGAAATAATGTAAGGTAAACAGATACATTTGGGACCCAGCACCTGATAATCTTAATTAATCTCTGGATCTGGAGTTAGGGGATCCTTGTTAGGCATAACAGCAGGAGGCTGTGTGCCTGAGGATTTCTTTCTAAAGCCAATAGACATGCAAGTGCAAGTGACTCATGAGAGATTTAGACTTCCAGAAAAGGAATCTTTCTTGAAAGATATTGTATGTGGTCCCAGTCACTGCTGACATCAGATGGGGAAGAGGAGGTTAGTATTGACAAAGATTCCCCAGTTCTTTTCAACTAATTCATCATGTATCTTGGGCTGAAAAACAGAGGATCGTGTAGTATTTGAGAGGCCTCAGACCCAAATTATTCTTTATATTTTTTCTCTGATATTATCCATCCATTTTTATGATACTTTAAGGGTCAGACTTTCCAATGGTTAGAAATTCTAGGGCCAGACTGAAAAAATGTACATGCCATTTGAGTTTGTAGCTTCTTTGCATATGCAGTTACCATGATTGCGTGTACAGGCTGGGATTTGCACTTACATAAGGCTAACTGGATGCTGAGCTGATCATTCGCACATGCAAATGTAGTAGAAGTAACTGAGGAACTAATCCAGCCCCAGATGAAGCTCTACAGATTTAAAAGGGTTTTGATCCAGCTCTGGTATTTGATCTACAGCTGCTTACAGAGCTGATCTATTTAAAAATATGGTCCTTAATAAATATGGGCCCTTATTTTAAATCAGTAGAATACTGCTTATAATGGGATTTATAAGTATGGATTGGTCAACTGGCTTGATATGTTGGTTGTGCTTCCTATGGATTCTTCTATAGAAATAACCTTTGTGCAGGTTTGTTTTTTTTTACTAGCCTATAGAATTTAATAAAGAATTATATCCTTGCTGTTGAATTTTTTTAATGGTTCAAATAACCTGTAGAAAAGACAGAACTGTGTGTTAATGCATTTTCCCAGTGTGTCTCAATTATAGAAACAGCTGTGCTAAGTGAACTTGAAACCCGTCTGATCCCCTGTGCAAATTCCCAATATTCAAAAGCCCTCACATTTTTTTTGTTTCTCGCCTTTGGCCTAATGGTTCCACATTGGGTTACAGGACTGCATAGCTGTGACATACATCCTGTGTCACATATCAGGCAAAGGAGTGTTTTTCAATATTATAACCTAAAAGCCCTTTAGAGGGTAGGTATTCAAACAACTTGCCTAACTCAGCGCTGATTAATTTCCTGGAGGATATTGGCAGCATCTGTTGTCTTTGACTGATGAAGAACATCAGTGTTTGTAATAATGCCTAGTGCATATATCACACTCTTTATGCCAAGGCTCTTAAAACCCTTTGCAAAGCTAGGTGAGCATCATTAACCCCTTTTACAGATGGGGAAACCGAGATGGAGAGATGCTGTGATTTGATCATGGCCCTACAAATTATCTGTAGCAGAGTTGGGAAGAGAACCCCAAGTCTCCTGAATTTGTTGTGTAGCCTGTCCAATGGATCATGCACTGTCCTTTATAGGTAGACATGGTCTTAGTTGATGCTGTGTATCTTTCCATAGCAATACATAAGGAAAGTATAGGTTGTTCAGGTTTGATGTCACTTAAGAGTCCAGATTTCAGTGCCAAAGTGTTTGTTACGTGTAAGCAGAATGATTTTACAGATGTCTTTTTGAGCTAGCCATAAGTGGCACTTGCTGTGCTCATTTAGGCAGTGATTTTTGGCATCAATAAGAGAAGCACTAGCTAGAACACTCCAGGAGCATGCTAATCAAAGCTTCGCACCACTGCTAATTTTGATTGCTGAAGAAAAAAGCCGTGTTTAACAGAGAAGTGGAGTTTCTGTTTTTCATCCTGACAAAGGGAATGATTCTCTGCTGCCCTGCTCCTTGTTATAGTGATTTACACAAGCGCATAATCAGTGTGAACAGCTATCATTCTGATTTGAAAGTACTTCACGTCCATGTTGTGCAGGTGTAAATGACTGCATAAGCAACAGGGCAACAGAGAAACATGACTCTAGATGGTGGAGCTGCTAGAGTGTGAATTGTGTTGGTTGCGATAAGTTGCGGGTTCAGTTTTACAAGGTGATTGATGATAGCTTTGGAATACTAGCACAGTACTCTGACCAGTGAGATGGAGTTTTACACTGGCCTGTCTATGCTTTTCGGTCATCTGAAGCTTTGAGTGGAACGCGTCCTTATTTTTCCACACTGTAGCTGTTCCTTGCTAGTTTGTGATTATCTGATTATGTTGCCTTTCTCTGGAGATCTGCAGATGTCTCTTGCAGCCAAAATATTTTCAGTTTATAAGGCCTGGGTGCAGCGAGGTGCTAAGTGCTCTCAACTCTAGTTACAGTCAGGTACGGGAGGCGCTTATCCTCATCTTGCAGAGCTGGATCTGCAGTTCTGTGTTGTGGATCTAGCTGGCTGATTAAGTGCTGAGTGAGTCAGATTCTTCCTTTTCATTAGGGAGTCAGTCCTGCGGAACCAACTTTGATATTTAGTTATCTGTGTTACCATACCACCAAGAGGCCCAACCAAGACTGGGACTAGGCAATGTACATACATATGGTAAGAGAAAGTCCTGGCCCTGAACAACTTACGATCTAAATAGACAAGACAGATGAAGGATTTAAGAGAGGAAGTATAATTATCTCCCTTTTACAGATGGTGAATTGAGATACAGAGATACTAAGCTACTAGTCCAAGGTACTACAGGAAGGCTGTGGCAGATTTGGGAATGGAACCTTGACTCTCAATCTAATATCTTAACCACAAGGCAATGTTTCATTGAGGGTAGTTTTTGTAACAATGATTTTAAAAGATTCTCATATAGGTCACGCATGGCTTGTGTGTCCCCAGCATAGGGGGACAAATTCCTGTTGCATCTGCACAACTGGAGATGGTGCACAAGCATAATTCAAACCCATCCTGAGAGCCAGTGCTTACTGAAGTCACTTGAAGGTCTCCTATTAACTTCATTGGTCACTGGATCAATCCCAGAGTAAGGCAGTTGCAAAAATTTGAAAATTTAGGCCATACTGTGAGCACTATTGTTGTCTGGCATCTGCTCAAATTTAGCAGCAAGTGTATTTTGATAGATGTAAGGGGCACTAACAACTTTGGGATGGCTGACATCATAGCACTGAGTTGGTTTAGTCCAGTTTAGGGTGCTTATGACAACAGCTTGAAACACATCCAGTAAATCCAAATCATTCTGGAGAGACTTCAGAAAAATTTAGACCAATATAATTTTATGATCGTATGAATCATCCCAGTGTTTTGCTAAGTCTAACTTAGTTTACATTGTAGAGGTTCACTATGACACCAATAGGAAAGAAATGCCTATTAAAAAATAATAGCTGGTGATTCAGAATCAAATACTGGTAATATTTCTCCCCTAATAAAGATCAAGATAACTCATATAAAAACAAAGTGAAAATTATATATAGAGAGAAAAACATAAAGCTTTAAGAGCTAGGATTTAAAAAAATATATAAGGAATACAAAATTGCATTCAGTGCGGGGCCCCACATTACCAGAAAAATCTAAAAAAGTGGAAGGACTTCAAAGAAAAGAAATTAACATGACCAGGGAGGTGGGGAATTAAATTACGAGGAAGGATTAAAACACCAAAGAACTGAGATGGCTAAGAAACAATGGCCAAAATTTCAAAACCAGAGTGCCCAAAGTTAGGCTCATAAATCCATGTTTAGACCTTGAATAAGAGGTAGCCTGCTTTACAGAGGTACTGAGGAGCCCCAAAGTCAATTATTCTTATTATAGTAGTGATTAGAAGGCTCAGCTGAGGTCAGGGCACCATTGTGCTAGAAGCTGTGCATAGACACATCAAGAGAAAGTATTGACCTGTAGAACTTGCAGTCTAAATAGGGAAGACAGAAAAAGGGTAGGAGGAAAGGAGTATTATTTTACAGGTGGCTAATTGAGATGCAGAGAGGTGAAGCAACTTGCCAAAGGTCACACAAGTAGTCTGTAGTGGAGCTGGGAATCCTGCTTTAACCATAAGAAAATCCTGTCCCTTGTAATGTGGTATGACTAGAAGCAATGGCATAACATTTAAAAAAGGAAAATGTAGACTTTATGTCAAGAAACATTTCCTGCCAGAGAGCCTGGGACAGTTGAAATTTTTCAAATGTTGAAATTTTAAAAACATGCAAAGTGTTTTCTAAAAAAATAAATTTACAAAATGTCCCACCTCCCAACACACCTTTAAAAAAAGGAGTTAAAGAGTACCAGCCCCAGGGAGGTGGTCCCCATCACTTGAGATGTTTAAAACCAGACTTGGCAAAATACAGGGAAAGGTACAGTTGGGCATAGCCCTGTTTATTAGGTGATTACTTTTTTATTATTTTACTACTATTATTAATTTGGTAGAGATGAACTGGTTGAGGTAATGAGTCGTTTCCATCTCAAACAAGTACTACCTGGTTTAAGGAGTTCTGATAATTTTCAGCACAAACATCTAAAACTCAGATCCTAGAATTTATTGCTTGCTGCCCTCTTACCTCTAAAATGTGCTAAACTCAACTAAGGGAGACTTCCTCCTGCTGTTTGTCTCAGCTCTTTTTGTAACTCTTTTTACGCACTGTCCCCTAGCAAAAGGAACTAACATCTTCCTCTTCATTAAATATAAAGACTCCAATTATCTCATCTGTGCTGCAGATATGGTACCACATCATCACCCTGTAATACAGGGGTTCCCAAACTGTGGTCTGTGGGCTGCAGCACAGTCCTGGGTGGTCCACCATGGGTGGAGTTGGAGGAGGACATGGGGGGCATTGCCTCCCCCGCAAAACTGTATATGTTGGCAGAATGGTGGCCGGTGATGGCCCCTGCCCAAGGCCGGAGGAGCCTAGTACCTCCGGAGGGTGACAGAGGGCAAAGTGGAGCCAGTAGGTAGTGGCTGGAGGGCAAGGAGAAGGGGCTGGCCTTGAGAGGTAGTGGCTTCTAGCGTGGCTGGAGGAGGTTAGAGGGTTTGTGGCTGTTGCCACTCTGAGCCACTGCAATCTGGGGCTGTTGAGGTCCAGCAATAACTATTTAATAACAGTCAATGTTGAGATTCAAAATTAAAATATAACAGTTAAAGCACAAATTGTCATGATCACATGTCAAAATATACAACATAAATATCCATAAATCAAACACTAATAAGCATTTTTCTTATTTTGCCTATCTGTAAATTTCTATTATTATTAATGGCAATATTTCCTTCATCGGTTTGTCTGTGTTTGGTGGAATCTTTGTTCACTGACACTTACCAATAAAAATCCAATTCTTCCAGGCCTAAAGAAGTCTTGTAGAATGGGCCTGAAAAGGAAGAAATCTAGGCCATATATGGCTTAGGGAGTTGTCATGACCCTTGCTCTATGGACCTGTGCAGTGTAGTTGAGATGCCAAAGGTTTATGGGACATACCAGTTCCTACTTACAGATACTTAGCTTGGATAGGAATATCTGGAGGGAGGATGGTTGTTTTGTTTTGTTCTACTTGCTTTCCTACAAAATATTTCCAATGAATTTGAAAAGTACCAGACTGAATTTCCTGGAGATTGAAATCCTCCATGTAGCAGAACTGTACTGATTTGGTAGCACGTTACCCCCACTTACACAGGTGTAATTTACTATGGACATTGTGAGGCAGTGAAGAATTAGATACCCAGGGGTGCTACTGTTTTGCAAATAGTGATAAAAACAAAGTGCTAATATGCATAACAAAAAAACAACTAGTAGTTCTGGCACTATACAATGTTATATAAAATGGTCTATGTTACACTTAGGGACAAATTCAGCTATTATTTTCAGTGGATGCATATCCATTTAGTGTGTGGGTTTGTGCACATCTGAATGAGAGACTAATTTGGCCTATATTTTTTCGCTGTCTTGGTAGCAGATCTTTTCTGGGCCTGCAGGTTTCTTCCATTTCTGCCACGTTAGATGCCTTTAGAATAACTCTGTGGACTACAAATGGATGATCTTTTCCATCTCCAGGTTCTATTATAAGCACTGTGAAGTGGGGCTAGGAGTGTAAGAGCGACAAAGAGTGGACGGTCCTGCCAATTATCCTTGAATACTTGGGACGTTCACTAGAAACAAATTAACTATACGTCATTTGGGGCAGAACAAAAGGAGAAGAGATAAGAAGGGCAGTGCCACTCGGGGTCCCGGCTGCCAGCCCCACTCAGCACCCGCTGCTGGCCTGGAGACCCCCAAGGAACCCCAGGCTGGCAGCAGGTTGAGCAGGCCAGCGGCTGAGACCCCGGCTGAGCAACTCAATCCGCTGTCAGCCTGGGGTTCCATTCACTCAGCTGGCAACAGGCTGAGTGGGACCAAATTCAACGAAATAGAAAAACAAGAGCAACTAATGACAACGTGCAAGAACCTAGAGCAGTGGTCCCCAACCTTTTTCGTCTGGCAGCCACCAGACGAAGGACCGTGGTGGCGGACGAGCATCCACTGAAATGCTGCCGAAATTCGTGTCATCCAGAGGCATTGGCGCCGAAATGCCGCCGAATTTCGGTGACATTTCAGCAGATCCTCATCCTCTGGCCAGTACATGGGTGCACTGAGAGGCCCCTGTGGGCGCCATGGCGCCCACGGGCACTACGTTGGGGACCCCTGACCTAGAGAGCCTCCTGAAGCATGGTGATCATTTTGATTTAAAGAGACTTAAACTGTACAAAGAATTGAGTTGTTGCCACATGCAAAATTGATGGACATTTTACAGTTTATTCATACCAGCAAACTTGCCACTCATATTC
The DNA here is from genome assembly GCF_003597395.2 of Chelonoidis abingdonii. Lineage (NCBI taxonomy): Eukaryota > Metazoa > Chordata > Testudines > Testudinidae > Chelonoidis > Chelonoidis abingdonii. The sequence goes on along the minus strand of NC_133772.1, from coordinate 125,804,119 downwards.
TACTGACAATTCCTGTAACAGTAGCATCAGGAGAACGGAGTTTCTCAAAACTAAAGCTCTTTAAAAACTATCTCGCTCTACAATGAGTCAGGAACACTTGACTGGTCTTGCTATTCTTGCAGTCGAACAAGACATCACTTTGTCTTTGTCATACAATGACATTATTACTAATTTTGCAGCCAAAAAAGCCAGAAAGATTGCTTTTAATTAAAAACTAATCCTTGTTTCAATACCTCTTCATACAAATTTCCAATAAAATGTTGACAAATTTAAAAAATTATATTATTTGCATCATTCTTGCCAAATCAGAATTTTTTACGCCCTCATAGTAGCTACTTTTTATGGCAGTTTATCAGGTCAGTTATGTACTTAATTAGTTAAACTGTTTTAGTAAGTAGCAGTGGCAAGTTTCCTTACTGTCAAGCTATGTTTTGTGGTTGCTAAGAGCAAGATGAGGCACAGGGGACCAGTTATAATACCCGCCTGAGGGCACCATAAATCCAAGGACAGCCTGTGCTGTTTGTTGTACCTATTACCCTCGTCGCATGAGTGAGGTGCAAAGTAGCCCTTACATCTGATGTTCCCGCATTTGCACTCACGTCTGCACCGTAGTGAATAATTAGGCTGTCAGTAGCCATACTGGCTCAATGAACTGGCCGCCACAGATACAGGCCGTCTGTGCGTGACATTAGCACTTCGGCCAAGTGTTTTAACATTCGGCTGCCCCAGATTTGCGTCCTCCCCATATCTGGCGAAGCTCTGCTGGTAGGCCCCTACACAGCAGGGCCACCAACAGGGACGGGGGCGGGGGGGACGGACAGCTGTCTCAGCGGCCTGGAAATTTAAAAGGCCCCTGTGGCTCCCCAGCTCTGCTGGGCTAGCCTGACTGCAGCAGCAGCTGAGCCCTGAGCCCTTTAACATCACTGCTGAGCACCAGGAAGCGCAGGTGTCATAAACAGGATAGCTAAGGTTAATGGTTTCTTTACCTGTAAAGGGTTAACAAAGGGAACGCAAACCACACTGATCAGAGTGCCAATCAGGAAACCGGATTTTCACAAGTCAAGAGCGGAATGTTTTGGTGTGTCGTCCTTTGCTCGTCTCGTAGTTTGCTCTCTCGACTCTGAAGTGTGATCTCATATTCTGTCTTCCAGGCTTCTAATCTTCTGTTATCCAGTTGTATCAACAAGTAGTACGACAATAACGTGTGTTATATATTGTTTTTTTGTGGTTACAGTGGTGTAGGTTTGCTGGATTGTTTTAAATTGTATTTCTTTTTTGGATAGGCCTGTTTTTGTTCATTTTTTTGTCTTTTAACAATAAAGCCTTTAAAGATAGCCATATTGTCACCTTATACCAGTAGAATTATCTTAACATCGTTCCTTTTATTATACTGATCCCCTTTTTTTGCTTACTCTTTTCTTGATACAGAGACCAGGTCTTCATATTCTTTTTAAGACCTGTTTGCTATTTTTCCTTCTGGTATAGAGGCTAATGAACGAAGGGATGGAATCTCTTTGTTGTTAGAGTTATCTAGCCTGAATTGTATACCCTCTGGGTGAGGATGGGTAGAGACATCTTGATCTCTCGGTGTGTTGTGTTTCAAGAATTTGAAGCACAGGGTAATACTCACTAGAGGTACCACGCTGGAAGATCTGGGAGTGAGGTTAAAGAGGGGGAAGCGGCAAGGTCGGGGTTTCTCCTTTGTGTGACGATCAGGGATCTGACTCTCTGGGCGGTCCCCCAGGGAAGGTTTTGGGGAGACCAGAGTAAAGCCAGACACTGGGAATATTCTGGCTGGTGCAGCGCTATCAGATCTAACTGGTAATTAAGCTTGGAGGTTCACGCAGGCACCCAACCTTTTGGATGCTTAAAGTTCAGGAATTGCGGAACTCTATTGCCTTTCCCTAATGACATTGGTGGTACGCGGATGCGGATAAGACATCCAGAAGCCCGTAGGAATATATCTTTTGCTTTTCTTGTTCTTCTCTGCAGGTTGTCAGCTTTTAAGCAGAAAAAAGGGTTGGTTTAAACAAGAAGCAGAGAGAAATTTTTTTATTCTGTTTCTCTTTGTTGCTCCAGTTGGCTACATATTAAGCAAGGAACCATTAAGGGTTTGGAACAAAATGGTTCTTTACACATATTTGAACTGTACGCTCGACTGTGAAACGTCAAGTATTCCCCCCACATGCAAATATAAAGTTCTAAGCGCGGTTTTTTTTTTTTGTTAATTTAACATTGTGAATATTAGCCTATGAAAAAAGCACTGATTGCTAGGCACAACACCCAAACAGGCAACAGAGGAACAGCAGTTTTCCGTCAAATGCATCCAGAGTCACCCCAACACAAGAAGCTAGAACATGACTACCATGATGCCCTGAAAACAAGTAAAGATAGCAACAACTGATGAAGAGCACAACAAAAAGCGCAGACCAAAGTAAACATGAAGAGCTTTAAAAAATCATCAATCTAATATAATATATACAAACATAACCACATATAAAGGTCCTCACAATCGAACTATACTAAGTTATTGGTTTAAAAGATAATAGAAAAAAATGAATAAAACAGCCTTATCCACTCAAAAAGAAAATACAGTTTAAAACATTCCAGCAAACTACACACATTGTAAATACAAAAACAATATATAAAAACCTAATTGTCGGTATAGCTCACGCAACCTTAACAAAATTAGGAAAGACCTGGACGAATAGATAAAACATCCTCAGACAGACGATGTGAGAAGCAACAGTTGATCAAGACAAAAGGAACACGCACTCCCAAATTCCTCCCTCACTTTGAAAAATCCGGTTTCCTGATTGGTCCTCTGATCAGGTGTTTGGTTCCCTTTGTTAACCCTTTACAGGTAAAAGAAACATTAACCCTTAGCTATCTGTTTATGACAGCAGGCCAGGCAGCGTGGATGGGCTGGCTGGGGGAGGATGACCCCCAGCCCTACCCCTTGTGCCTGAGGCCCCACACCTTCTGGGGGCCCAGAGCCGGGCCCCCATACTAGTAAGTCTTTTATGTTACTTTCACCCCTCCTCTGCACAAATGGAAATGGCTACAGCAGGAATGAGATGGTGGAGAACCAACTCCCTTTGAAATCCCTGGGAATCTTTCTGGTGACTCTAATGGGAGGTTAATTGGGCCACTAACCCAGAATGATCTGTCCTGCTATGGGCTCTGTAACTTTTGTTGTTGTTGTTTTTTAAATATTGCAGATTTTAGTCTAGTTGGAAAAACACGTTTTTTCCTGTATTCTGAGTAACTGCAAATATAAATCCTACTTTTTAAAAGATTCTTTAGGGTTTCATAAAATATCTGAAACCATTTGCAGAAGTTCTAAGATAACAGAGAACTCCAAATTTCTAAAGGTTCTGTTATTCCATACAGCAGAACAAAACAAAGTCCCTCCTCTGCTATTAATCACAGGAGAAATTCAGTTAGTGGGGCTTTTCATTTTAGAAAGTCCATGCATCCCAGTCATCAGTCTAATTTTTGTTACAAAAGCATTTATTTTTGTGATTTTTCCCCCCCCCCCCCTCTGTTTTTGTTTTCAGTAAGTTCTGGAATACACACCACTGAACTGGAACTGCTGCTGTCCAGTGAGCAATGATTTTGGCCAAAACCTTTTATTCTTTTGCACTTTTTGTTTCCTTTTGTATGCATTTTTAAAACAAAAACTTGTCACCCAGTTGCACTAGCAAAGCCTGTAGCTTGTCATCAGCAACATTTTCAAGACACTTTGAACATTTAGTTCAGAGGAGTAATGACTTTCTGTCATACTTCTCAGTTACTTATTTAAAAATCATCACCTGATGGCAAATCTCTGCTTGACATGTTACTGTTTAGAATACTTCACAGTTAGCTTTACATTATCTGTTTACCGCCTAGTCTGCCAATTGCCTTTAATTTCAGCTCTAAAAGGGAAAAGATAGAATGGAGTTCTGGAAAAAGAAAAGGAGTGCCATAATTGTTGAGTGATGTGTGCAAGCGAATGGCAGGCATTTCTGTCTTCAGAATGAAAAATCTTGAGATACTTGGTCATCAACATCCACAAACATTGACTGAGAGAGGATTCTTGGTGAACAGAGGGGTCTAGTAGGAGGTCAGAAGGTCTGGTTGTGAAGACAGGGAGATTTGGTAGAGGGAGATGAAGACAAGGAATAAACAGAACATAAGTCTGGCAGCAGAGTGGGACCAGCTGAAATTTTATGTCAGCATTTTTTTATGTGAAACTGGGTTTTCAGCAAAGCTAAATTTTCCTCAAGAAATGCCTGCTTTCTGTGGAAAATTTCCTCATTATTGAAAAAACAAATACACCAAAACCAAAACATTTCAGTCAAACACTGAACATTTTCCATTAGGAAATGCTACCACAGTGTCCTGTGGGAATTGTAGTTTGGGTGCTTCATGCTCCCATTCTCCTGGGCTGAGTTGCTCAGCTGGATGGTGTCTCCCATAATGCACTGTGGTGGTTCAGCAAATAAGGATACCATAGTACATCATGAGAGATGTAGTCTGACTAGGGATTGTGTCCTATAGAGGAGAAATGGGGGATGAGGTGCATAAACTACAATTCCCTTGAGGCACAATGGTGGCATTTCTGAATTGACATTTTTGTTTTTCAGCTGGACACTTTTAATTTTCAGTTTTTCATTGAAAAGTTTAAATTTTCCACTAGGAAAAATACCTATATTCCAACCAGCTCAAGCTGTAGAGAAATATGGAATGTCAAGAAAATGAGGGGCAAGGTTTGGTACTGGAAGAAGACAGACAGAGATTAATACTGGGAGGTATATTGGGAAGTGTGGAACTGAGAACAGTGGAAATTTGGTAACAGACTGAGGAAAACAGCAGCTGGCAGCAGAGAAAGAGAGGAACAAACATCAAGAGAAATGGGGTCTTACAGAGAGACACAGAAAAAATAAATCGGGCCAAATAGTTTTCCAAGACACATGATCCTTAGAGACTGAATTTTAGCTTAGTTTGTCAGAAGAAAATAATAGCTAACCCCCAAAATATAATTTCAGAAAAGACAGACAATCCTGAAATCATTCTGTGATGTCTCAAGAACACTTTTTATTTTAATTGTTAAGGCTCGGAATGGGTAGTTGAGGCTGGCATTATTGGCAGACCAGAATGTATGTGATAATAGCATGGGGCTGACACTTGCTTTCATTCGTGCAGATCAGGAGTAACTCCACTGAAGTCAATGAAGCTACCCATGTGTAAAATGGTGTAACTGAATAAAGAATCTGGCCCTGTATGTTTAAATTCTCTGAAAATCTGTAGCAGTACCATTGTCATAGAACCTATAGAAACGCTGAGCAAAATTCTCTCTCTCCTCGAGCAGCAGAAAGAAAAAAGAGACAAATACTGTACCAATGGAGCTGCGCTGCTGTAAGATCTCTCCTGTAGCCGTTCTATGCCATTAATGTAATTAAATCACCCTAATGAGCGGTGGAAGCTATGCTGGCAGGAGAGCTTCTCCTGCTGACATTGTGCTTCGCACACTGCCACTTATGCTGGTGAAACTTATGTCACTCGGGGTATGTTTGTTTGTTTGTTTTTCCACATCTGTGACTGGCAAAAGTTTTGCTGACAAAAATGCTAGTGTAGGCAAAGCCTTAGTCTTTTTACAATATCTGATGAATAAGCAACTTGAGACTTTCTTGCAAAGGTATTGAGGTTTCCCCCTCAGTATTGCAATAAAGAGCAAGTCAGGAATTGAGCCACTGATCCTCTCAACAAAGTTCTCTAAGGGCAGAAGCCAACAAAGCTGTCAGATTCATGAGGTAATGTTCGGAATGAGATAACTGTATCCAAATCTCATTCAGAATATGAGCTTTCTTTCTGGTATGCATGTGACACCTTTTATTTTCTCCATTGACTTTAATTTAAGATTCGGCTAAGTTTGGCAAGCTTGACAAGGTTTAAAAAAAGAGTTTGTTTGCCAAGGAGATTATTTTTAAACTCTCAACTTTAAAAAAAAAAAAAAAATTCCAATACTGATAGATGGAGCCAAACTAATATCCCCAGATCTGAACACCCCAAGTTTGGGAAAGTTCAAACCCAGCTCTGAACTTTCCGACTACTTTCTCAGTATCTCGACAGGGTCAAACTAACCCCCTAGATCTGAATACCTAGCAACTTTGGGAAGTTTTGGATCTGAACTCACTGCATCCATATTTAATTGTATATATCAGGCCTATATACTAACCCTAAGTCACTGAATGAGATGCAAGGAGTGTGAATTCAAGCAAATGAATTCTGTGAATTGCCCCATTGTGTCACAATTACAGGAAAACCTGCCTTTATAGTTAATGCATTTATCAATGTTAAGGTCTGATACAGGGGAGGAGAGAGAGCTCAGTGGTTTGAGCATTGGCCTACTAAACCTAGGATTTGTGAGTTCAAGCCTTGAGGGGGCCAACTAGGGCTCTGGGGCAAAAATCTGTTGGGGGATTGGTCCTGCTTTGAGCAGGGGATTGGACTAAATGACCTCCTGAGGTCCCTTCCAACCCTGATATTCTATGATTCTCAATGTCCCCCAGAGACCATATGCTGTGGATTTGAGGAAGTCTTTCACACAGCAAGAGAGAAGTATGTTTAAAAAATAGGAAAATGTGATTGTAGAACCACAGAAACTGATAGGGGGATTTGGAAAAAAATTTTAATTGACTACATTTCAAGTTAATCTGTTCTTAGTAAATAGTTGTAAGAACTTGTTTCCTCTGCTATCTGCCACAGCCTAAGTTTGGCAGCCTATAATCAAGCATTCAATTGACTGTTGCTGAGACAATGTGGGTGGGTGGGCAGGTGGGGTATTTTGGTAGATTAAGGCATGATGGTCTGCATATTATTACTAATGAGTTGAGGAGATCCTGATCTGAGGGACTTACAACCTAAAGATTCACTGAGTTACCCATGAGGACAGCTTTTGTACTTAAATGCTTGGTTTATTTAATACTGTAAAGTATAGCAATGCCATAACACACTGAAGCAATTTTTAAATTAATAGTGACCAAGGCCAACAACCATTGAAATCAGGAGCCTAAATATCTGTGTAGATCTGGGCCCAAATCCTGAAGTGCTTACTTAGTCTGAAGACTCCCACTGGCTGCAAGGGGAATTTTGCCAGAGTAGGGGATTCAAGGTTCAACTTTAAATAACTGGGCAAGTGGTTTTAAAATCACATCGTCAACCAGTGTGATAGCTCATGTGACAGGTCCAGAACAGCTTTTGGGTAATGATATCAGAAACACAGGTGTTGTTTCTTTCCCATTAATACCAATTGCATCAATATAGAAATTAACAGACATCATTTGATCTGTGCGACTGTGTGTTTGGGCATATGCTACACATCAACATAAGACTGACTTTGTTTATAGACATTATTAGATACAAACTACTTGAAAGTGGCTACTCATTGGAAAGTAATTACTTGTAAACTGGGTGCCTGCGCCCCTTCACTTTTCTTAAGTTTGAAGTTTGCTGAGCTTTGGGCAAAAACCTTAATGTTACTGTTCCTTAGATAAGATGAGTTTTTTGTGTGTGTGTGTGTATGTGTGTGTGTGTGTGTGTATAATATATATATATATATATATATTTACTGTATATTGGGCATTGCTAGAGGGAATCTTATTTTAACTAAAGCCAGATTTTTGGTACTTAATAGAGTTAGGAATGATGTATTATTTTCCAACTTGGACTGGTTATTAATACTTTTAAGTTGCAAACATGGAAAGAATTCCCATAAATCTATATGCAATCTTGCAGTGTGTAGCAGAAAAGATAAAGATGTAGAAAAAGCTGCCGAGAGCCTGAAAGTACCATTCAATCCTCGGTGTAAGGACCTGTTTCTGTTCTCATGTCTGCATTGTGGCTCTCTAAAGTTTGGAAGAAATGATGCTTCTGAAGGGATGACAGCAGCCAACACAGTGCACCACTCAATCAGCCGCAATTCAGCTACCCTCCCAAAAGTGCAGCTCCCCAGCTCTGCATGTTTTCCACATTTGTAATGGGAATGGCAAATCTCCCACACACATCCCATCCCCCAAAAGGGTGTGTTTTGGCCAAAAGTGGGAGGATTTAGCAGAACAACAAAGTTCTTACAGGGTTTTTTCTGTCTAAAACAGAGTAAATTTCTTGTGCAACACTTAATGGAATAAGTAGTGTTTTCAAGCCAAGTATTTACCTAACCTTTTACCCATCTTTAAGCTAAACTGGAGAGTTAGCTGGACACTATATGGGTTTGCAACATTCCCTATTGGTTTTTGGATTTAAAAAACAATCAACAGTTACCAAAGCAAATGCCTCCATATCCGCAGTTTTTCCTTTCTGTGACATATAATTATGGGTATCCTTTACTATGGCTCAGATTTTCAATAGTGCACATCTAACTTGCACACTCAATAAGTGTAGCATGAAGGCAAAAACCAGGTGCACGTAGAAGAGAATTTCTCTCTGAAAAAGTATTTGGACGACAGTCGCTAAGCTCCCCAGACTCCTGTCCCAACATGCACTGGGCTCTGTTTAAGACCCAAGATAGCTTCTCCAGGGATCAGTCTCTTCTTGGATCCTGATCAAGAATGCAGAGGAGATATTCCCAAAATATAATGCTCTGCAACTGACTTGCTACATGGCTTTGGTTCAGTCAGTCAGGACTCAGTCCTGCAAGGTGATTAACACTCTGGCTCCAATCCAGCACAGCACTTGAGCATGTGCTTGATATCAAAGGGACTACTCCTGTACTTAAAGTTAAGTATATGCTTAAGTGCTATGGCAGATGAGGCCACAAATCTCAGCTCCTTGCAGGATCCAGCTTTTGATCTCTCTGCTGTAGTTCTCCCTCTATAAAACAAAGATAATACTCACCTTGCAAAGATTTGTGAGGATAAATGAGTTCTTTGTGCCAAACTTTTTCAAGCAGAAGAGTGCTACTTCAATGGTAATGAGAAATTGCTAATGGGAAAAATTATTTTGTCTGTCTAAGATCCTAATATGACCTCAGTTGCCAGACTATCTGAACACCTCACAATCTTTAATGTATTTATCCTCACAGCACCTCTGGGATGTAGGGTGCTGCTGCCATCCCCATTCTTACAGATGGAGAACTGAGGCTGCAGGAGATGAAGTGGCTTACCCAAGGTCTCACAGGAAGTCTATGGCAGATCAGAGACTTCACCCCACATCTCCCAACTCCTAGGCTAGTGCTCTAATCATTGGACAACCCTTCCTCTGTAATAGTAAACTATACTGCTAGAGTATACAGCCTGGGCCTGAGTCTGCTGTAATGCACTGTTTCCTTAAAAACATGCACTTTACCTGAGGGCTTGTGTACACAGTGGGATAATGCGCTCTGCAGAGGTGTGGCTTCTAAAGCGCACCGACATGTTGCACATTCATTGGTCCATGTAGCTCCTGCTAGTGCACACAAAAGGTTTCCAACTGCTTGTAACATAGTACTGTTTCAAACAACACTGTGTTAAAGCACACTAGGGAACCTTTAGTGTGCATCAGCAAAGGTCTATATGGGCCAAGTAGAGTGCCATATATTAGTGTGCTAAAGAAATCACACCCCTCAAGAGTGCATTACCCCACCATGTAGATAAGCCCTTAGATAACTTTTCTGCAATATTCAGGGTATTTAGTTATTTCCTACAGTAAATATATGTGAGATTAAGTCATTCTGAACATTCAGAGGTATCTGTATCTGTTTATCTAGGCAAAACTGTCAACTTATTAATAAGGCTATGATTTAGTCATAGGTATTTATAGTATAAGTCATGGACAGTAAACAAAAATTCATGGTCTTTGACCTGTCCATGACTTATAGTATAAATACCCCTGACTAAATCGGGGGTCGGGGGAAGGGAGAAAGAGGGGGAGAGAGAGAAGGAGGGTACTGCTGACGGGGAGCTTCAAACAGGAAAGGTTTGCTAGTATTTAAACTACCAGCAGACTCTCCCAGGAGAAAAGCTATAATCCATTTGGCATCAAGAAGAACATTCAGTCCAGGATTAATCCATGACCATTGGAGGTGAAACTTCTTAGCTAAAGAAGGGACTGTACACAGTGGCCATCGCTGCTTGGGTGGGGACAGTGGCACCAGCTGCTGGGGGCCGCCAGCAGGGGCTGTTCCGGACACCCCTGGAACCTCTGGTGTGGGATCTCTGGTCCCAGTGTGGCTGGCTGTGGGACTGCCTAGGCAGCTGGCTGCAGAGTCATTCCAGCAGCGGCTGGTGTGGCTGTCCCCGGGGCCAGGAGGCCCTGGGATCAGCCACACTGGCTGCTGCAGAAATCATGCAGGTCACGGAAAGTCACGGAATCCGTGATTTGCGAGACCTCCGTGACAGAGGTAGAGCCCTACTTACTGAGGATGGCCACTGTGTACAGTCCTTTCTTTAGCTAAGATTTTTCACCTCCAGTGGTCATGGATTAATCTTGGACTGAATGTTCCTCTTGATGCCAAATGGATTATAGCTCTTCTCCTGGGAGGGTTTGCTGGTAGTTTAAACACTAGCAAACCTTTCCTGTTTGAAGCTCAGTAAATATGTAAACATTAGTCTTTTCTTTTGTGCCTTGCTGATAGATCCACTTTATTCTAGCTCAGCAAATGGCTATTTAACTGTGTATTTGCAGTAAAGGAGGGGGATCCATACACGTTCATCTCTTTAAATTTTGGGTGAAGTCCCTGTGCTTTTTGTTGAGATGTGCTGTGTTGTAGCCTCTCCTTGGGCTGGTCTACATTACGCATTTAAACCAAATTTACCAGTGTTAAACCGATTTAACCCTGCACTCGTCCACACAATGAGGCCCTTTATATCGGTATAAAGTGCTCTTTAAACTGATTTCTGTACTCCTCCCTGATGAGAGGAGTAGCGCTGAAATCGGTATTGCCATGTCGGATTAGGGTTAGTGTGACGGCCAAATCATATGGTATTGGCCTCCGGGCTGTTATCCCACAGTGCACCATTGCTGACCGCTCTGGAAGCAATCTGCACTTTGCTGCACTGGCAGGTAGACAGGAAAGGCCCCGTGAAATTTTTGCAATTTCATTTCCTGTTTGGCCAGCGTGGAGCTCTGGTCAGCACGGGTGAGCGATGCAGTCCCAAATCCAAAAGAGCTCCATCATGGACCGTACAGGAGATACGGACTCTGATCGCTGTAGGGAGAAAAATCTGTTTCGTATCAAGCTGTTACAGAGGATGGAATGACAAAGCATTGACAATCTCCAGGCTATGACAGACAGAGCCACAGCACAGTGCTGGTGATAAATCTAATGGAAAGCCAAAGAATCCAAATGGATGCTCATGGAGGGAGGGACGGGACTGGAGACTCCAGCTATCCCACAGTCCCACAGTCTTGAAAATGCATTTGCATCTGGCGAACTCCCAGTGCCTGAAGGGTCAAAAGCAAAACGGGTCTCCATGGTTCCTGCTATGGCGTCTGCCAGGGCATCCAGGAAAAAAGGGTCGAAATGATGGCTGCGTTGGCTTTCGGAGGGAAGATTAGTGACGACATTTACCCAGAATCACTCGCGACACTGTTTCTGCATTGGGATCTCAACCCAGAATTCTAATGGGCGGGGGAGACTGTGGGAACTATTGGATATCTACCCACAGTGCAACACTCCGGAAATCGATGCTAGCCTCGGTACATGGACGCACACCACCGAGGTAATGTGCTTAGTGTGGCCGCGTGCACTTGACTTTATACAATTTGTTTTACAAAACCGGTTTATGTAAAATCGGAACAATCCCGTAGTGTAGACATACCCTATGAGTGAAGATTTACTGGTTTCTCCACTTACATAGCTTTACCTTGTTGTAAGTGCAGTGACTTCAGTGGTGTTACTCCTCATCTATATGGTGTAACTGAAAGGAAAACAAAACCTAGAATGTCCAAAGTAGGTGAAAGGTGACAAGGAGATCTTGTAGCCTATAAACATGTAATGTAAAATTGTGCTTGAAAGAGAGCACAGAATGGAATCAAAGCAATGTCGGGAACTGTGTTTTTTGGACTAAAGAAACTGCTGATTATGGGTTTTGAAAGCTTCTGGTAAGATTCTTTAGTCTTTATAGTGGCGGACCACAGTCTTCTAAAAATGAGAGGAAATGTGCAATCTTGGACTTCAGAAACTTGTTTCCATTGGGTAACTTTGATGGGATAAGTTTTTTCCATCTCCTCTGGACATTTCTTTTCTGGAAAACTCATGGCAACTTCCTCCTGGTGGGTAGAAAACTTGTCAGAATGCATGCTAAAATATGGGCAACAGACTGAGCTGCAGTGGTGTGGTTGTGACCTTTGTATGTTGCAGTGTATGTAGTGAACTAGCAGCCGTAGAGTTAAGCATGCCAAGAAAGTGGTACCCTCTTAATTATACTAAGAAGTCATGTGTAAAGTTAAGAGTATTTTTGCATGCATAAGTTTTTCATTGCATGCACTAAGAACATGGAATAAAATTTTCAAAAGCACCTAAGTGCTTATAGTGACAAAGAGTCCTGTGGCACCTTATAGACTAACAGACATGTTGGAGCATAAGCTTTCATGGGTGAATACCCACTTCGTCAGACGCACCCACGAAAGCTTATGCTCCAACATGTCTATTAGTCTATAGGTGCCATAGGACTCTGTCGCTTTTAACAGATCCAGACTAACATGGCTACTCCTCTGCTAAGTGCTTATGTAACCCATGTGCCTGACGGGGAGATATCTCTTTGAGACTCGGAGGGAAGGGGAATTAGGGGTGAGTTGTGTCTGGGTCATTGTTGCTCTCCACATCCAGAAGCTTCCTGATTTTGGGGGTGGTAGTTTTGGGTGTGCTCCACTAAGTTCCCAGTTGCTGGGATCAGACAAGCAGGCAGGGCAGCTGTTTTACAAATGGTATTCCTGAGGGCATTCTGCACCAAAAAATTAAGAATTCTGCACATAATATTTTAAAATTCTGCAAATTTTATTTGTCATATAAACATTGAGACTCCAGCATGGCATTGGGGAGCACAGGCCACTGGCTGCACAGAGGGTGGAGATCACTGTGCAGCGTCCCCCCACCTGGGACATGAACTCAGCAATGAGGCTGCACCCAAGCCTGACACAGCGCAAGGACAGGGTCTGCCCCAGAAACACCCCAGGGCCCTGCCCTTCTGTGCCAGGTGCACCAGGTATGGGCAGGCAGGCTCAGCAAGGCAGGATCCAAGTGTGGAGGAGCTTTGTGTGAAGTTGAGAGGGTTCTGTGTGGGGGCAATCTGGGTGTGGGCGGCTTTGTGGGGGATCTGGATGCACAGGGTCTTCTTGGGGGGGGGGGGTGTTCTCGTTGCAATGGTAATGGGACTCTGCAAGGGGAGTCCAGGTGAAGGTGGTTGGGGCTTGGGGGAGTTCTGGGTGTGTGTTTGGGGGGGGTGGGATAAA
>NC_133772.1:125591410-125790610 GCF_003597395.2 Chelonoidis abingdonii | reverse complement strand
GTGGGGTGGGGATCCAGGTGCAGCTGGATGGGGCTCGACAGAGTGGGGAATCCAGCTGTGGGTGGCTCATTGGGGGTGTTCCAGGTGCAGGGGGAGTGGGGCTTGTCAGGGGGTGTTATGGGTACAAGGGGGTGAGGCTCAGTGACAAGGTCTGGGTATGAGGGAGTCTGGATGCACGAGGGTTGGGTGGATGGGGGAGCAGCTCCCTATACAGTGATCCCTCCCCCGGCAGCTGAGGAGTGATGGGTTCAGGAAGCATGGGGGTGGGGGGAGTTTGTAGAGCTTCCTGCAGCCAGGGAAGAAATCTGGAGGATGCCGTGCAGGGGAAGAGGAAGTCGTGTCCTCCCCAGCCCCACTGACCCTGGCACACAGGGTAGGAGCCACCAACCAGGTCTTCCCCAGACCTGTCCAGTGCCCCACAGTTATTTACCTCTATGCTGGCTGCCCCAGGCACCTGAAATATATTGCTGGGGAGGGTTGCATGACTACTATTGTGGCTTCCCTTTGCTTCCCCATCAGAAAGTCATTTTCCTGTGGGGAGCAATGAAATCTTCAGGGGACATAAATTCTGTGCATGCACAGTGGTGCATAATTCCCCCAGGAGTAAAAAAGCCAAGTGCCCTGGGTGAGTTGGGACAAGCTGAGCAGAAAGCAGGCTGTTTTCCCTAACTCTGAAGTATTTTGCAGCAGATTAGTGATATTAATAGGGAAGCATGGGCAATGTTAATTATAGAAAGGGGAAATTGTGAGGGGGAAAAATAATTTCTTCTATGCTTTGACTGTTTGAGTTTAGCCAAACCGTTTTAGTTAAATTGTCTCAGTATGATTCACCAATTTTTCTTTACATGTAGTCATCGGGAAAGAGTCATTTATATTTTGCTATTCTCAGTTCTTGTATTTTCTTGTAACAGTATTTTTTTAAATCTATATACTTAACTGAGTTAGCTGGCTGGCTAACGGTGATTTCAGCAGAGGAAGAGTCTGCATGAATTCCAGCTGAAGATTCCTACAAGCAAGTAGACGGAAGATGTTGTTTTTGACTGAGCAGACTGTATAGATATGGTGATCAAAGTTTCTAACTGAGACTCAGGTGAACTCAACCTAATCTTTTGGGAACTCCTGAGTTTCTTCTCACTGTGCTTCTGTGCGGACTGACTTGTTTAGATTTAATTTGTTTGTTTATGTTTCATATATAATTGTGAAGATAGTGTGTGGATTATAAAAGAGCCATGTTATGTTGTAAAAATTAAATTATTTATTATGTTTCTTTATCTTAAGAATTTATAAAGTTGTTACTTAATAAAATTCATTCCTTTCATTCCTTTGGGACTTGAATGTGGGCAGGCTGACCCTGTGCAATCCTTGCTAAAAATTCTTGGAGACCCAGAATTCAGTCTCTAGTTGCTATTCTGTGAGCGTTAGGTTTTGGAAGAGGCATTGGAGAAGGACAATTTAGTGAACCCTAGCTCAGTGCTTCTCAAAGCTGGTCCGTGACTTGTGCAGGGAAAGCCCCTGGTGGTCCGCAGGTTCGGCCTATCCCAGCTCCCACTGGCTGCGATTCACTGCTCCAGGCCAATGAGGGCTGCAGGAAGCAGTGTGGGCTGAGGGATGTGCTGGGCGCCCTTCCTGCAGTCCCCATTGGCCTAGAGCGGCGAACCGCAGCCAGTGGGAGCTGTGATTGTCCGAACCTGCAGATGCGGCAGGTAAATAAACCGGCCCAGACCACCAGAGGCTTTCCCCGCACAAGCAGCGGACTGGCTTTGAGAAGCACTGCTCTAGCTCACCCAAAAGTTACGCTTAGGCATCTAAATCCTATTTTTAAAAGCTCTGGGCACCTGTAGCTGTTGTTGACTTCAGCTGGAGTTGTGGGTGCTCAGCACTTCTAAAATTCGGGCCCTAAATATTATAGCCACCAATGGTGTTAATGGCTTTCTCTAGTATACTTGGCCCTTAAGTCACAGGCTGAAATGTCGAGATGCTGAATTAGCAATGCTAACATCCTTGGCAAAATGTACAGAACTAGGCTCCCATATTCAGCTGGGCGACACCACAGAAAATTCAGTGTACTGGAAAATCCGATGCAAAGTGAAAATTAAACTTGGTGTTACATTGATTTCTTCTAAGTGTTAATGAAGGAGAGAAGGAGACCAATAATACAAGATCAGAAAATGATTACTTTCAATAAAAATGTATAAACTCACACGTACATCAGCATAATAGGCCTGTTCTTTCAAACATTTAGGGCTTGATCTTACTTCCCTGAAAGTCAGCTGCAGTTTTTGCAACTGACCTTATTGGGCATAGAGTAAGCCCATGTAAATGTAATGACCTCTCACAATTGTTTTTTCTGATTAGTTACTGCTCGATTTATTTAATTTAATTCTTGCCTGTATGAAGCTCAGGACAGATTCACAAAGAGATTTACAGCACTTCCCATTGTAATGTCTAACTTTTAGGCACGTTGAAATCATATGAATCCACAAAGTCTGGGTTAGGTGCTTACTCTCCCTATAAAATGAATGGGGAGAGAGATGTGCCTGAGAATGAGATCCATAAAAGCCATCATTTTTTTTTCAAATTTTTAAAAAAGATTATATGTAAGTACAGTACAAACAGTTTCTTTACACAACTATAATGCAATTTGGACCAACTGGCAAGAAAAATAACAAATATAAAAACTGTTAGGTCTCAGTCCAAAGTTTTCCCTTTAGTACCAAATACCACAATGTACAGATAATACAAATGTTTACAAATTTTAAATAAAAAATACAGTATATTAGGCTTTGTGTGTGTGGTTTGGTTTTTTAAAACTTTTTCAGAATTTATCGTTAGACAGATGGCAAAGCTATAGCTGATTGGTCCGCTTCAGTTCCTTAGATAGATACTCAGATTTCTATCATTCACTACAGTGCTCTCCATTGTGGAGAGTTGGAAACACAGTCAGGTGTTGTATGCCATTTCTTAGAACAGAGGCTTTGATGAGGGTCCAGAAGCTCACTGAGATCTCTATGCCTACCGCCACCTCCCTCAAACGCTGCTTGGGATTAGCTACATATTTTTGAGATGTGTATGCTTAGGTCTGAGGCCTGGGCCCAAATCTTCTGTATGCTCTATAAGAGTCTTCTGCTTCACCCACCAACCCAGCCCTACTGACTGACCAACAAAGCAGCATTGAACTGGGAAGAGAGGAAGCCCTGCAAGACAACATTTACCATGCATGTGCAGCTGGGGAATACACAGTAGAGAGGACTGGGTGCACGCTTCCCTCTACACATCTGAGGATTTGCTTAATCATGACAGATTTAGAGCTCAGCCCCATACTGAGGTACACCTCACTTCCAGCTGCCATGCAAAAGAGAGAATCCAGAATTCAAAACAGAAGCAAAAGTGCCCTCCTTCTGCTACTTTAAAACCTATAAATTATAAGGGATGGAGAGGCTGGGGCCAGGCAGGGAGTCACCTAGTCTAGTATATGGGAGATGCTGGTAAGAGAGGAGTGTCCTAAGCCCTGCCCCTCTAGGGGAGTTAGACACCTAAGTCTGGGCTGAAGGGAGGTGCTTAGCTCTGTTTACGATCTACAGCTGGGAACCCCTTGTTTTGATGAGATTACAAGTTTGGTTGATATACATAATAGCGTTGATTTAATATTCTTATAAGGTCTTTGACTTGGTATCATCTCACATTTTGATTAAAAAACTAGAACAATATAAAATTAACATGGCAGACATTAAATGGATTAAAAATTGGCTAACTGATATGTCTCAAAATATAATTATAAAGGGAGAATTGTCATAGAGCAGATGTTTCCAGGGGGTTCCCACAAGGATTGGTTCTTGGCCCTATGCTCTTTAGCATTTTTATGAATGCCCTGGAAAAAAACATAAAAATGGTCACTGCTCAAATTTGTAGGTTACACAAAAATTGGGGGAGTGCTAAAAATGAAGAGGACAGGTTATTGATACAGAGTGATCTGGATCACCGTAAACTGGGCACAAACAATATGTGTTTTAGTATAGCTAAATGTAAATGTATACATGTAGAAACAAAGAATGTAGGCCATACTTAGATGATGAAAAACTCTCTCCTGGGAAGCAGAGATTCTGGAAAAGATTTGTGGGTGGTGGTGGATAATGACAAATCATGGATAATGACTCATGAATGCTGTACATAAGCTCCCAGTGTGATGCTGTGGCCAAAAGGCCTAATGTGATACTGGGATGCATAAGCATGGCAGTCTTGAATAGAAGTAGAAAGGTTATCTTACCTCTGTATTTGGCACCGATGCAACTTCTGCTGGAATACTGTGTCCACAAGTTAAGAAGGATGCTATAAATTGGAGAGGATTCAGAGAAAAGCTATGAGGCTGATTAAAGAATTGGAAAACTTGCTTTATAGTGATCAAATAGACTCAAGGAGCTCAATCTATTTCGTTTAACAAAGGGCAGGTTAAGGGATGATTTGATTACAATCGATAAGTATTTACATGGGGAACAAATATTTGATAATGAGCTCTTCAACCTACCAGAGAAAGGTATATGCCTGGAAGTTGAAGCTAGGCGAATTCAGACTGGAAATAAGGCGTACATTTTTAATGGTCAGAGTAATGAACCATTGGAACAACTTACCAAGGATCATGGTGGATTCTCCATCAATAACAATTTTTTAAATCAAGTTTGGATGTGTTTCTAAAAGACATGCTCTGGGAATCATTCTGGGGAAGTTCTATAACCTGTGTTAGACAGAAGGCCAGACTAGATGATCACAATGGTCCCTTCTGGCCTTGGAATCTGTGAATCCTGGAGTTAGGCTGTGGTGTTTCTTGCTGAGGAGACAGGGGCCAGGAGCTGATCTGTGGCACTGCCGGTGGGTTCTGAACAACCATTATTTTTTTCCCATGGGTGCTCCAGCCCCAGAATACTCATGGAATGGGCACCTATGGGCTCATATAGAATTTTTACAGTGAAAATGTAGGTGCTGTTTAGGTGTCTACAGGGTTAGGTAGCAGCCAACTGGGGGTTTTGTGGTTTGCAGGGGTGCCTAAATCTGGGATCTAGGTGCCTAAATCCCTTTGTGGATCTGGGCCTCTGTGATCTGGCTTTCTCCCATGGCCATGCTCACTACTGCTTCTCTTGCTGTCTGCTGGCTTTTGCTGCTGCTTTCTCCCTCTCACACACAGGCACACACATCTGCAACCCATCAATCCCCCAGCCCCTTCATTTGCAGGCTAATCCTGGGAAACCCCTCAGCCCATGTGGATTAGCTTCTGAACGCCTTGCTGTGCTGCCCAGTGCCTTGGGCTGTGGCACAGTTTCATTCCCAATAAGTAAAGCTGAATGCAAGTTAAGTTGAACAAGTGGAACTTTATTAAACTTGGTGGACTGCTCTGTCCATGTGGCTGAGTTGCTTCCAGCCTAAACTTCCCACATTCCCTGTTCCCCTTGTGTCCTGTTAATAACAGACCCGCCAGGGAACATTGGCACTCCGACTCCAGTTCCACTGATCATTTTACATTTTCTCAGTTTTACAAATATTTTAATATAAACATTAAAAATAAATAATTGACACTCAGATCCTCTCCCCATGTCCTCCCAGACAGAGGTTGCTAGCACGTAGCTGAGTTGGAGTCTACTTTTAATCACAGACTCAGCTGGTCACGTAATCTTTGAGATAGTCTGATCTCTTCAACAAGCAACTGCACTGGGAGTGACCTATCTCTGTCACCTGTCTCCATGTGTTGCAAACTCTCTCTCTCTCTCTCTCTGTGGAATCTCCTCCCTCCCTTTGGTGGTGGCCTCCGGATGGTTCCCTCTCTGTCCATTCTGTGACGATCTCTAGGCTTCCTCTGGCTGTTGAGTCATCAGGCTTAGAGGTGACTCCTGCACCTTCTAATCACTTGTTCCATTTGCCTAGTCACCTCATATGAGCTTGGTGCAGTGCATCCCCTCACAACTCCTTTAATTCACTCCTCTGGTGTCTAACCGCTGGATCCTGGAGTTGCCAATGCTATATTTCAAAAATAGAGACAGATGTTGGGTGTCCCAGGGGTGTCAGTCTGTCCTGACAGGGGCAGGGGGCAGGTGTGGGGCGGTGTCCTTAGAGGGAAGAGAGGGCAGTGATGCGGGCGGGGGGGGCAGGGAGTTTCTCATGGTAAGGAGCGGGGGTCAGTTCCTGGGGGTAGAGGACTTGTCTTTCCTGGTAAGAGGCAGGGATTTGTGCCCAGGTAAGAGATTGGTCTCATCCAGCAAGTTGCAGGTGCAGTGCTTGAGGATTCAGTGTCTCCTGGCAAAGTAGGGGGCAGCACACAGGGGTTTGTGTGTGTGGGTGTATCACTTTTTCCTGGAGGGAAGGGGTCTCTCAATGGGACCAATCCAGGCAGGATCCCTGGGACAGAGCTCACTCTCCTGTCCATGTTCCTCCACACCAGGTCCCGGTCTCTCCTGCTCCCACAGCCAGGGCCGTGGCTCCTGCTCCCAAGTAGATGGAATGCCTGCACAGCATTGTGCAGAAACTGGATAACAGGGAGCATCTGCAAAGTGTGGCCAGTTAGTGACTGGGCGGAAGAGTTGCCTCCACCAGGTAGCACAGAGCAGGAGCCAGGGAAAATCCCACCTGGCTTGGCTGCCAGGCAATACACCTCTCAAGACAATGACACCTCCTCCTTCCCACCGGATGCCAACACTCCTCCACTACCAGGGACCAGACACACTCATGGTTTACACATGGGATATAAGGCATCCTGTACTGATTTAGTATGGGCTAGGCAATTTTTCATTTAAATAAGAGACATCCCTTCTAATACGGTACTGTTAGCACCCCTACAATCCTCACAGGAGTCCCTGTCTCCAGGGCTGCTAGATCCTTAGCTGACCTGCTGTACTTGTGGAAGAAGGGAAAGAATTGACAAGGATTTGTAGGGGATCTTAATGCATGTCAGTTTGTTAGCAAGAGTTAGGCCAGCTGTAACCCTTATGACGTGAGACATGTAGAAGCGAGGATAGTGTGAGGTGAGTAGGAAAGAACTGTGTGAGAAGTTATCACGACCTTACCTAATAATCAAATGCATAGACTGGCACCCAGACGCTGAGGAAAATAAGATAGCAGGATAGCCTATGCATAAACAAACTGCATCTGTTGCTCATTATTGTCTGTAATATTGCTTGCTATTGTCTGTAACAAAGGTATAAATGCTTGCTGTAATTGTTTACCTGTTGAGAGTCCTGTCCGGGACTGGGGCAACCCTGTGTCCTGGGGCACTCCCTCCCTCTATTGCAATTACTGGAGAAATAATAAAGTATTTGATTTTGCTGCGCCCAAACGAAAAGCGAGAACTGCATCTTTCTCCGACATACTCTAGTGCCTGCTTTCTCTGATTGCTGGTCATCCCTTCTTGGCATTGTCCCCATCCTTCCAGCTGCAACAAGTCTCCCATCATTGGTAGCAGGGTTTTGATTCTTAACCCCATCAGTGCCTGTGCTGGACTGCTTTGGCACCTCTATGATACAGTATTCCTGCATGCCAAAAATGCTAACAAGGTGTCTAAACCCTTGTGTAACAGTCTCTTTGGACAGGTCTACACTCAACAGTTAAGTTGACCCAGCTACATCAGTCATGGGTGTGAAAAATCCATACCCCTGAGTGATGCAGTTAAGTTGGGTCTAACTCTCAGTGTAGACAGAACTAGGTGTCCAGGTGAATTCTCCTGTCAAACTATATACTGCCTCTTGGGAAGGTGGATTACTTACAGTGACCAGAGAACCCCTTCTGTCGCTGTAGCGAGTGGCTACACTGAAGTGCTACAGCAGCATAGCTACAGAGCTGTAGCTGTGCCACTGTTGAGTTTCAAGTGTAGACCAGCTGTGAGTTGTTTCACAACTGATTCCACCTTACCATTGTTGTATGGGTATGATGCAGAGGAGGTGTGCTGATCAAACTCCCATTTGTGTGGAAATTTCTTGAATTCTTCCAAGGCAAATGGTGGGCCATTGTCAGTGAATACAGTGTCTGTAAACATAAATGCCGTATCTTCCAAAGTAGGTCTTCAGTTTGCCAGCCACTGACTTGCTTCTTGTATCAGGCAAGGCATCAACTTCCCAAATATGTGAACAGTAGTTCACTGTAATCAAGTACTGCTTTTCACTGAAGGTAAATCAGTCAGCGCCTACCTTTTCGTATGGTCAGAGGGGAAGCTCATGTGGTAAAAGTCTCATTCTGCTGGTGGTGATCACATGACCAGCAGGTGTCACACCCTTCTATCAAGAAGTGAAATTGCGTACTCATTCCCAGCCAGTGAACATACTCGAGTCTGTCTAAGACAGCTGTCAGTGCCCAGGTGCGAGACACGCATTTTTTGCATGACATTCTTATGTAATGAGGCAGGAACAACAGCCCTCTGTTCTCAAAATATGATTCTGTTCTGCAGACTCAGCTCATCTTTAATTTGAAAATATGATACTTGGCTTGTGTCTTCTGGTTACTCTGATGTTATCGCTTTTTGACTGCCTGTAGCCATGTGTCCTTTTCGTAGCCTCTTTGATTTCATCCAGCTTTGCTGATGAAACTAGGAGATTGAATCCATTAACATGTTGCATTAGGTCCTGATTCTGGGTACACATGCCCTGCCTAGGGTGTCAGCTAACACCAGTAATCATCTTATCTCTACCTGGTAGCATTGGAAGCACATCATATGTGCTGCAATCTCTTTGGAGCACTATGAAGGGGCTTTGCCATGATTGTCTTGAGGGGCATGTGGCTGGATGACACTAATACAGAGTGGTCATAGGCGTACAGATGGCATGATTACTCTACTCCAAATACCACAGCCAGAAGCTCTTTTTTTATTTTGGCATACCCCTGTTCAGGGCTCTACTGACATAAGTGATCAGTTGCTCCTGCAAAAGAGCTGCAGTCAATCCTCTCTCTGATGCATGACACTGGAGTGTCAGTAGTTCTTCTGGGTGGTATGTCGGGAAAGGGGAATCCGTTATAATGTTTCAGTGTGTCAAATGCTTGCTGTTGGGAACCTGCCCAGTCCCACTCAACATTTTTGCCTTGTGAGCTGATGTATGGGTTCTGCTACTGCAGCCAGGTGTGGACAGATCTTGGACAGAAAATGTATCGTTCCTGTAAAGTGCTGTACCTCTTTCACATCCACTGTAGATGATATGTCTCTGACTGCATTGATCTTGCTGAGATCTTCTTTCAGACCCTCTGCTGTGAGCAGATGTCCAAAGTATATCCCCCCATGCTGTCTGAGTTTCATTTTTTCTGGGTTGAGTTTTGTGGGTTTTTTTTCTGCACTGGTGTAGAAAAGCTTCTTGTTTTCCTCTGAGGCACTCATCACCTTTGAAAACATCTCATAGGCTTTTAAAATAATCTCCATAATCCATGGGACTCCACACTTTGCTTCTTGCACTGCAGCTATAGAGCTCTGACTCTGCACCCTGGTCATATCCATGGGTTGTATGGCTGTATTCCACAAAAGGTGTCTCTGATGCTTCCATCCACCACTACTGACTTCTGTTGGTACCATCTGTTATTTTTCAGGTTAGTTACTATGAGATCGGATTTTCCTACAGGCTGCGCTATGCTCTTATTGTACATTATTAGATTGCACCTGCTGTTTGTAATGGGTGTGTTTTTCAGTCCAATTCACCCCAAGGAATCACATTGCAGTTGGCTCTGCTATCAAGTTGAAATTGCACATGATGTTTCCCTATTGCCATTGTGCGTAGTTTGGTATAATCTTTTGTTGCTTTCCTGTCCTGACAGCCTGAACTTGATATGCTTTCAGACTCAAGGAGTCATGATGGCATCACCTTTGTCTGATGTACCATCACCTTCTTGTACATGTCTGACCGAATCTTTCTTGGACCTTCTTCAGTTCTTGCATACACCGCTAACAAGGATCAACTTGCAACATTCTTTGTAGTGCTGTCCTAATATGGGACACTTCTCCTTTACCTGCTCATGCTGTCTCCCTCAGTAAAAGCATCTCATTATGGTTGTGGAACCCAAGCCACCTGCTGTCCTTTGCTGTTATCTTACAGCATGTACTTTTGGGGGTATTGTGCCTGCTAGGACTTTCATCCTTTCTCTTGTCTAAGCATCTGGCTAATGTGAGATCGCCTCCCTGGAGTCACAAACTAACCTGTCCAAGTCAGGGAGCCTGTTAAGTCCCCAAAATTGCATGTAGCAGCCACTGTGGGTCTATCTCCTCCCCTTTGGATTGGATTGCAGTACAGATCTCTCTGGCTTGTTCCCCAATACAGCAAAATAATAATTTTATTTTCCTGTTGCTGTCATTGTCCTTCTGTGTGGCCACGTCTGTGTAAAGATGAATTCCTTCATCCACTGGGGTCCATTGCTGGACTAGGTTTGTGTCTGTGAAATGCCAGACTCTGAGGGACTTCAGACTGAGTTTCATGGCTTACACTGCCAGCTGCTGCACTGCAGAGAACTCACCACTCAGACACTGCTATCATATTTCATTCACAAAGATTGTAACTGAATGTAGATTAAGGGTATGGCTACATTTGCAGCTGTACAGCGCTTTGGGTTAAACCTGTCTTCGTACAGCTGAGTAGGGAAAGCGGTGCAGTCTGTCCACACTGACAGCTGACAGCACACTGTCGTGGTCCCATTTGCAGAGGCATTGGGAGCGGTGCATTATATCCCAGCATTCAAGTGGCTGCAATGTGCTTTTCAAAAGAGGGGGTGGGGTAGAGTGTGACAGGGGGAGAGAGTGGATTTTTGGAGCCGACATTGTGTCAGCACCCTGCCTTGCAAGTTCCGACCCCTCCCCCCAGCAACCCTCTCTCAGGTCTGGTCTACACTACGCGTTTAAATCGATTTAAAGAGCGTTAAATCGATTTAATGCTGTACTCTTCCACACTACAACACCCTTTATATCGATATAAAGGGCTCTTTAAATCGATTTCTGTACTCCACCCCGATGAGAGGAGTAGCGCTAAATTCGATATTAACATATCGGATTACGGTTAGTGTGGACGGAAATCGACATTATTGGCCTCCGGGCGGTATCCCACAGTGCTCAATTCCACTGACGCGCTCTGGACAGCAATCTGAAACTGGATGCAGCGGGCAGGTATAACAAGGAAAAGCCCGTGAACATTTTTGGAATTACATTTTCTGTTTGCACTTAGCGATGCGAGTCTCTGATCAGCACGGGTGGCGATGGCAAGTCTCCAAATCCAAAAGAGTCCAGCATGGACCGAGGAGATAACTTAGAATCTGATCGCTGTATGGGGAGACACAATCTGCTTGATCAGAGCTCCGTTTACAGAACCACACAATGTCCAAAGCGTTCTGAAAAAAAATCTCGCAGGATACACACTCGGTCCGCGCTCGAACCAGCCTTACATAGCTTTTGCAATGTTCAGACCTACTACTGTTTTTTGGGTTGAGTTCTATTGTTGTGATGTTCATAGGAGTGAGACGGCGGCGTTGACCTAAGGAACATGTGACAGGTCCACCTGGAATGCTGGGACATGCCATCCTTGCGATGTCAAGTATATTCTTATCTTTTGTGTGTTTCCTCCAACCTTGGCTGGCGTGAAAGACACCAGTGAAACAAGAGCGGGTCCTGACAATATGCAAAAGCGAGTACAGGCGGGCGAGAGTGATTGGTGCATAGTGAGTTCTTCACTGAACTCCCACACCCAAGAAGTACTCCTGGAAGCCACATGCAGGATGACAAACAGTACTAGAACTAGCGGGGGGACACGTGCTGACCCAGGCAAAAAGGATTTTGGACCCGGTGTGATGGAATCCCTGGGGATTGCCAAGCTGTAGAAGCGAAAGTTGTAGGCTTACCCCTTATATAATTTGGCAATCGGCCATCGACTTGGATCTATTCAACCCTTCTGGGTGAGAGACTTAATTAGATGATGCAATCTCCTTATACGTATGGCAGCCGTACGCCTTTGCGGTTTTTGGGTTATTTTTCGCTGTTGGGCTTTTGATGCTTTGTCTATCTGGCATATGTAATTAATACACCAACATTGGTAAAGTATATCGTTGTTCTGTCAGTTCAAGTAGATGGACGCTAGCTTTGCATTTATTAGTCCTAAAAATCTAGCTGTCTGGAAAGTCTCATAAGATTGGGGCCAGAAACAACTGTGTTTGTAGATTCTCTTTCGCCACATTGTCCGGTATATGGGGGTTGCGTATTAGGGATCTTGATGGGGGCCCGGTCCCGGAGCGGCGGAGCCGAGGCTGAGGGACTGGGGGAGAGCATTGGTGCGGTGAGAGGGGCGATGGGTGCGGGCGGGGCGGGAGGTGGGGTGGGATGGGGGTGGGCAGTGGGAATAGGTACAGTGATGAAATATGAAGGTACATTTGAGGGGTGGGCGAGGATAGTCGATAGGGGGTAAGTCTGTTTGGGGGTGCGGGGTGGGTTGGGATAAGATTGTAGAGGGGAGTGGGGAGGGTGAGCAGGTCGAGTACTAAATATGGGGATAGTCTCATGGAGGTTGGCTGGGTCATAGTATTGTGGTCGAGTGTATGAGTCTGGCTGATGTGTTGTTTGTTTCTTGTGATGTGATGATGCGGCTGCTCGGGTTGAGCTGATTGTGCGGCTTTGTTGGAGGGGCTTGTTTTGCATCGTGATTTGATTTAAGAGTTGACACTCGATTTTATATGTCTATTTTTTAATTTTAGGTTATGGAGACATTTGTTGATCATACTTTTCTTTTGTTACTTTGAAGGATGATGTGTTTGAGGGTAGTGTATGGGCGTGTCTGTTGCTTTGGCGTTGGGCTGGTGGGGAGGTGTTGTTGGTTTGGGTGGTCGGTGGGTGTTTGGGTGGCTTTGGGGATTTGTTGTTGTATGTGGCTGAGTGGTTTGTGGTGGCGGCTTTGTTGTGTTCTGGTGGGGTAGATGTGTTGAGAGGTTTGGAGTTGTTTGGGTTAGTTTGGATTTGATGAGGTTGCACGTGTGTGTGGCTGTAGGGCTGGACGTGGGGTCTTGTTTGGCTGGGGTGTGGTGTGCGGGGTTGTGGGCAGGGTAATGGGTGGTGGGGTGAGTCTGGCTGTGGGGTCGTTTGGAGGGTGTGTGATCTGGGTGGTGTGTTAGAGGTTTTAGGGTGGTGAGGGTGTGGGGTTTGGGTGGTTGGGGTGAGGGGAGGTGTGGACTTGTATTTTGGGTGTGTTTGGAGTTTTATGTGGAGGGTTTTTGGCTGTGTTTGAGTTTTCGATGCAGCACTCGTGGCGTGGAGTCGGGATTTTAGCGTGATAGGGGAGTGTTGTGTTTTTCCTGTGTTCAGTTGCTGCTGGCATCTGCCACGGAGGGGTCTTGGATGGCGAGAACTTCTGTATGTCAGCCTGGAGCAGCTGCTCTCACCTCTGTGATGGAGGATGGGGACAGGGTCCCTCATAAGAGCTGAGGAATGGGGACTGATCAGGCTGATGTAGAGGAGGCAGGCCGTCGGTAGCGGTGTACAGCTGGAAGGGGCATATTGCGCTGTAGACGCTGGAAGGGGATCAGCAGTGTGACTGGATGGGTGACTACAGGAAACGTATAGAGCTGGAAGGGCTACATGAGCAGCCATGGTACGAGCTGGAGTAAATGCTTAGGGCAGCTGTAGGCAAGCTGGAGAAGGGGATCGAAGGCACATGGTGGGTCACACCTCGATCGAAGAAGGAAAGTGCGTAGCATCCCACCAGTGAACATACTCGAGTCTGTCGAAGACAGCGTCAGGGCCCAGGGTCGAGACATCGCATTGTTGCATGACATTCTATGTAAAGGCGGAACAACGAGCCCGTCAAAAATAGATGCTGTCTGCAGACTCAAGCCATCTTTAATTGAAAATTAGACTTGGCTTGTGCTTCTGTACTCGGATGTATCGTGTTTGACTGCGTAGCCAGGTCCGTTCGTAGCCCTCTTTGATTCATCACTTGCTGATGAAACTAGGAGAGTGAATCCATTAACATTGTTGCATAGGTCTGATGGGTACAACAGCCCGCCGAGGGGTATAACACATAATATCTTATCTCACCCTGTAGCATTGAAGCACATCAAATTCGAATCTCTTGAGCACTAATGCAAAGGGCTTGCCATGATTGGTGAGGGCATGTGCTGATGACACTAAACAGGGTCAGACGGCTACAGATGATGATCATCTAAACTGCAAAGACCACACCACTTTGTTTTATTTGGCATAACCCTGTTCAGGGCTCACTGACAAAGTGACAGTTGTGCCTGCAAAAGAGCTGCAGTCAATTCCTCCTCTAGCATGACACCGAAGTGTCAGTAGTCTTCTGTGTAGTCGGAAAGGAATCCGTTATATGTTAGTGTCAATACTGCGTTGAACTCCCAGCCCACTCAAATTTGCCCTGTACTGATGTAGGGTCTGCTACGCAGACAGGTTAGAATCGTGACATAAAAAGTATCGTTCCTGTAAAGTGCTGTACCTTCACATCCCTGTAATGATATGCTTCGACTGCATTGATCTGCTGAGTAATCTTTCTTAGACCTCGCCTGGAGTCAATCCAATATCCCCAGTGTCTGAGTTTATTTGTCTGGGTTGAGTTTGTGGTTTTTTTTCTGCATGGTAGAAAGTCTGTTTCCTCTTGCACTCATCACCTTGAAAACATCTTAGCTTTTTAAATAATCCAATAATCCATGACCACACTTCTCTGCACTGCGCTATAGAGCTCTGCTCTGCACCGGCATACCTGGTGTAGGCGTATGCACGAAAAGTGTCTCGAGCATCCATCCACATATGACTCTGTTTACCATCGTTATTTTCAGTAGTTACAGAGACGATTTCCTATCAGGCTCGCGGATGCTCTATTGTACATATTAGCTTGCAGCCTGCGGTTTGTATGGTGTTGTCATCCAATTCACCCAAGGAATCAAGTGCAGTTGCTGCTCTCAATTGAATTGCACATGATTTCCCTATTGACTATTTGGCGTATTGGTAAATCTTGTGCTTCCCTGTATGCAGCAACTTGAATATGCTTTCAATCAAGGATCATGATGAGACCTTTGTCTGAGTACATCAAACCTTTGTACAGTCTGACCGAATTTCTGAGACCGTGCTTCGGTTTGCATACACGTAAAAGGATCACTGCAACATTTGAGTGCTCGTCTATATGGGACACTTCTCATTTACTGCTCAATGCTGCCCCGCAGTAAAGATCTCAATGAGGGGTGGAACCCAACCAACCGCGTCCTGTGTTAGTACACAGTATCGCTTTGGGGTTGTGCTGCCAGACTTTCATCCTTGTCGCTGCGAAGCAGCTGCTAATGGTATCGCCTCCTGGAGTCAACAAACTAACCGGTCAATCAGGAGCTGTAATCCCAAAATGCCAGGTAGCGCCACTGTGGTCATCGCCCTCCCTTTGGGATTGATGGCAGTCCAATTTTCTCTGCTGGTTCCCTCAATACGCAAAAATAAGAATTTATTCCGTGGCGTAATTGTCTTCGGTGGGCCTACGTCTGGGTAAAGATGAAGTCCTTCATCCACGGTCCAGTGCTGGACAGGTTGGTCTGAAAGCAGACTCTGAGGAATCAGGCAGAGTTTCATGCTTACATCTCGCCAAACTGCTGCCCCCGAGAGAACCACCACGCAACACGGTATCAAATTCATTCACAAAGATGAATACTGAAAAGATAAGGAGGCCTAGATGCAGCTGACACGCGTGGTTAACTGACTACACGATAGGGAAAGCGTGCATCCTCACATGACAGCTGACAGCAAATCTTGTCGGTCCATTGCAAGGCATTGGGAGCGGTGCATATATCAGCAGTCAAGTGGCGCAATGTGCTTTTCAAAGAGGGGGAGGGACAGGGGAGAGAGTGGATTTGGACGCATTGGTCAGCACCCGCCTGCAATCACCCCCCCAGTCAACCTCTCTCAGCGTCTACTACGCGTAAACGATTGAAAGAGCGTTAAACATCATGAATGCTGTAACGCTCCCCACAAAACACCTTATATGAATAAAGGTCAATCGATCTGTACTCACCCGAAAGGAGTAGCGCTAAATCGATAAACATATCGATACGGTAGTGTGACGGAAATCGAACATAATGCCCCGCGGCGTATCCAACAGGCACCATGACCGCTTCTGGAAGCAACGAACCGGATGCAGCGCAGGAAACAGGAAAAGCCCGTGAACTTTTGATATACATTCCTGTTGCCAGCGGAGCTTGAATCCCCGCCAAACCGGGGGGGGGCCCGATGAAACAGTCTCAAATCCAAAAAGACGCCAGCAGGACCGGACGGAATACAATCTGATGACTGTAGGGGAACAAATCGTGTATCAGAGCCCGTACAGAAACGAAATTGAAACGTTTGAAAAATCCCAGGATACACAGACGTGTGCGTTACAAGAACAGAAGCCAGAAGACCAAATGGACACTCATGGATGAGGGGTACTGAGGACTCCAGCTATCGACAGTCACAGCAGTCCGTGAACAGATGCATCCTGCTGAGCTCCAATCGCTGTAGTCAAACACAGTGGTGGCGTGTTCAGAAACTCCTCATTTCTCCCCCCACGACGGTGAAAGAAAGGAAAGAATCAATCTTGACTATTTCATGCACCGTAGGCACTGAATGCTGCTGGTAGACCCGATGCTGCAGCAGTGAAGAGCAAGTATCGCTCTCTCCCTCTCCCTCCCCGGTGGTAAACCGGGTGCATAGGATAGTAACTCCTCATAAATCATAACTGGACATCGAGCAACATGAGTACTCCAGTAGATAGAAACGGCTCATAACCAGCTCAAATAGCAACTGGGCTTAGCCCCTCCCTTTCCTGGAAAGAAAAGATTGGTACTGCTGACTGTCATGGCAGCAGCATGCTGCTCCTCTCCCCCACACCGCTTAATCCCTGCCTGAGGACACATCGCGCCGGGAGGCGCCTCCCTCATTTAAATTCCCTACAACAACAGTTCTATGCCCTGCATTCGATTATCATCCAAAGGGCAGGACACTGCCACGGTATCAGGGAAGGTGGGAGAAAGACAAGGGTGGGGTTGTTGCAGGGCATCCCTGTGAATATGAAACGAGCACGGTCTGATACGAGGTCCCTAAACATTGCCCTATCAAGGCAGGACTGACTCATTTAGATATAAGGGAGGGGACTCAGTCCCAAGTGAGTCAATCCAATTGGCTTGGCGTGCCCCAGCCAGATCAGCAGGGGCTCATGATAGAATGACACAGAACAGAGAGGAAAGAAATGTCGCTCATAGCAGTCTCCAGCAGTAACGGTACAGAACGACGGATACATCTCTGCTTACAATGCAAAAGCAATGAAGCGCGTTACGCGAGTATCGCGCTCTCACGATCCAGTACACAACGTGCTATGGAAAAAAAAAAGGCTGAACGGCTCCATGGTTGCCGGCATGCCGGTCTGCAGGCAATCCAGGAAAAACGCGGCAAGGATGCAGCGATGTTCCGGACAGAATGACTGACGACTTTACCAACCACCCGCGACAATAAGATCACCAGAAATTCCCAAGGAGCAGGGGAGACGGAAATATGGGAAAGTACGGAAAATACCCACATTGCAACGTTTCACCGAGACAGGAATGACTGACGACATTTACCAGAAACACCCGCCGACAATATGATCAACCAGAAATTCCCAAGGGGGCAGGGGAGACTGTGGGAACTATGGGATAGCTACGGGAAGAGCTACCCACTATTGCAACGCTTCAGAACTTCAGAAATCGACGTTAGCCTCGGACCATGGACGCACAACGCCGAATTACTGTGCCTAGTGTGGCCGCATGAAATCGAATTTATAATATCAGTTTTATAAAACCGATTTTAGCTAATTCGATATTATCCCGTAGTGTAGAAGTGGCCTCAGTCACTGAAAGCAAACAGCAGCTGTTTGTTTTTTTCTCACAGACCAGATAAGCAGCCAATCGCCAAAATGGACCCCCCCCCCCCGCGCTGCTTCTCTCCTCAAGCAAACAATAGCTGTGGGCGTTCCAAAGGGAGCCCGCCTGCCTCTGCTCATTCTCAGCAAACAGTAGCTGTGTTTGTTTTTTGGATAAGCAGCTCCCGGAGCCCGGAGTTCACAACAAAACAAAGAGAGGCATCACAACAAAACGAAGAGTGGAACCTTCACTTAAAAGGATTATGGGGAGTTTCCAGAGATCAGTCACTGCGTACTAAAGTTACTCCCCGTTTGCACTGGTGCCCCAGCACGGCAGCAGTAGCACAATACACTTTATTCCTCTCAGGGAGGTGGAGTACAAGCAGCTCTGTAGCCACAGAGATACAGCGCTGTATGTGCCTTGCCAGTGTGGACGAGGAGTGAGTTACAGCGCTGTGGACGGCTTTATTGCACTGTAACTCTCAAGTGTAGCCAAGGCCTAAATTGAGCATGTGGTGGAACTTTATTAAACCTGTTTCCCTGGTGTCCCATGAATAATTATATCCCCAGGAAACATTGGCTTTCTGACTGTAGTTCCACTGATCATGATACAAGGGCTTTCTATTGTTTCTAGCTATCACAACATAAATGGCATTTAATTGTTCTTTCTGTTTAGCCTGAAAGAAAGGTGCTTAGCACATCCATTGGCTGTGATTCTCTATAGATCAAAGACCTGCTTGATAGTTGCCATTAACACTTTCTTAGCAAAACAGTATAGTGGAAAATGTAAGGCAACCTTAACTATAGGCATCTCTACTTCTCTATTTTCTTACTTGTGAGGGATTCCATACAAAAATACAGGGGTTGCAGCAAATTGTACTCTGTTAAATCATTGCTCACTTTATGAGGTTAATACACAGGTTTAACAGATAGCAGAATTTGGCTCAGGATCTCACTAGACTGGAGAGAGCAGCAAATATGTATACATAATATTTCTAATCCCAGATATTCATTAATGGCTTGATTCTACAGCCCTGATGCAGCAAAACTGAGTTCAGTGGGAGTTTTATCTGCAAATAGCCTGCAAAGTCAAGCTGGCAAAGTTAGGTCCATTTATACCTCCCTTTCTGTTTTATTCATCCGCTTCTCATTCATGAACACTAAGAAGACATCAGCAATGTCTTCTTAGTGTTCATGAATGAGAGAAGGGAACCAATAATACAAGATCACACAGTTGTTACCTTATAGTTATGCTGCATGTTGTTAATGGCTGCCATTGAGCAGGTCTTTGATCTATAGACAATCACAGACTTGGTTAAAGCCAATGGTTGTGCTATGGAGTCTTCTTTCGGGCTAAATGGTAGAAGAATTAAATGCCCTTTACGTAGTGATAGCTGTAACAGGAACTTACCCCACAATACACTGAGCCATAGGGCAAGGACAGATAAGAAGCTTAGCTATGTGAGCAGAGGGGTTCATTGATTAAAAATGTAGGGGCCTCTGGGTTGTTCTGGCAAGCCGTGAGTGTGTCTGAAAAGCAGAAAGCCAGAAAGAATAAATCCAGCAAACAGTGAGAAAAGGAGTTGTGAGCAGGGCTCTAAGAGGAAGCAGAGAAACAGAGTTTCTTGAGGCACAGAACTGACTTGAGGGGCAGATTTGTGAGCAAGGGAACTGCCTGCTGTTGTTTGTTTCTACTGTGATCAAGAAAACAGGACTTTGTGTACTTTCTTTGTAAATAATCAGGACTCCACCAAAGAATAAACCTGACTTGATCATCAGTTTCTTCTCCCAGTGGAAACAATTCTGCAAGACCTCAAATGTTTGCCTTGCTCGGGCCAAAGGGACAACAGTATCTATATGGGAGATTTCCAGGACTGCTCTCAGGTAGAACATTCTTACTCAGTAACCCTTAACGTGCCTTAGGCTGTCTCTGCACTGTGCACCTTACAGTGGCACAGCTCTGCTGCTATAGCCGTGCTGCTGTGAGGTAAGCAGTGCAGGTGCTCTTTGTTGGCAGGAGAGAGCTCACCTGCCTACAAAATAAAACCATCCCCAACAAGGAGCAGCAACTTTGTCAGTGGGACAGCAGGGCCGCCTGGGGCACTGAAGGGCCCCCTGCCACCAAAATGCCGGTTGAAGACCCGGACTGCCGCTGGGCCAAGGCTCACGGGGCCCTTCTGGGGCCCGGGGCCTGGGGCAAATTGCCTCACTTGCCCCTCCCTCTGGGTGGCTCTGAGGGAGAGTGTCTCCTGCTGACAAAGTGCTGTTCACACCAGTGCTTTTTGTCAGTAAAACTTTTGTCGGTCAGGGATGTGGGGTTTTTTTATACCCCTGATCGACAAAAGTTTTACCAACGAAAGTGCAGTGTAGACATAGTCTTAGTTGTAGGGAAATGCAATTCCATTGTGATTTGAACTGTGCCTAAATGTCTGGTACTCCCAAGTTTAATTTGTGCAAACTTTAATACCTTGCTGGTTTGTTGTGTGGAGATATTTCTTGTTTTGAAAACAATATACTAAACCATTCTGACATCTCCAGGCAGGATCAGTTTAAAGCTTTGATTACCTAAGCTTTAAATCCTTAATCTGTGTTTGTGAAAAGGTAGGGAAGTGGGGGGAGGGGAGGAAGAGAGTTAGAGGAGAGAGGGCAGGTTTTGCTCTGTGTCTGGTCAAATATTTAATAACAAAAACAATAGATTTTCTGTTTCACAGATGCACACAAATTTGCTTGCAATAAAAACAAATCAGTGTGTTCATGTGATTGGTATATGCATGTGTGTGCGTACGCTCAAGTCTCTATAAAACTCTGAACAAGTGCTCGTACTCCTCAGTCCTTGCCCCTTTACCCACTACAGCTATTTGCAAGTAAATCATGGCTGTCAGTATGGTAGCAGCTTGATTAAAGTTCAGGGGTTTAATAGATCATTTTAAAAACCCCAAATTACTCCCACTCCCTAGTCGATCCACCTGGACCCTTGCCCTAGGTGCATGGCAGTTTTCAACCAGCACTAGAGAAGCCAAGTCTGGGCCTGAGGTTCCTGCTTATTCCCTCAGGATCCCTTGCTGCAGACCTAGACCAACATTCTCAGCTGTATTTAATCTGCTCTGAGACAAGCTGGCTATGAGAAAATGCAAAGGAAAAGGCACATAAGCAAAGACATGGAAAAACTTGGACAGTTGGCCTGCTTTGTTCACTTGGTAAACTGGAGGCTGGCCAGCAACAGCGGCGCTCCCCTGGCAATACAAGTCTGTTCCAATTAATCGTGTTTAACCATTCTAATCACACTTTAGCACATTAATCCTATTTTCAATCCAAAACACATCTGAAAGAGCGGCATGTGGGCCTTTTTATAGCAACCGCAAATCAGATGTAACTGAGAGACATAGGGCCCTAGTTTACTCTGCACTTTCACTGAACTTAAACTTAATAAAATATGTGACTGAGTTGTGGTTGGATTTACTGCATGATGTTGTTGCTTCCACATATAAATAGATCCCTTAAGTAACTTAAAAACCTGTCAGAAAGAGCAGTGAAAATTTGATTATAAGGTAACCAGTGTGCGTGTTTCTAACAATGACATTGTTCCTCTGGTCAGTGGTACTGAGAGATCTTTTAAAATTTAATCTGTTTATGGATATAAATGATGCTGCACTTGGAATTGCAAGGCTCCATTTTGCCTCTGAACCAATAAAGAATTTAATGATTTGTTTTAACCTTAAAAACATGATATAATAGTCATCTTCAATCCCTAATGTGCTTTCCCCTGCCATTTAACATGATAGTTTTAACACAAGCTTTCAACCCCATGTATCTACCATTTGCGAGTGATGATTTTTTTTGTCCAAATGATCAGACTTAATTGCTTTACTATACACATTGTTTCTGTATTAATAGCCCTAAGTTTTCTCTTCAGTGGGAATAACCTTACTAGTGGATGGCTCCATAATACAATGTTTTGTTCTGTTCCATGGTATTACTATAACATGAATGACAGCAATAACCAAAAAACTTCCTCAAGTTCATTAGTGCCTGAAACTTAACATTTTTAATGCAAATTCAAAAAAGGTGCAATGAAATGTAAATAATGTAGAGCAGTAAGCTAAGTGCACGAGTCTTTAATGTAGATTTGGAGTGGAAATGAAGTTATCAATTCATGCTCAATGAAATATGGTAACAGTTCATACTAGGGTAAGGAAATGTTAAAAAAAATCTTGGATAGTTACCAGAATTACAGCTCTGTGTTTGGTTTTCTAAGTAAACACTTCTAGCTTTTTATGCTACAAATAACAATCTGGACAGATGTATTAGGGGAACCTAAATGCAAACTAGAAATGAGTTTATCCAGGTAAGTAAGGTTTTATTAAACAATTTAATTCATTCCAGTTCTTTTGGAAATTTCAGGTTATGGTTAATGTAGTGTATCAGACAGAAATAGCATTCACAGAACCACCTGCATTTAATATACAACTGTCAGAAATCTCTACTCACTACCACTTACTCAAGAAGAAATATGCAACAATTTGATCAACCCAGAACTTTTAAATATAAAATAAAAATGAATATTGAATACAAAGCAAATTAAAAACTCAGAATGGGAAGGTGTTTGCTTTTCAGTATAACGTGTGTATTTTTCTGAGTTTAGTGAATTAATTGTAGTTTTGGCCTCTTCTGGATTTGGTAGGCATTAGAAAATACTGTCTGTTGGGGTTGTAACCAGGTAAAGAATTAAGGTAATACATTCAAGGTAAGTCCTTGTAAATAAGCTTTTTCAAACCCCATGAAATGGGCAATAAAATAAGACTGTGACAATGACGCCAAAACCAGAAAGCTTGAACTAAAAATATCAACTGATGCGTGAAATATTTCAAAATTTGATAATCCTTTAATGAAAACAACTGGTCTGGTGGGTATGTCTAATATTTTACAAAATCACTCTGCCAGTATAACAAATTGTGAGAAGACAGAATAGCCATAAGAACTAGGGCACAAGACTGTGGTTTTGGAGATCTGTGTTCTGCTCCCACCTCTGCCAGTGATTCATGGTATAACCTGGAAAAGTCTTAACCTTTTTGTGCCTAATTTTCCCTCCTGAAAATGGGGAAGATTCTTATTTCAGAGGTATATTGTGAGGATTAATTCATTTATGCTTGTACTTGAGATCACTGGTTGGCATATGCTTCAGGAATGCAAAGATACCATACTGTAGCCAGGAGTTTTGCCATTGACTTTGATGGGGTCAGGATTCACCTGTTGGTTCGAAACCTAATAAAGGTCCCGGTTCAGGAAAGCACTTTAACACATACCTGTGCGCTCTGCTGAATCAGGGCCTATGTTAAAAATGACGTGGTGTCTGATGGGCCTATTTCCATCCATTTTATCCGTTTTAGAGAGCCCGAGGATAATTTTGGCGTAATTCAGTATGATTATTCCTGCATCTGCTCAAGAGATGCTCAACAATGGAATAACAGAACTTGACTAAAGTTTGTTGACAGTGTTCTGTTGAGGGGGAACTGCCACGGCTTCTCACCCCATGATGTCTGGATCTTGCCAGTACTGTTAATTCCTCACCTTCACATGTACGAATTCATCCACAATTGTCTGTAGAAAGCAATTGAAACCATGCACAGATCAATAGCTGGCACTTCCTTTCTGATCTGAAGATGGATTTTTTTTTTCCTCATAATTTCTTCTCCTTTATTTTTCCCACCAATCCTCAAAGGTAGGCTCTCCATCTCTTAGTCACTTGAAAGCAGAATCATCCCCAGCAATCACCATTAATAGAACTGAAATCACACCAGCTGCAAAAACTTTCCAAAATAGTTTTTCCAAAGCTGTGAAAATACTTGCTTACTCTAGACTAGATTTTGACACCCTCATTGATGCTGAGTAGCATCCTACTCCATAAGTAGTCCCACTGGCTTCAGTTACTATTCAGCGTGAAGTAAGGAACAATTCAAGGGTGTCAGAATCTGGCCCTATCTAAGTGTTCTGGTATTACAGCAAATCTTTTTCCCAAGTAAAAGGTTAAGAAAAATTAGAATACAGTCAGGCTTTAAAAGGGAAAATGTGGCTCATTTTCGTAACTGCTATGAATATTATTTTAACTTTCAACCCAAAGAAAAATGCTGAGTAGAGTCAGATTAATGAATATAACAATTCTGAAAAATAGAAATGATAAAGTAAGAAACAAATGTGTAGGTTCAAAGGCCAGATTCCTATTTATTTACACCAGTGCAAATTTGTAGTAATTCCAGTGGGCCATTTTGGATCTCAGTTACACTGGTATAAATCCTAGAGTAACTTAATTGATTTCAGAGTAACCTGAGGAGCTAATCCAGATTTACACCAGTGTAGTCAAGATCAGAGACTAGTCCAAAAGAATCATTTAAGAAATCTCTTGTAATGCTAATTTTAATTCATATTCAGTTGGCCTCTGACCTCATCCACTCATTTCAAAATAGTAATAGATGAAGATGCATTTTACGGTTTAAAAGTTACTATGGAAGCTTCATAATTTCTTTTCAGGGAGGGTGTAATCCTTTTGTCCTAGATTCTTTAAGAAGGAGTTCCCTTTCAGAAAGAATCATCTTATCTTTGTCCTGAGATAAAACTGCTGCATCCAAGCGCATTTCTTTTCTGCACTATATAAACACTTTTGAACGTCTATAACCTCCTGGAATCGTTTGGAAACTCCCATTTACATATAATCAGATATTCCAGAGGTGAACAAAGGGAATACCATGCAATAATTCTTTTTAGTAGATGGGAAGTCCTCCTCTGAAGCTTTATTTTCTTCTTGTTGAATATTCTGAACGATCCTGCCATTATATTAATATTAACAATTTGTATTGCTGTAGCACCTAGAGGCCTTGATCAGGGATTGGAGATACACTGTGTTAGGCACTGTAGACACGTATGATGAAAAGATGGTCCCTGCTCCTGAAATTCTTACAACACTAACATTTGTCATTTATTAATATGCATTTGTGTTCGAGATGGGGCTAACCTATGATGAGAGTGGTTCTGGCTTTGAATGTGAATCTAAACATCCCCAAATTGCTGATGGGCCAGAACGTAGTTCCTGATGGGTTTTTCAGCTAAGGTTTCTGGCCTATGTCTTGTTTATACAGTACCATCAATACACATAATGACACTTAGAAAAAGATACAGGCCTCAGCTCTGACCTGTGTCTCAGCTCAGCTAAGTTATGCTCCCAAGTGGCCGGGAGATAGAAAACTCACCTGGTAGACGTGAGATTGCTCAACATCTTGTGCTTCAGAGCAAGATATTCCAAAGTGTGGCTGCTAAAAGTTTCCTTCCTGGTCCTTTGATCTGACTATGCCACAACCCTCTATATATCCCTTCACTGTCTTCCCTTTATTAGTGCATCAAATTTAAACTTCTGAATAGCAATCTTTGCCTTGAAAGCCCTTCATAACTCTGTCCCTACCTATGCTGTAGACCTGATCTCCTATCATGTTGCTGTATTAGCCATGCCAGTCACCATTTGTTTCCTTCTCAAATCTGCATCTCCATCTATTTTTCCAAGCTACCCTCGATACAAAGAATGCCCTCCTCAAACCAGCTTGATCAACTACAATCCCCTCCTCATCCAAGTTCTGCCTAACACCCTTGTACCACCACTACTTCCATGATGCCAACAAGAAGTGAACTTTATAAAGCCACAATCCCCTCTAGTTTTCCCAAAGTTCCCTGCCTTCTTCAAGTGAATAGGGTGGCTTTGGGACATTATTTTTTGTGTACTGTTCAGCACCGAAAGCATTGTCAGTGCTGCTAAACAGTACATTATGGTAATAAAGGTACAGGTGCATTACAGGAGGGTTTCATTAGCCAGTGGTGCAATGCTGCATAGAAGCAGTAGGGAAGGGAAGAAATCCTAATGCTACTGGTGAAACTGTTTATGCCCAGAATCCTGAGATTTGATTGCCTTTATTTTAGCCTGCATACAGACAAATGATATTTTTTATAGCAGAACTGGTTGGAAAACAACTTATTTCAAAACTTTTCATGAAGAACCTTATTTTCTGCAAGTTTCACAAAGGAAAGTGATATTTCTGTAACTTTTCATGAAAATTTGTAGTGACATTTTTCTTTTTGAATTTTTTTTATGTTTTTCTACCCTTTCTCTACTCCCCCTCCCCCATCTTTTCTCTTTACTCGCTTTTTGCTATTTTGCCACTGGGGATTGGGAAAGGGAGGAGGAAAGGAAAAAACAAAAACTCAGCATAATTGTTTTCCTTTTGTTTAAAAAAAAAGATATTTTTCAAAAATGTTCATTTATTAAAAAAGGACCATTTTCCAATTATAAGGTTAGTTTTGTAAAATTTCAACCAGTTCTAGTGGTTAGATATGTCCTTGCACAATACTGTTATCCAACCACTTGCCTTGTGTGGACACACTGCAATGCCTGTTACCTTGACTAAGCAGATCCAGGTGTACGTTAAGCTCTCCTTAGGGTAGGAAAAGCTCTTGGCTGGGTCAAGGTTAGTTAATACACTCTGACCTAATCTCAGCGTGTGTGTGTGTGTGTGTGTGTATACACATATAACCTTTCAAGTTTAATGAATTCTCTGGAGTGCATTCATATGAGATAAATTGAGGCCCATGTGAGCTGTAGGTTCTTATTGGCTAGAAGAACCTGGAAACAGTCTGAGATGGTACATTGTTGCAAGAAACTTCTAAAAGAGGGTGGAACCTTAGTCTAGACACATAGCTAGGAAGAAGAGCAGTGTGAGGATTGATTTTGGGCAGATGGGACATTCTCTGGAACTTGGGTAAATTGCTCCTTATTCTGCTCTTAGTTGTGTTCAGTAAAAGTGGAGCATTTTGTGTACATCATCCAAATGTGCTTTGTGAGGGTTCAGTACACAACACTGGTCATAACATTTTCTGGCCTGGGAATCCCCAGAAGAGGGGAATTGAGTGTGGAGCTGTGCTAAGAACAGAGCAGTAACCCCATACCTGTGTATGACTGGGGGACAACAGTTCTGTTTCATGGCAAGCTCTGAAAGTGTATGTAGCCTGCTGGGTGGAGTACTGGCCTGGAAGACGCAGGTTTTAGTCCTGGCTCTACCTGAGTCAGATCAGAGTTCTTCATCCCAGATCATTCTGAATCTATAAGAGCAGAGACTTAAACCAGAGTCTTCCTGACTAGCACCCTAACCACCAGTCTCTGGACTGTGAGAGTCAGTCTTGCTCTCTCCAAAAACAGTGAAGACTTTGTCAAAACTGAGACATCTTGGCTTCAACAAAACAGCATATTTTGATGAATCTAATTCAGTTGAAAATATTCTGACCCATTCTAGTGTGGATTTAATTCAAGACTCTACATCGGGGTGGGCAAACTTTTGGCCCAAGGACCACATTGGGCTTGCAAAACTGTATGGAGGGCCAGATAGGAAAGGCTGTGCCTCTCAAAACAGCCTGGCCCCCACCCCCTATCCTACCCCTCCCACTTCCCAACCCCTGTCTGCCCCCTTCAGAACCCTGACCCATCCAACTCCCCTCGTTCCTTGTCCCCTGACTGCCCCTGCCCCTAACCACTCCCTAGCAGGACTCCCCACCCCTAACCATCCCCCAGACCCTACCGCTTATCCAACACCCTGCTCCCAGTCCCCTGACTGCCCTGATCACTATCCACACCCCCACCTGCTGACAGGCCCCCCGGGACCCCATGCCTATCCAACTCCCCTGTTCCCCTCCCCTAACCCCTATCCACACCCCCGCCCCCTGAGACTCCCGCACTTATCCAACCCCCCGTATTCCCTGTCCCCTGACAGCCCCCCAGAACCTCCACCCCATCCAACCACCCTGCGCTCCCTGTCCCCTGACTGCCCCCTGGGACCCCCCACCCCTTATCCAACCCCCTGACCCCGGCCCCCTTACCATGCGACTCAGAGCAGCATGTCTGGCAGTCGTGCTGCCCAGCCAAAGCCAGATACACTGCCACGCTGCTTGGCAAAAGCGTGCAACTCCCGCTGCCCAGACGCTGCCTGCGCTGCGGCATGGCCATGGGGGAGAGGGGATAGCGAGGGAGGGGCCAGGAGCTCAAGGGCCAAGCAGGATGATCTCATGGGCCAGATGTGTCTCGCGGGCTGTAGTTTGTCCACCTCTGCTTTACATACTGTTCTATCTGGTCTAAGCTTAACAGTGATCAGTTTCATTAAGTGATTCTCTTATTTTCTAAAGCTAAGGGATAAGCTTTGTAGGAGCCAACTAAATGGCAGGCTTTGGTTCAGGCCCATCTTTAATTAAACATACATTGTGTTACATCCAGCCATCTGTCCATCATAAGGGCCCATACATTTGATGGCAAGGCTATCTGTTTGGGACTGAGAGGGAGAAGACCCTATGCATTGTTACACCAGTATAAAGAAGAATTTCTACTTCAGTTCTTGTTTTGCTCCTAACAGTTGTGAGCCCGTGGGATGTAAGCAGCTGATTTAAAATGTTATTCACACTCCTTCCAACACTGCAGCAGTCCCCCAAACATGTGTCCCTAGAGAGCTGTAAGGGCAGCCACATGCCCTCTCCTAAACTGCTTCCAAACTACATTTTTAACAAAGCTGCAGCAAGCTTTTAACCCTGAATAAGCCTGGGAAACAAGGCTCCCACAAGTCTTGGATACCTCTCACTATTGACTCCTAGAGCAAGGTAAATCTGACGCCCACATGTGCTTCTTCCCTTCCCCATCACTGTCCAATCTCCATACAAACATGCACTGGGATAAGGAGGCTCATGGGAGAAGCTTTTAAAAAGTGTGAGAGAGGGAAGTAGTGTGACTAGATGTCCCTGATTTTTGGGTCTTTTTCTTATATAGGTTTCTTTTACCCCCCACCCCCTGTTCTGATTTTTCACACTTGCTGTCTGGTCACCTTAGAGAGAAGGCAAAGAGCTTGCTCACCAGGTAGCAGAAGTGCTGGAATAATTTGTATAGTGGGGGTGCTGAAAGCCATTAGACAAATCTATAAACCCTGTAAATGATGGAAACCACTTAAAACCAGGGAGTGCTGCTGCACCCCCAGCACGCATGCCAGGTAGGCTTGTTTGCATTTGACAAATTCTAGTTGTCACTTGAAAACCAGAATGTCTCTTCTGAAACCCCTTTAATTCCAGGTCTGGGTCGGAAGGTTTTGAGTCAGGCACCTGTGGTTTCAGTTTAGAGTTGTGTCCAAAACGGAAATGCACCTTTTTTATTTAGTTCCATTTAAGAACAGGGTCAAAATCTTAAGATTTCTGCCATCTTGAGTGAAACTCATGAGAGCAATTCATAAGATTTCAGTGCTGTTAAAAGCAACCCCTTGGCACTACATCAGCCTGAAACCCCAATGACAAAACCTATTCAGGATCTGATTGGGGCCTCTTCCCCCATCCTGTCACTGGGCTGGGGTGAGCTAGTTTGGGTCAAAGAGATCCCACTCCAAATCTCCCTCTGAAAATGAGATTTTTCAAGGTTTGAAAACTTTTCTGCAACTCTTTCCACCTCACTTTTCATTCTTTGTGCTGCTCTGCACTTCCAGGTTTTAGCTGGGACAGGGTGCAGAAGTGCAACTAGTGCAAGAGGAGGGGCCTGTTGTGTTAATTTAGATGCCATAAATGGGCCCCCCAAGTCAGAAGTATTAACAAGACCCACTTACTGTTCAACATTAAACACTTTTAAAGATGGTTCTGGTGTTGATAATATGGAGACTGCTTAGTACCATGGCAAACACACCACTAAAAATCTTTTTTACCTTTTACTAGAGAGACAGACAAGAAGGAGAAACAGTTGAAGCATCTGAAAGTATTAGATTTTCATGGTAACAACACCCCTTGTTCCCTTTAGCTGGATGGTCTTCAGAAGGGAAAACCCCTTGTTTGATAGTCTTTTAGATTAGGGGTTCTCAGGACAAATTTTTTGGTGGCCTCAGAGCGCGGCTACCAATTGTTGCTGGTGGCTGATTTCACACTTTTTCCTAAAATACTTAATTAGCTTTAGGAAAAACAAATAAATGTGCACATATACACATACAAATTATTGTAATTTATTTATTGCTATTTAGTAAGTCTGCTGTGAAAAGAGATACCTGTATGTTTGTTAATATCACTTTTCACAGACTTACTCAGCCCTGGCAAGCCTGGGGACAAATTAAGCCCTGGATGGGAGGTCAGAGGAGGCAGTGGGGAGCTAGAGCTTGAAGCCCCACCACCAGACTGCACAGAGCCCCTGGCCACGCCTCTGCCTGGGAGGTGAAGGACATGTCACTGTTTCTTGGAAGCCTCCAGAGGTAAGTGCCACTCAAACCCGCTCTTCTCACCCTTTCCCACACCTAAACTCCCTCCCAGAGCCTGCACCCCCTCTCACACCCCAACTCCCTGCCCCAGCCCAGAGCCCACACCTAAACCCCTCATTTCTGGCCCTACCCCAGTGCCCATACTCCCAGCCTAGAGCCCATACCCCCTCTCATACCCCAGCCCCCTGCCTCACCTCAGAGCCACCTCCCACACTCTGAAACTCTTGGCTCCACCTTCTAACCCAAAGCCCCCTCTTACACACAAACCCCTCATCCTCCTGTACCCTGAACTCCTCATTTATGGCCTCACCCCAGAGCCCACACCCCCTGCCCCAGCCCAGTGAAAATGAAAGAGTGGGTGAGTGAGGGTGGGAGAAAGTGAGCGACAGAGGGAGGGGGGATGGAGTGAGTGGGGGTGGTGTCCAGGGGAAGGAGCAGGGCAGGGGTGGGGGAAAGTGTGTTTGGTTTTGCGTGATTAGAAAGTTGGCAATCCTAGTGATGGGTGGAACACCCAGTCCTCTCATTATTTTTTCAAGATAATGCCACAAGATGAATCTAATAGAGTTTACTTTCCTGTGCGTTTCACCATAGAAAAAGATAATAGACAACAGCAATGTGCAGGAACAGCACTTTCTGTAGGCATATCCTGTAGTTCTTCCCTGGTACCTATTAACTTTTCTTTAGAGTAACTTTTTTCCCAGCGTGCCCTTCTAGCCCTTTAAATTTAGCAGAGATAAGCTGCTGTAGCCCCAAGGTAGCCATTTTGCAGCTGACTTATTGCTGTATATTCCATAGCTGGTAAGTGCTGTTCATAACTCTTGTTATGTTTTCCTTTGTTTTTCCCCTCTCTTATTTTTAAGGAGATTTTACACGCCCACAATTGTCCTCCCCCTCTCTTTATGTTCCTAATTCCTTTGCTTTGTTTTCACAAATTCTACTCTTCTCCCCACATGTGAATGAATCAGTTTAGTTGGTTGCTGGTTTTATCCATGAGTCATAGGTGGAAGATTGAGGGGAATTAATAAAGAAACCAGGCATCAGGTTTAGCAGGGTGACGCAGGCAACATACACTGGCTTCTCAGATTCACAATGTGTACAGTACTTGTGTAGGAAAATATATATTGTGGTGTATTTAGGTCTGAAACTGAGATGGCCTTGTTTTCTGTGCATAACAGCTTTCAGTATGTCTGTCTAAACGGACAGAGGTCATTCTGTTTTCCTAGTGTGGTGGTGTCTGTTATTGAGGGGAGACGCTATGCTCTCACATAAACCATATTTTGGTTCTCATCTCCTTATTATACTATTTAAGTCATCTTAGACTGAAAGTTACACTTTTTACAAACACAAAGAGCTACCTTCATGCCCCTTCGTGTGAATTATTTTT
This sequence comes from Chelonoidis abingdonii, assembly GCF_003597395.2. Lineage (NCBI taxonomy): Eukaryota > Metazoa > Chordata > Testudines > Testudinidae > Chelonoidis > Chelonoidis abingdonii. The sequence goes on along the minus strand of NC_133772.1, from coordinate 125,759,087 downwards.
AAAGCTTTTTTCTATTTTAGATTTTCTTTCTCTTTTATTTATTGGCATTTTTCTACCTAATTCTTCATCCTTTACGTTCCTAAAGAAAAATTATCTCACATCTTTGTTTCCTATGCTACCAGCTAGTTGCTTCTGAAATGGGAACACCAGCAAAGGTGACTGTTACTACTTTTCAGATTACTTTTCAGGATACTCCTCAGTCACAGCTTTTGGCCACATGATCAGTCTTTGTCTGGGGAAACCCTTTTTGGTTTCACTGTGTAAATCTGCACTCACCCAAAACCTGCTCTCATGCTGTTATGTGTTCATATAAAAATGATATTTTTGTTATGAATGAAGCATAGATGTTGCAAAAGAGTTTTAAAAAATAACTATGGTCACAAATGTTTTCCTTTTTTTTCGGGGTTGTGCTGGTTATAATATGAGTGGTTTACATCTTTCAACTCTTTAAATGATTGAACTAAACAGGAAAATATACATTGAATTTTAAATCTTCATTAGGGGAAGAAAAGATGGTCTTGAGTTTAAAGAGTGCCATGGGATCTGGGTTACTAACCTCTTCATACCTCTGTTGGCCCATCTGTAAAAGGCCAATAGTATTATCTGTTGCACAGAAGGTATTTTGAGGTTTAGTCCTTTTTTTGTTTGTAAATCACCTTGAGATCCTCGGAGTGACATCCTGGAAGTGCAAAGCATTGTTGTTAACTTTTCCTGGCTTTTGCACCTCTTTTGAAGAAGTGGCTTTTGGCTGGTCTGAGGATTCTATGACTCCATAAAGGAGGTGGTGGTGAACCCAAAATGAGTATGTTCTACCATTAAGAAGGCTATTGCAATGTCAAAATCTTTTTTCATTTTAAATGCTTCTATGTCCTCCTTGGAAGAACAATTTTAGGAGCTGTATTGCCAGTAATGATTAAATAAAACATGTCATCACTTATTCAGGTTGGCCTGGGTATGAGGATGCCTGCCCTTGGTATACAATGGCATCAATGTAGGCATTTAGTGCCTGTCACAGAAGCTCACATGCAGTTGACTATGTCAATGGGCAGTGTTTTGTGTGTCTGATAAGGTAGCAGCCAGTGGTTAAGATGTCTGTGGATCGGCAGACAAAAGGCATAGTGAATATACCATGGTCGTTCTCTTCTCTTCTGAGATAGGAAGGAATTACTTCTATACGTCAGCATGGGGGGAATGAAAGCAATAAGTCAGTTGCTGAGGCCACGTCTACACTACGGGATAATATCAAATTAGCTAAAATCGGTTTTATAAAACTGATATTATAAATTCGATTTCATGCGGCCATACTAGGCACAGTAATTCGGTGTTGTGCGTCCATGGTCCGAGGCTAACGTCGATTTCTGAAGCGTTGCATTGTGGGTAGCTCTTCCGTAGCTATCCCATAGTTCCCACAGTCTCCCCGCCCCTTGGAATTCTGGTTGAATCATTATGTCGCGGGTGGTTCTGGTAATGTTCTCAGTCATTCCTTCCTCCAGGAACACATCAGCTGACAATCCTTTCGCACGCGTTTTTCCTGGATTGCCTGGCAGATGCCATAGCACGGCACCCATGGAGCCCGTTCAGCTTTCTTTTTTCCGCACCGTATGTGTACTGGATGCTGCGGAGAGAGAGGCGATACTCCAGCGCTACACAGTAGCATTCACTTGCTTTTGCATGATAAGCAGAGATGGTTACCGGTTGTTCTGTACGTTGACTGCCAGAGAAAACTGGCAATGAGATGACAGTTATCTCTTCCCCTCTGTACTGTCCGCTGCTATCATGAGTGCCCCTGCTGAATTTGCTGGGGCGCAACGCAAAAGCAAAATTGGGATTGACTCACTTGGGACTGAGTCAATCCCTCCCTTATGATTTCTAAAAATAGAGTCAGCCTGCCTAGAATAAGGGGCAAGTGTATTAGAGGACCAGTGTATCAGAGCACAGCTGCTCATGTTAGTTTCACAGGGGGTTCCCTGCAACAACCCACCCGTTGCTTCCCTTCTCCCCAACCTTCCTGGGATACCGTGGCAGTGTCCTGCCCTTTGTGTCATGAAGTAATAAAGAATGCAGGAATAAGAAAACCTGAGTGTTTAGTGACATAAAATGAGGGGAGGCAGCCTCCGCGCGCGATGATAGTCCAGGCAGGACATTAAGCGGTGTGGGGGAGAGGAGCCCCAGCATGCTGCTGCATGACAGTCCAGGCAGTACAGAATTTTTCTTTACACAGGAAAGGGAGGGGGCTGAAGCCCCCAGTTGCTATGATGAAGCTGGTTATTAGCCGTTCTGTCCTATCTACTGGGAGTAACCAGCAATGTTGGCCTCGATGTCAACATGTTAGATATTCATGAGGACGGTTACTAGTCCATTGCACCATCTACCACGGGGGAGGGGGAAGGGAGAGGAGCGGATACTGCTCTTCACTGCTGCAGCATCGCGTCCACCAGCAGCATTCAGTACACTTAGGCCAGGTCTACACAACGAGATAAAATCGATTTTAGATCGCAATTTCAGCTACGAGAATAGCATAGCTGAATCGAATATCTAAAATCGATTACTCACCCGTCTTCACTGCGGGCGACAATGTCCGCGGCTCGCCATGTCGAATCCGGAACTCCATTCGTCTGGTGGAGTTCCGGAATCGATCTAAGCGCGCTCCGGGATCGATATATCGCGTCTAGATTGAGACGCGATATATCGATCCCGAGCAATCGATTTTAACGCGCCTATACGGCGCAGTCGTCTAGACGTGGCTATAGGTGACATTGAAAGTAGTCAAGAATGATTCTTTCCCTTTTCTTTCACGTGGTGACGGGGGGAAAGAAACTGAGGAGCTGTTCCTGAACCATGCCAGACACTGTGTTTGAAACCTACAGACATTGGGAGCTCAGCCAAGAATGCAATACTTTTCAGAGACTGCTGTGGACTGTCGGTAGCTGGAGTCCTCAGTACCCTCCATCCATGAGCGTCCATTTGAAATCTCTGCCTTCCGTTCACTTGTCACGCAGTGCTGTGTATCTGGAGATTTTTTTCAAACGCTTTGGCATTTCGTGTTCTGTAACGGAGCTCTGATACAACAGAATTTGTCTCCCATACAGCGATCAGATCTAGTATCTCCCATATGGTCCATGCTGGAGCTTCTTTTGGATTTGAGACTGCATCGCCACCTGGTTGCTGATCAGAGGCTCCACGCTGGGCAAACGGAACATGTAATTCAAAGTTCACGGGGCTTTTCCTGTTTACCTGTCCGTGCATCCGAGTTCAGATTGCTGTCCAGAGCGGTCAGTGGTGCACTGTGGATACCGCCCGGAGGCCAATAACGTCAATTTCCGTCCACACTAACCATAATCATATGTTAATATCGAATTTAGCGCTACTCCTCTCGTCGGGGTGGAGTACAGAAATCGATTTAAAGAGCCCTTTATATCGATATAAAGGGTGTTGTAGTGTGGACGGGTACAGCGTTAAATCGATTTAACGCTCTTTAAATCGATTTAAACGCGTAGTGTAGACCAGGCCTGAATGCAGGTCTCTGTGCTGCCATCCCCAAGACCTTCTCACAGTTAGTGCAGAGGGGAAATCCATATGAGGAATATATAAGAAAATATAAAGGAGAAATATGTAAGGGGTTAAGTCCTGAAGGTCCTCTGTTTGTAGAACTCTTATTGACTTAAATTGGAGATTTGTGCATGGAGGGACTGAAGAATCAGGCCCCAGCATTGTGTGTGTATTAAGGGGAGAAAAAATAATTCATTTAAAAATAAAACTTACTGCAGGCTGATGAGAGTCTATTACATCTGGATTGATTTTTCTGCTTAGTGAATAGGCCAACCTTGTATCCCTGAGTCCTGGTCATAGCTGACCTTTGACAGGGTTTGTAAATCTCTTTCTCTAAAATCATGACAAAAGGAAAGTATTTATTACCAGGAAGGCTGCACCCCCAGGCCAGAACTAGTCATCTTTGATTTGACTTCTAACGGAAGTTGCTGAATTAAATGCAGTTTAGTTTTATCTATTTGCATGGAAGGTTTCCAGATAAAACAACTGTTTTAGTGACCTTTGCACTTGTATCATGTTAATTAGGTTTGAAAACTCATATATTGTTTTCATAAGGCTATTACATTTTCTGTAATTCAATTAAGCAAAAAATAAGGATGCACGGCAATAATATTTATTATTAATACCAGATTCGAAAGGCTTACAACATGCTAAATTGAAGGGCCTTGAAGACAGCCTCAACTTCAAAACAGTGTCAAATAGCCCAGGCTTTCAGCAAGTCGTTACTACAGACATTTAAAGAAAAGCATTGATAGAGTGAAAAATAGCCTCACTGAGCAAGATGGGCTTCTGGTTCCATTTGAAACTGGGTAGTTTCTGAGGCTCTTACTGCTGTGTTCTTATTCAGACAATAAAATTAACTGCAGAAAATCTCTAGGGATCTAACACTGTCCTGTGTAGCACAGGTGTGCTTGAGTCAGGAAAAGGGAGGGCTATGAAAATGGCCCAGGGGAACTTCTTTCTTCATCCACTGGCATACCAACTGAGAAATCGGTCAAGATTTCTGCCTAGCATACAAGAGACTATTATGTGGGGCACCAGCAAGGGTGTCAAAGACCCCAAGATGATGTGATCTTGGGGTCACGATTAGACCACCTCGCATGGATGCTACAGCATGCGTTATGGGGGAGACCAGCTATTCCTTTCAAAGAAATCTCAACATGTGTCCTGATGTCCTTAGGTTATCCTGCATTGTGCTAGCAAAACAGCACTGGCAACTTGCTAGTGGCTGGTGTCACTCCTTCATCCTTTGTAAGAACAGCACCAGGTGCAAGATTTTGCCTTAGGGCTGTATTTAAAATGTGCTTTGATTAAAATAAATGCTAGTTTTGTGTAGCTCTGACTACACTAAGATCAGAGTTAATACTGCATTTGGAAACCAACGATAGGTGCTGCTCTTGGTTGTGCTTTACAGCTTTTCAAATGTGGTTGAAGCCATAATATATGGAGGTATACCTATCTCATAGAGCCAGAAGGGACTCTGAAAGGTCATGGAGTCCAGCCCCCTGCCTTCACTAGCAGGACCAAGTACTGATTTTGCCCCGGATTCCTAAGTGGCTCCCTCAAGGACTGAGCTCACAACCCTGGGTTTAGCAGGTTAATGCTCAAACCACTGAGCTATCCCTCCACCTGCTAGCAAGCTTACCACATGGTTTCAGTATCCCATGTGAACAGGGCTGTGATGTCTTAGACCTAGGGGCGGTGTGGCCATCATGCTAACAGACTCTGCTATAGACTACCCATCTACCATGGTTTAAGAAAATGTGGTAGCAACATGGTCTGTAATTGTGTTGGCTAGGAAACAAAAAAGTTATCCAGTTACTAGGTTGACCATTGTTAAGGTAAAGAGTTAAAATAAATAATCCTTCCAAGAAAATAATTGCAATATAGTTATTCCAGTTTTTGACCGTGTAATAAACAATGATTCTGAGGCAGCAAGGGCAGCTAATTGTGTCTTGGGTATACTACAGTAAAAGGGGATTCATCATGCTTTTCAGGCAGAACAAGGTGTAGTGCATGCACATCAATCAGCCAGAACTAATCTAATGGTAAACATATACTGTAAAATCAGAACCACCACTTGGATCCTCTTAACTTTAATTAAAAACCTTCGAGAGATTTTTAAACATTGAATGAGATTAATTAGCAAATGCACTTTAGGTAACAGTGTTGTTTGTAATCTTGAGCCATGCCCTTTAACACTATCCATGAGTATCCATAACAGAACAGTTCTGCAGGCTTATGCAATTGTCTCATGAAGTGTTGCTGATGATGTTGTTTTGCAAAGAAAGGATATTATTTCTAACTGCTTGTTATAAAGATCGTTTTACAGCGCTTGAGTGCAGGTAACTGGTCAACATGTATTTTACAGAGTATGCTTCTCTATGCATTTACCACTGGATTCTGATCACAGCCACTCCACCCTCCTCACCACCACCATGTGCGTAGGAGAAAAATTCTAAACAACACTTACATTTTAAGGCATAATGTCAGCCTCTAAGCACAGTAACTAACCCAGGATATTGCTGTCCTGCAAAAGGCATGTCTATGAGCCTGAGCTTGAAGATTCACATAAAGGAGCATGGTTTAATTATGATTATTGACTACCCCAGTCTCTAAGGTTCACCTGAAAGTCACTTTCTTGTCCTCCTCTCGGAGATCCCCCAACCCTCCCTGCAAAATCTCTTCCCACATTCTCTGCTTCCCCTACAATGTCTTATGGTACACCAATGGTATTGGCCAAAGACATTTTGCCTGCAGATAGAGAGTACAGTAGGCAGAATGCCTTCGAGAGCCCTATGGGAGGATGCACTGAGGAGCAGTTCTTTGACTTTCCATGTAAAGGTGCAGCTTGTTCTCTCCTCATCACCATGCAGTCCAGGCTTCACTGCCGCAGGTCATGTGCACTCCACACCCCGTGCAGGTGCCTGCTCTAGGGAATGTGTTTTTCATGTCCTCTTCCCCCACTGTCCTGTGCACAGGGGCAGGCCCTGCAACCTCCAGCATGTCCAAGGTCACTCATCACTAATTATACCGAAGCAGCAATAAATGGAGCAACCATATTCTTTGTTTTCATGTCCTTAATAAAACTGAAAATATCTGTGACGTTTTCTTTCAGTTCAGAACTTCCCATATGGCCAAGCAGATCTTTAAGATTTCCTAATAAAAACATTCAATAACCTTGGTTTGCTTTCTTTACTTGGGCCATCGCAAGTCTCTTTGCAGTTAATTTTTGACAGGTGATGGCACTTTGGATCTCTTTTTGTTATGGGGTGGTGTATAAATGAGTAGGCTTTTGGGTGCATCCTAAGCATCAACTACTGGCAAAGGTTGATGAGAGCAATTTTTCACTCAACACAGCCCATTACGTTTTCCATATGCTGGATTTTATGATTATAGGGGTTTTGATTTTGTGCTTGCATCTTGCATTTCACATAATAATTAGTTTGTGTCTGAAAACAGGATGATACATGAGAAGCAGCAGCAGCAGCACCGCCACCCAGAAAGTAGGGCAGCAACAGCGTGAGTTTTGGAGACAGTCTATGAGAGCAGTCTTTTATTTTCTTTCAGGGGAGCAACCTTGGGTTGCATTTGCTGCCTCACAGCTAGTACTTATGTACAGGATGCACAATGTAGATATATCTTGGATTGTGTCCTCTTGCTTTCTGGAAGAAAGTATTTCCTAAAGTGATACCAAGTGAAGGATCTGGTTGCAATGAATAATTAAAATACATGATGTGATGAACGTCCTTTATGTCTTATTGAAAATCATTGACAGAGAGATTCTGGCCCAGACCATGGGCTGTGCTGTACCAGCTTTGCACCTCACTGTCACCACAATGTGGATTTCAAGCCAGCCATTCAAGGATCATTCAGGTACAAGGGGCTGCTTGGATAGCATAGAACTGCCTTTGTGGTTCCTATGTCACAAACTTTTTCTGCCGCTGTTGGAGGGGGTGTGGCCAGGGAGTTCTTGCACCCTGAGGATCCCCAGCTCCATTAATGATCCCTTAGGGCTACTGGCATTGGACGTAATTTGAAATGACCCTAAGGTTCTGGCCAATTTAATATTGCAAAGTTATTCTCTATTTATAAATGTCTAGTTCATGCAAACTAATTTAGCCTCTAGGCTGTCCACAAACTGCTCAATTCTGTGTGTTGTTCATGACATGTAAATAGCTATCCTAGGTCACATGATATTATTTCTCCCCAGTTGGGTGGCAAACAGGTTAAACAGGAGAATGCCAAATAACAAATATTCTTGTACATGGTTACAAGTATTTGACTGTGTGACTCTTTCCCCAGTGATGACAGATGAAGGGATGGTAAAATTGCACCAGAGCCGACATCTTCTCATCAGCCACTGTTCAGCAACACATTTTGGATGCTAGAGGGATACAATGTTCAGTAGAAGAGAGAAACCCTTTTTTGATGTGCCAAAGATAGGAGAGCTGTTCCCCGTACAATGGGGTAAAAATCCAAAAGAACAAAAATTGGTTCTTGAATTCTTTCTGGGTTCTCTCTCCCCCTCCCTCCTTGCTCCATTTAGCATGTAGTTAAGAATGACTTTAATCAAACGCTTCTGAGAGGAAGTAGGCAGTCTAATTGTTTACTTGGGGATCCATAGGGCATATGATAGTGACAGGTTTAAAAAAAAACAACTCATTTTGCACATGCCAGGACCAAGAATCAAAAAATCTGGAACCCCCCATGTGCTTTTTGAAAGCCTGGTAAGGCATCAGAATTATATGCACAGTAAGCTCTTCAAAACCATGAAACCTTATATAGATGCATTTATTGTACAGCATTTTGTTTGTTTGATTGCAAACGAGTATCTACAGCAGTTTTCATTTTGGTGCATATCAAATTAGGTAACAAAATATAATCTACTGAAAATCACCTGGGGTCAAATTCTCTCCCCCAGATACATGCACACATTTCCCATTAACTGTAGTACATCATCTGGCCCCCTGTCATCATTGTCCATTCTTAGCAACATGGAAAGTGTGTGTGTGCATCCCTGGGGCAATGCTTCTTAAAATCATGCATAGGAGATGGCAAGTATATTACTGTTCTTGGGTTTGCTTTCTTTTCTTTTACTCCCACCTATGGCAGATCCTTTGCAGTGGTTGGGGACTGGTTTGCAGGTGAGGTGAGAGAATGGAATCCTCCCTTCCTCAAAGCTTCCGAGTGGCTAAAGAACTGCTTGCAGACCATTACTGCAGCCACAGCACTGCGGCCTCCTCAGCTTCTGTGTCTTTCCTGAACAAATGGGAAGGATTTGACTGGTGGGTCATCCAGTGGCCATGGCCCTTTACCTCCCTTAACTTGCTCCAATCCCTGGAGCTCTCCTTAGCGCCACACAGGGTGGAGATCTTGCAGAGTCCAGTCACTCACTGCATAGAGAGTGAGGACCCCAAGTATGGTGGACCCTCCACATCCTACACCCACTCTTGTGCAGCAGAACTGCAGTGGTCGAGGTGAATTCACAGCCTTCTACTGCCTTTTACTTAGGCTCTGAATTCTTATGAAGACTTAACTCAGTGGGTAACCCATGAAAATTGGAAGCATCCCAGCCTGTTCATGATAACCAGCATTAAATATTTTCACCCGTTTCATGGTGCTAAATAGCAAAAATGGGAGATACCTGCATATAGACTGTTGGTGAGTAAAGAACTCCAAGCTCAGGTTTAAGTATTTGTGGATGGATATGTAATAAATTCATGATTAGCTGAATTTTTGATTCATGATTGGTCAATGCCAAATGCGTTGAGATAATCAGTCAATGGAATCCAGGATGTGTCAAAAAGGGAAGTTCATATAACTGGGTTGCTACTATGTGCCTTCATTACTAGCTTAGCAATGATTCATTGATCACCTACCACTGTATATCTTTGAAAGCATATAAATAAGTTATATTCCATCTGGAGATAGTCCATGCACCCAAATACCTATAAATGACCCTGGATCTATCTCTATAATGAACTTCAAGTTCTGGGGGATTATTTTAGATCTGATATCTGTGTCTGAATTTTCTGGTTTGGGCCATCTGTAATTATAATGAGTTGGCAAAACCAGTGCTATCATATTAGTCTGTTTTCCTCTCCATATCTGTGTTTAGACATAAACAACTCCTATTTTGGAGTAAAACTACCTTTCTGTTTCAGAGGAATATCAACTCTCCAGACGTATGATAAATCATAGTGTGTAAGGAGGTGCAGAATATGAACACCACTCTTCTACTATATGTAAAACCAGTTTGCAGCCAGCTGTTTTAAATGCACCTCATTCCTATTTAGTATCTTGATGGGACTTGCTAAATCCATCTGTTCTAAAGATGGATTGTGTTAAGCACAAAATAAAACACCAAAGCAAGCACCAGCTGCAGTTATTAATGAGCAGATAGGCTGCTGAAACCCACTTACTCTAGCTTACTAGACACTTTTTGATAAAGAAAGACTATTACAATGTATTTAAGAAAGGAGAACAAGCCACTGTGTCTCCTGACATTCCGCCAAGCAACCTTGATGATCACAGATGGTGCTCTGGACTGTATTGGGGCAAAACTCCCTTTGACTTTAGTGGCAGCATGCCCTGAAAAAATCAGTACCACAGAATCTGGCCCCATGCAGAGAATGGTAGTGTGTAAAACTAATTATCCACCTATTGAGGATTTCTTCATCCCTCCTCTAACTTGTAGAGACCATAAGTAATTGCTGCATTCCCAGTAACACACAGATTGGGGCTTTGGGATTAGAATACATGCTTGAGAAGCTAATACTGAGTGTAAACATCTCTGGTGTTCCTGTTAAGCACATTCCTACCAATAAGTTAACTAATCACTCTACTAAAGCCTTACTAAAAGATTTAAATTCTTGTTTAGGGGAGTTCTAGTAGATTTCAATAGTTTCTGACTTGCTGTGACATGCTTCAGAATGTTCATTTATATGCAGTTTGATTTCTTTTGAAGATTGTCAACTTCAGTTACTAAAAGAGGAGAGCGTTTCATATGGGGGAAGGGGGAAGCAATATATTAGAAACATGAGTAGGTGCCCCAGCTTCTCCATCAGTCTTGGCATCATTTTATTTATACATTTTTCTAAAGGATTAGGAGTAATCAGTTCCAGAGGATGTGCTCAGGAGCATTGGCAGCGCATCTACTTTCTTGGCAATCATTCTGAATATTTTATACAGTTTCATATTGTCTGGCGTAGTACTGAGCACTGGCAAGTTTGACGTAAACAGTGTTAACATTTTAATTTCTACGGCAGCAATTGCTTCTTTATTGTGCTCTGAGTTACATGACAGGGTGGAGCAACTCAACTCAGAGAGAATGCTCACTGGAGAAAGGGCTGCAGAATCAAGCCTCTTGGGGCCTGACCCAACAAGACATCCAGCCCCTCATGCTGGTGTGGAAACACACTCAACCTCACCGCCTTCTTTGGGAAGGGAGAGTACTCTGCTCCTCACAGGATGAGACCTTGTATTGTCAGATATTGGGGGGGGGGGGGTGTCTCCCAGGGATATATATTCAGCACACTCACATTCACATCCTTGTACTACTGAGCAGGTGAGTAGTAATCAGAAAAAATGTTATGATTAATGGCAACTAAAATGTTTCAGGCGCAGATTCCCTCCTCCCACCTGCAGTACAGATGGCTCAGACCTTCAATCAGATTTGCACCCCACTGATTTCAGTGGGGCTATATGTCACAGCAAGTGTTTGGCTCCATGGGTGGAGGAACAAACATCTGGCTTCATGTATCCAATGACTGGATCAGGGTCCTAATTGACTGACTTGTCCTTTAAATCTCAACTAGAAAGGGGACTCCTCAGCTGGGAATAGTTGCCTGAATTGTATTGCATATACATACATATATCTAAACTGATATATTCTGAAAGCACACAGGGCCTGATTCTCTTCTCACTTACTTTGGTTTTACACTGGTGTAAATCTACTGACTTCGGTGGAATTGGTCTTGATTTATACTGGGGTGAGGAAGAGGAATGAGTCAGGAGATTCATGTAGGAGTAGGTGAAATAGGAGTATTACCTAGATGGCATCCCATGGAAAGTATAAAATTAATAAAAGAGAAATCCATGTTCCGTTAGGACTGATCTAGTATTACTGACAAAAACAGCAAGTAAATGTTGGGATGTCAGTAAATGGTTTTCAGAAATAATTAGCAAAGTGGCATCGTTTAATAAAGTCTAGGTAACATTTATGTTTCTTTTTACAGAAATAATTGTTTCTTAATGGGGCATTTGCCTAAAGTAACTTTAATGTTGATTTGAAATAATGTAATTTTCATATCTACAATGTTGTAGAGGGGAGTATGTCTATTTCATTTATGTTTGTTGAAACTTAATCTACAGGAAAAAGATTTTATAACAGAATTGGAGGTTAAATTTCATTTGCTGATTTAATAAAAAGTAACAGGATGGATTTGGGGATATTTCATTAATCTTTCTTTCCTTTCAGTGAAAAGGAAATTAAGTTCAGGCTAGTTCAAACTATGTTTCACTATTATACAATAGACTGCCAATGTCCATTTTCTCTCTGGCAAGTTAAAACCTAATTAGTCACAGAAAATTCTTCCCTGATCCTGTCACTGCTAGGCAGGAAAAGACTGAGCTGCAAACAAAAGATTCAGATGCACTAGATGCTTTGCTGTGGCTCTCTGTTATTGTCCATGCTTTCCTACATAACATGCAGTGACATAATGCAAAGCAATGTATTAGAATTTGCATACAGGGATGTCACAGATGCCAACTGTTGTTTTAACATAATGAAAACTTCATAACTAAGATTGGTGCAAAGATAGACAATAATTGATCTTGTATCATTTCAACCATCTTTAAAAAACCAAAACAAATAATTGGCTATAGGTTTTTATATACCGGGCTGGATTATCAGCTGGGTCCATCTGGGCCAGGTGGATGGGGATTGGGGGCACAAAAGTTTGTGGCTGGTTGCAGCTCCCTGCAACGCCTCCAAGAGGCCATCCCGCAGCTGAGCATGCTCTGCCCGTGCCCCCTTTCTGTTGTTGATATGTGCCCTATGTTCAGGGCTGCAATGGGGGTGGTGTGGAACCTGGCTTGCCAGCTCTACAGCCGCTGGGGCAATTCACAACAGAGGAGATCCCGGAGCTTTCTACTTCATTTGTGTCATGAGTTTGAGAGTCTGGCCCTCTTTATGTATGCATCTTTAGTTCACGTTTTCAAACTTCTGTTGATAAAAATAACTTGTAAGAAACACCATATCTGGCGCCCTCTTTTCTACAGCTTATGTAGAAAAGCATGGGTTCTTTCAGCAGTTCTGAGTATACCTAATAAAAAATAATTAACTATAAAAATACTTGCTCGGTTTTAGTCCGGGCTTTATTCTAGTGATTTCACTAGAGTTACACCATGGGTGAATTTGGACCAACCTAGCCAAAGCTCACTCTGGATTTCCAGTGCTGAATTTTGGTACTAGACTTATACATTGCTCTCTACAGGTATGTCTACACTGGGTGGGGGGCGGGGAAGTGTTCTTAACATGGGTTAGTTAATGTGGGTTAAAATAGTAGTGAAGTCACAGTAACTTGGCTTTGAACTCAGGTTAGTAGCTGGAGTTAAAGTCTGTAGGGTAGTCTGGGGTTGAACTCAAGGTCCTAACCCAAGTTCAAAGCTGAGTAGCCATGTCTGAACTGATGTTTGAAGAGTTAGCTAACCAGAGTTAAGAACTCACCTTTTTCACAGTGTAGACAGACCCTGAAGGTAAACTAGATTTCCAGTATCTGATGTAATTTTCATGGCATAAGATGACCCATCAGATGTGATAAGGAAGTATTTTCCCTCGGCATACTGTATACCATATGGTGTATGGGCATAGTTGACTCAAGTTTATTTTGAAGAGGAGGTCTTCATTCTTCTCTGACCTTTACATATCCAGTACAGGTCATAGGCAGAGTCAAAGCATCAAATCAGCCAGAGTAGTCATGATCTATTTCAGTTTTGTATTTTGTCTAAGATTTTCAAAGAAGCCAAAGGGAGATGGACACCTAATTCATGCAGGCCCCTTTTAACAGCCCAGCCTTTACATTTAATAACTTCATGATGAGGGCTTCATTGTATTTAGGAATAAGTCCTTTGTCTGATGTGACCCTAAAGCAAAGAGTACACAGTAATTCTAGTCCTTTCTGGAGTTCAATCATAAACTATAAACCTTGGGGGAACACTAGAATCCAAATCCATTTCTGTTCTGAGACTGTATTTGTGGACACAGCTCAAGAGTTCTGAATCTCGGAAGGAGAGGACCTTAGGAATTCTACCAGTTAGCATTCCCCATTGGTGCGGGATCCATTTGTCCTTTCAAAGGTTCTGAACGACCATGGTTAGGAGAGGTGTCGCCTCCTAGTAATGGCAGATGACAATACAGATATGTTGCACAGCATTATTATTAGGGCTGTGCAAATCATGGAGAGTGCATTTTTGAAGACTTTTGAAATCTGAATGCCACCATGTGGTTTTGTAGGGTTTGGAAGTCAACAAATCCTTTCAGTTTCCCTGGGAAGTTAGAGCTGGATGAACTTGAATCTCCAAAGGGACCCTTGAATGGACCCACTTTACATCTACAGCATTTGCTTCTCTTGCTTCAATGTGCTCATGTCCCCCCTGCTGACTTTTCTTTAATGTCTTCTGGGGGGACTTGGGACTGGTTTGGGGAGAGGAAATGGGTTGCTGTGGGATAAAGAGCAGTTATCTCTGTGGCGTTCTCTCTGGAGAGGGAAATTCACTAACTTCACAGATGTGTTTTTACAACCTCTATCCATGTGCCCTGAACTCCCACAAGCATTGACTGAATGAGGCATGGGTATCAAACCCCTACCTTAGAGACAAATAACTACTCCGATACCATCTACCCTCAAGCTATGCTTTAAGGTGCAATGACTTAGCCAGCTCTGAAACAGCTTTTGCATTTTGATGCTTGCTTGTGGTGAAATACTACTAGGTAGAAGAAACAGCCATTGGTCTTGAGAAGGGAAATGAACCCATTTCTGGTTATGACTCATAAAACTCTGAATGGCCTGAGACCCAGTCCCATGAGAAACACTCTCTTCCCATCTCAGTGTGTCCCATCATGATAGTGAAGATAGGTTGGGGTACTTCAGCTGTCATTTCCTAGGAGAGAGCTCTGTAGGACCGGTGGCCTCAGAGTTACAAACAGTTCAGTATACTGAATTGGCTTATTTACAAAGCTAACCTATTGAAATGGACAAATTACCTGTTGAAGTGGACAGATGAAAATAAAATAATCAATTGAACTTGTACATTGAAACAAATCTAGCATTCATTATGTTGTTAATCTGCTACTGGAGAGGAGAATTTTAAATTGATATGTCACAGCTTTGTTTGACTGCTAAAGAACATACTACTGTGGAAGGTACTAGCATTCCAACCTTTTCCTATATTTGATTATAATTGATAGCAATCAAAGCAATTTTACTGCCAATTATGATAATGCTAGAAGCCGCCTAATTTAATAGCATGTGCGTTAGATCTTGTTTATACCATTCCTCTATTGTTGATGACTTTGAATGTAGTTACAATATATCTTTGCAATGAAAACATAAATTAAACATCTAATATTTTAGTACCATGACTTTATTGCTAAAAAATGTTCGGGATACACACGCACATTCTTCTACAACTGGGTTTGAAAATAACTTTTCTATGGAGCACCATTTTCTTTGTCTCTCTTTTTTTCCATCTTTCTTTCAACAGTTGTTTCAATATTCTGAGAAATTATGCTCTTAAAATGGATCACTTAATCTTCCCAATGCGTACAATTTATTTTTAAACTATTGCAAGTAACATTATAGCTGGCCAACAGTAATTAAATAGCCTCTTGAAAAATGAATCCAAATTATTTTAAACAATCATCTCCAAATCCTGCATTTCTTACCCATACGAGATGTCTTATTGGACCGTATTATACTCTCAGTTATGCTAGTGTAAATCCAACCTAATACCACTGACTATAACAGAGTTACTCCAGATTTCACCAATGTAAGAGCTGAATTTTATTACTATTATGTGAGTTTTGCCACTGACTCAGATTGGATCATAGCAGGACAGCAGAATTTGGCCCACTGACTGCACAATGAATAAGTTATGCTTTGCTTGCAGTTATATCTGTCTGTCTTTTAGAATTTTTTACAAGCCTATCACCATGGTAACAGTGCTGTCGCTTTCCTTGCAAAATCTAATCCTTCAAAAGTTATTTCACCCAATTTTTATTCATAAACTGTTAATTTTAAATGGATAACAAAGGAAAACAGTAAAACTTACCCTTTCTAATGGCAAAGTGCTTTGCTGTTGCTAATTAATCCTGGGATAGGATAGGATAAACTTCTTACAGAAGTGAAAACTGAGTCACAGAGAGGCTCTGTGGCTATGAGTATGTCACTTAACAAGAAAATATCAGAGCTAGGAGTAGAGCTGAGTGCTCAAACTGTTAGAACAGGCTGCCTCTCCTGGCAAGAAGAAAGCAGTGGACTTTAAAGTGGTAGATGTGCCTTTAAAGGTTCAGAGAATCTGATCAGATAAGTATCTAAAAGTTTGGATGTGATTTCTCTGCAGGATGTAAATCCCCAGGTACAGGAATTTTGAGAGACTTTCTACTTACTGGTTTTGAAGTCAGAAATGTTGCAGGAAGACCCCCTCTATCTTAGAATTTAAGCTTCCTGTTGTGGCCCAAACCTAATCAATGCAGAGGCACATGAAAACTGAACACAAGTCACAGGTTATTGAGTCTCTCTCTCTTCCTCTCCTTCCCTCCACCCCCAATCTCAAAAGTTTGGATTTAGTTTAACTGGATTTCTTGGGGAAATTTTGGACTGGTTCATATTACAATGATCTGGCTAGTGTGCAGAAGTACCACAAGCATGTGCTCACTAGACTTAGAAGTGCTAGGTTGTGTGCTATATGCCCAACATTGCCAACAGCTAAAGCACATTCTTGTTTAGCTCAAGTATTAGGGAAGTGCTCTTGGAGCAAAAGGCATTGGGTTCTATTCCCAGAATTGCCATGAAGTTTTCCAATGGATTACAGCAGCAGTATAATGATAACCATGAAGTATTGGGCATAGATTGTTCACAATGTTTATCTGGATTGATTTGTCAGTCTCTCTAGTCAAGACATGAACTTTAGATCTATACTTTAAAAACATTCATGACCTTATTAGCATCCCATGAATCTCTAAAAATTTGTAAGGGTGCAACAAGTGGAATCAGAAAAATTATGTATCTGTGATTAGGTGCCTAGAAATGCTAGGTGAGACTCTTGGGCCTCTTTAGCAGTGAAAACTCTTTTCTGTGCTGAGTGAGAGAGAACCTAATTTTGCACTCTCACAACCAGTTCTTACTCAGACTACTATTCCCATCGGGATGACTCATGTGAGTAAGGGTGACTCACATGAGAAAGTGTCAGAGGGGTAGCCGTGTTAGTCGTGTGTCCAACAAAGTGGGTATTCCCCCACGAAAACTCATGCTCCAATACGTCTGCTAGTCTATAAGGTGCCACAGGACTCTTTGCTGCTTTCACATGAGAAAGTGTTGTAAACAGGTACCCCATCTGTATCTCAGAATGCCCCATTAGACATTCCTGAGGTTTATATTCAAAGGCTACTGCCAAATTAAGTAAAAGAATCAGTCTTCTCACTCTAGAGTGAATTACCTCTCTCCTTTAATAGACTTTGGGCTAAAGACAAAAAGAATTGTGTATTTATTTCCAGGATTATTAAATTACATATATAATATACTTCCTGAGCATTACTAGAGTTTATAACTGAATTCATCCCTACCATGCTCTGGTTACGTCTAATGAGGATAATTATTACATGGCTTAACTATAATTCTGTATTGATTCTTTTGCGCATGAAAAGCTTTTGTTGGCAAGCATCAGTGGAATACCTCAACAAAAGGCATCTTTAACTCGTGTAAACATTGATAGTTCAAGGTCTCACCCTAACCTGCTTTCAGGCTAAGAACTTTCCCCTCAATTGAGTTAATATAGCAAAAATGATATAAGGATGGGATTAGATACTGGCTTACACCACACGGAAAAAATGAAAGTTGGGCAGGAAAAAATGCAGTTAATTCCATCCTGTCAGCAGTGGATATTAAAGATTATTAGCTGGCACACTCAGTTATGTGTGAATCACAATAGTGGTACTGTTAAATTTTTATTTAATTTTACAGAGGCAGGTAAAACTCAGCACAGATTTGGTATCATCTGCTGTGATTGTTTGTCGCTTGCAGTGATTTGAAGTTATAGCAAGTGCCCGACAACTTCAGAGAAAACATCTCCATAGATTAAAAAGGCCTATTCTTTTAGAAACACATGGATATTTTTTAGCTTTGTCAATATGTGTCAATATGTATCAAAAAGTAATTTGGTCACACCCACAGTTTGAGATTACATTTCATCAGGAGGTAACCAATGGCCCAGTTTAGTTATTATTTATCATTAGCGATGAACTAGCAAGTATTTGTAGGAATGCTCTCCCCGGGATAGCGCCAGAACTGCTTAACACTGTGTGTCACAGACCCTATAATGCTAACAACTAGCAGAGATTCTCTTTTAGCTCAAGTAATAGGAATTTGTGCTTTTGGAGTAAAAGAATCTGTGTTCTGTACTTGTTCAATCTTTCTGGCCATGCAGTTTTGAGTGTCAGTGGTATGTAGATGGCCATGAGTTTGTTAGGTTAATATTGACTAGCAAAGCACCCACAGTGTGGTAGGCACTTGATAGGTACCTAGGATGTAAAAGCCATGCCCCAGAGAACTTCCAGTCTGTCCTGCAAACTGATCTGCATAGAGCCCTTTTGGCTCTGTCCAGGTGTAAGGGTCCAGCCATGTGGATCAGTTTGCATTACTAGGGCCCACATTATGCTAATAGCAGCCAAAGAGGAAAGAGGTGTAATAGCCAAGAAATTGAATTGTTTGACCCGTATCTTATTGGTTCTAAGGATTATTTTTAAAGAAATTGAACATTGTTAATAAAGTAACACTAGCCTTTAGCTTTGTAAGTAATTTTTATTGTTGTTTTCATAGATTCTAAGGCCAGAGAGGCAGTGGCATAGCTGGATAGAAATGTGGTGGGCCCCGGCTTCTGGGTGGATCGGCAATGACAGACAGTGCTAGCTCAGCTTCTCCCCCGATGCAACACCCTTCGGATCAGGTCTAGGAAGAGGGACTCATAGCAATGTACAAACAGCCTGTTCAATCAGAGCAGCAGCCAGAACTCCTAGTGCATGCGAGCAATGATAATCATCATCCTCTCCTCCTCCTCACCTATCTGCAAATAACTACAGCTGCGGGCTCTCTGCATGTGGCCCATATGCAACCTCCTGGCCAACATGAGGAGCGAGGTATGGTGCTCATACCCTGGGGAACCTGCAGTCCACCTGCCCCTTGGAAACCCATACCTACCTGCTCTGGGGAGTGCTCCCTGCCCACTGCCTTTCAGCGATCCTTACCTATTCCCTCTCCGGGTCCTCCCCTGGTCTGCAGAGACCCCTGGGATTGCAGGGCCTGTCCCATGTCCAGATACTTAGAGGACTCCAAAGCCCATCTCCTGTTGGATCCAGATTGCCTCATGCCCATGCCTGCAGGCTCTGAGGAGCCCTGGGCCCCCAGGTTGTGGTGCTGCCCCATCTCCTGCCACTTACCTGCTTTGAGAAGCTGCACCCGCAGGGCTGCGGGTGCTCAGAGACCCAGCACAGGGTGGTGGGGGCCAGCTCAACAGGGGGTCTCTGCGGGGCACCATCCCCACTGGAGGTGGTGGGGGCCCGGGCAGGGCACACAGGGAGTCTAGGAGGAGGCTGTCCAGGCCCTCATTGGCTTGCTGCCAGTGCAGCGCCACCTGCGCGGCCATGACCCGCTAGTGCTCGATGATCAGGAAGCACTTCTCGCCGTCCTTGAAGAAGCAGTAGCGCTTGTGGCCCCTCAGCCAGGACAGCATGCTGTAGTTACAGCTGCGGGCACACTTTGGGGTGCACTGCAAGAGGGCCTGGGGCGGCTAGGACACAGGCCTGCCGTTGTACAGGTATGGGGAGCCGGAGCCATTCAGGCTCCACGCAGGAGCCCAGCTGGCTTGTGAGATATTGCGGGAGCCGAGTGCCGGGGACCACTGGCTCTTCCCTGGCTCTGGCTGGTGGGCGCTGGGCAGCTGCAGTTGGCTAAATCCCACAGGGCGAGTGATTTGCTCTGGGCCGCTGTGGCAGTTCTACACCCCTGCTCAGATTTGAGTGTGTCTGGATGCTAAGTGGGTGGGCCACGGCCCAGCTGTGGATACCACGCTGCAGAGAGGACTGTTATGATAATCTAGTCTGACGTCTTGCATAACACAGGCCATAAGACTTCCCCAAAATAATTCCTAGAGCACATATTTTATAGGGAAGACTGGATGTTTTTCTATTCATTCCTGCTTCCAGTCCAATAGCTATGGTTGAATTATCCAGCCTGGATTTAAAAATGTGCATTGATGAAGAATCCATCACGACCCTTAGTAAATCATTCCAATCATTAACTACTCTCACTTGCACATTATTTCCAGTCGGAATTTGTCTAGCTTTAACTTCCAGCCATCAGATTTGATTAGTTTTGTCTTGTAGATAAAGAGCCCTCTATTATCAAAGATTTGTTCCCTGTGTGTAGGTACTTGTAGAGTGTGATCAAGTCACCACTTAATCTTCTTTTTGTGAAGCTAAATGGATTGAGCTGTTTCAGTCTCTCACTATAAGGCAGGTTTTCCAATCCTTTAATCATATTCATGGTTCTTCTCTGAACCCTCCCCAATTTATCATCATCCTCCTTAAATGTAGACACGAGAACTGGAAACAGGATTCCAGTAGCAGTTGCACAGTGCCAAATATATAGGTAATATAACCTCCCTACTCCTCCGCAATAGTCTCTTGTTTATCTGTCCAAGGAACACGTTAGTTCTGTTAACTACAGCATCATACTGGAGGCTCATGTTCAGCTGATTATCCACCATGGCCCCAAATGCTTTTTAGAGTCATTGCTTTCCAGGATAGAGTCCCCCACTGTACATTTAAATGTATTGAAGCACACATTGTTTGCTTGCGCTCAGCTTACCAAATGATCCCAATTGCTCTATACTTCCAACAGAAAAAAAGTGTTAATTTGGAATCTGTCTTGAACTCTCAGTTCAATACACATCCAGCAAATGCTTTTATTCAGAGCACTAATTTAATTTAGGTTGACCCTTCTATATGGCAGATACTTAAAGCTGTAAATAAAATTCCCCTTCTCCCCACAAACACACACAAGAAGGTCAAAGGGAGGGTGATTAAGACATTTAGAAATGTTTGTATTGGTACTTAAGTCAGGCTGTCATCAGACTCCGCATCCTCAATGTTTGGTCCCTCCAATCCCAGACAGTCTGTCACTTTACATGTGTAACTTTCCAATGATTCTGCAAAACTAGGAAAATAAAAATATACATGATCCCTGTCACTGTCCATAGAAGTGTGTTTGGGAGACTGAAGATATGGAGAAAAAGATCCCTAACCTTATTTCATAACCTGAACCAAAAGAAACTATACTCCTAAAAATAAAACTTTCCTAAAGTAAAACAACTTTTCCACCATGGAAGCAGCTGACACAATAAAACCAGGCATTTATCCTTTCCTCTCGCGCATCACTCCTTCCATGAACCCCCACACTTCCACTGGCAACCCAGCCATTATTGTATTTTATATTTGAATGCTGCACTCTGGTTTATAATCACCCTATGGGGCTCTTTCAGGGCATTTTCTGTTTGATTTCTTGTGTTGTCTGTTTACAATGTAAGCTTAGTTTCAAGTTCATTTTATATTTATGGACAGCATTGTCCTGCAATCAATTCATCAAGTTTATTGGGGATGCAGGCAAAACCCGTGGCTGCTATGAGTTGTGGTTTCATGAAGTTCTAGCTCACCTGGGAGTCAAGATCCTACAGGAGAAACAATTCAATTCTTAACCACACTAACCCAGCGTGAATCTTCATTGCCCCTTTAGCGGCTGAATTAGTAAAGAGTTTTATGACTCTGCTACTGCCTCCAAATGTACTAATGTTATTCTTGAGCTCAAGCAGAAGAGGAATCATGATTTCGATCCAGAGGTCCCAGGTCCAATCTCTGCTGATGAGCTGACAAAAGACTTTGTTACACGTGAGGATCCTTATGGTGATTTGAATTGTTGTGGATCTCTGCCCAAGAAGAGAGTGAAACCCAAGTTTACCTGACGTGATCTCTGTCCCTCTCTAGTGGTTGGACCATGTAAGGTTTATGAGCATCACTGCCTACAAGCTAATATACATACTGTTACATATGCTAGGTGGATGAATAAATAAAGATATAGAATGGAACTGATTGCAACGTTTTTTGTAGACCTACCTAGGACATAGCATTAAACATACATAATTTTGAGAGGCTCCTCTCTCTGGCCCAGTGCTGCTTATGATTCTCTGTTTCAAAATGACTCTATACTTTGCTGATCCGGCTAGATGACAGAGGACTTCTAAATCCAAACTAGGGCTTTCACAAAAGTCGGTCACTGAGAAGAGAGATTTTTTCAGCAGGTCTTGCTTTCTCTTGGCATTGCAGTTTTTGGCTTGGCTTGGATGGGTATTTATTTTATGTTACTCTGAGTGTAATAAGAATGCTAGTAAAAAACACTTGGAAAAAGGAAAAAAAAGAAAAAGGAAATATTAAACCTTAACATTCTAAATTAAATGCTTAATCCTTCAGAATGAAATTATTCTTGATTCTTATTGTAAAACTTTCAATTTCCTACATAAATAGCATGATTATAGTCACATAGACAGTTACACCCTGGTGTAAACAATCTTACTGTATACAAAAAAAAAATTAAATTCCCTGAGGGAAGAATTTTACTAGTTTGGATCAGTGCACTCTGTTTTATACTAAAACCAGATTGTCCTACATTTTTGCTTTCTCGGTGACAAACTGCCCACAAATGTATGCACCTGAGGGCAGAATTTAGTCCTTAGAATTTGTCCCTGGCTCCAATACGGCAAATCACATTCACAATTACAGAGAAGATATTCCAAACCAATATAATGTATTTTTAGACCTTCTAGAAACTGCTTACCTCCATTTAAAGACCAGATAACAGGTGTATATACAGGCGTCTGACTCACCTTTGGAAGAAATCACTACTAGGAGCAGGAGTAGAAGTAGCATCCAAGTCACTAGGGGACTAATATGGCTCCCTTTGACATCAATGGGAGTCCTACCTTCAAGCTCTGGTATTTCTAAGGCACATATAAACATTGTCTTTAAACAGAAAGAGGGTGTTGGGTCTTAGTTCACAGGAGTAACTGAAACACTGTGTTGTTGTTCTTGTGTAGAGGGCCAACACAAAGCATGAGGGTTTAATTATGTTGAAGCAAGGCAGAGGCCATTGTGCTGTTTCTAAGTATTTGGGTGAATTTCGTCCATCTTGAGTACGGAGGACTCAGCAATCTGACCCCATTGATTTAACACTGATTGCCAACACAACAATACTGTAGCAATCTTGAACAGATTAATAACCTTGGATTAGCAAGAATTTTGTTTGTCTAGTTCTTGTGATCAGTGTATCAAGAGAATATCCACTCTGTGCAATAAAATATTGTTGCTATTTAATACTGTACTAGCATTGTGCTGAGACAGTTGCTGTTGATTTGGCTATGTCTTCATTTGGTGCACGTTTTGACTGTACATACACATGCATGCACACTTGCTCTGTAGGCGGTAACTCTCTCCTAAAATCTTACCATATTAACCAAAGGAGCAGTGACATGTCTAGTCGGATGTAATAGTTTTAGGAGCCATTCTGTGAAAGCAAACGCATAAGTGGAATGCTTTTTCTAACATCGTGATTCTCATCCTGGGGGGTTGCAAGCAGGTGTTAAGGTGTAACTACCACCCTTCCAGTCCCATGTAGCTATATAGAAATGGGGATCCAGGGTAAATCCTGGCAAGGTGGGAAAAGACACTCTTAGTCAGGAAAAGAACGGTGCAATGTTTCAAGAAACCCAAGTGAAATTATGGATAAGAATGGATGTAAAAGAAACAAAGCTTGACAGGAACATTTTCAGCTTGGTACATGTTATGCTCACAGCACACATGCAGAGAAGTTAGATAAAAACATAAAATACTCTTGCTAGAAAATTGCAGTGTAACACTACTTTATTTCTTAGAATTCAGATCCCTCACACAAGAACCTCGAAAAGGAGAGAGACAAAGCTGGCTTTTTCCTAAAACAGAGAGGTACAACTCACCCCACCTTGCCACTGGCTGGCTTTCTGCAGACTGATTGCATGCTTCCCTACAAAGCCCCTTAGCCTGAAAGCAGTACGAGGAAACCCCTTATATTTAAAGTGAGAGCTTGTAATTTTAGCACAGTTTACAATACACTGCAGTATACCAGAATAAAATGCCAGCAATTATTGGTAATGGCAGATACCTCACATTGGACGCTTTTTCTATCTTATTTGTTAGGAGTTGACAAATCTTTGGTTTTGCAAGTGAAGGCAAGTGACAATAGATTTTGTATTTTCTGACATAGCATGACTCTAAGAATGTTTCCTATTTCAATAACGACAAATGCAAAGTACTCTATTTAGGAAGGAACAAGCAGTTGCACATGCACAAAATGGGAAATGACTGCTTAGGAAGGAGTATTGTAGATAAGGATCTGGGGGTCAGAGTGGCCCACAAGCTAAAAATGAGTCAACAGTGTAATGCTGCTGCAAAAGAAGTGAATATCCTTCTGCGGTGTATTAGCAGGAGTGTTGAAAGCAAGACATGAGAAGTAATTCTTCTGCTCTACTCTGCTCTGATTAGGCCTCAACTTGAGTATTGTGTCCAGTTCTGGGTGACACATTTCAGGAAGGATGTAGAAAAATTGGAGAGAGTCCAGAGAAGAGCAACAAAAATGATTACAGGTCTAGAAAACATGACCTATGAGGGAAGATTGAAAAAATTGGGTTTGTTTTGTCTGGAAAAGAGCAGACTGAGAGGGGACATAACAGTGTTCAAGTATGTAAAAGGTTGTGCTTCTTGTCTTATCGTCAGAGCTTAAGAAAAAATGGGCTCAAATTGCAGCAAGGGAGATTTAGGTTGGAATTAGGAAAAACTTCCTAACTGTCAGGGTGGTTAAGCACTGGAATAAGTTGCCTAGGGGGGTTGTGGAATCTCCATCGCTGGAGACTCTTAAAAGCAGGTTAGACAAATACCTGTCAGGAATGATGTAGATACTTAGCCCTGCCACACATACAGGGGATTGGACTAGATAACCTCTCAAGGTCCCTTCTAGTTCTATGATTCATATGACAGTGAGTTCAGGGTACTAGCAACAAAACTTTGAGAAAGAACAGTCTTAAAATTTCTATAGACACCAGAATCAAGGCATCTATGAGTTTTAGGAGAAATTTGTGTTGCAATCCGGTCATGCTGACATACTGTGCATTTTAAACATCAGTTAGATTACTGCTAGTGGATTCAATTTAATGGTAAAAATGTAAAGAAAGAGTTAGGCTCTAGAGGAAACAATAATGTAACTGTTCTTTAGTTGAGGCAAATAGTGAAATCAAGAAAATAAATGGGTTTGGGGCATATTTATGATGGAGGAAATATGCTGCAAATGATTTTGTTTGCCAGTTCTATGCAGTACAGTAGTTTTGTTTAGCTTTGAAGAGAAGTGTCTCATAGTGAACATATGATATTAGGGTGAATGGATGGCTCAGAGGGTTGGTGATGGGATATAGAGCCTTTTGTCTTTAGGACTCTAGTTAAAATGCAGCCCAGATTGTGAGTGACCAAAAGTCATTGCCATCTAATGTGTGTATGACTTCTTTGTGATGAGCCTGGTGGTTCTCAGTGCAGTTCCCAGTGGGCAGGCATCCATGTCACAAAACACCCCCCCCCACACACACACACACAAATGGGACTTCTGTGAGCTTTCTCAGCAGAGAAACCAAATGTTGTTTGGTTCTGGTGCACTAAACTGCTCCCTTTGCCTACTGTGGTCCCTGTAGCTCAAGGCAGAGGCAGTTGTGGGAAGCTCACACCATCAGTGCCTGGGTTGTACCGGTTCTGTGACTCTGTCAATAACCTTGAAAACAAACATCAGGGAAGCAAGTCACATTTACATCACTGATTCAACAATGTTAAAGTTGGATAGTTTCATGTGTACTAATGGATCCTGAGCAATTACTGTAGCTTGCAAATGGAGGGACTGATGTGGATGAGTGAAGGTTATAATATAGTGATTAAATTAAGCCATCATTCCTAGTATAAATCCATTAAAAATAATGGCATTTGTTACACCACTGAAGAATATCCCTTTGCTTCCACTGTTAGTGAATAATGAAATGAGTGGGACAGAGAGGAGAGAATGCAATATGTGAGGAATTGACCCACAAAACTGAATAATTAGGACTCTCTTGGATTAAAATAATATATGATAAAGGAAGGATGATCTTGTAGATAAAGTGCTGAACGGAGACTCAAGAGATCTGAGTTCAGTTCATGACTCTGTCCCTAACTTATGTCACCTTGGTTAAGTCACTTATTAGGGTATGTCTACACTACAAAATTAGGTTGATTTTATAGAAGTCGATTTTTAGAAATTGATTTTATACAGTCGATTGCATATGTCCACACTAAGCGCATTAAGTCAGTGGAGTGCATCCTATCCTATGCATACCATATCTAGCATCGACTTATGGAGCAGTGCACTGTGGGTAGCTATCCCACAGTTCCTGCAGTCTCCGCCGCCCATTGGAATTCTGGGTTAAGCTCCCAATGCCTGATAGGACAAAAAACATTGTCACGGGTCGTTTGTGGTACCTTTCGTCAGTCGCCTCTCCCTCCGTGAAAGCAACGGCAGACAATCATTTTGCGCCAGACACGAGGGCAATTAGAGTACAGCTAGGTGCGCTGCGCATCAGAGAGGCTTTGAAAACCAGTTTCATGACTGGCCAGGCTTCGGTGTGACAATTGTGTGTGTTTCTCCCTGATGCAAACCCATCCCCTTTGTTGATTTTAATTCCCTGTAAGCCAACCACCCTCCTCCCTTCGAAATAAAGTAACTATTATTTTGAAACCATGCATTCTTTCTTTATTAATTACAAAAAATGAGATAACGGACAAGGTAGCCCAGATGCGGTGGGATAGGAGGGAAGGACATGGCCACATTAAAAATCAAATTGTTTGAATGACAACCTTCTGTTGCTTTGGCCATTCTCTGCAGTGGAGTGGTTGGGTACCCAGAGCCGCCGCCTTCTCCCCCACCTCCTGCATTCTAACACATTTCCTTGCTATTACTTACAAATTGTAATCTTAGATGCTTATTTCAGGTAGGGTTTTAGGAGATGTGTTTTTCCTGCCCTGTTCTCTCTCTGTCCCAGAGAGGACAATAACAAAGAGAGCACAAACAAAACCTCCCCCCACAGATTTGAAAGGATCTTCTTCCCTTATTGGCCCTAATTGGTCCAACCAGGTTATTTGAGCTTCTTAACCCCTTACAGGTAAAGGAGGGATTTTATGCTACCCTTAGCTGTATGTTTATGACAATACCTATGTTCAAGACTCAAGGCTGGACAGAAGCCCCTTCATCAATATGGTCCATCTTCCATTAGCAATGCTTAAGTTCTTCCAGCAGAAACACGTTTCTCTAGGTGTTATTATGTATCGTAGATGGGTTATATTGTGGTGGACTGACTGGCCCAAGCACCTTCTTCCCTCTGTCCCTTTTTACCCCCACCTCTATCCTTCTTAATGATCAACATTACTCTCATGATTTGCCATTATCTATACATCACTATTGCTTTGGTGAGGGGGCTCTTCCATCTCAGCCCTAACAGAACGGAAAGTAAAATTGCCAGCAGCTCCCCATGTGTCAATTTCCTTCACCATAGGGCTTCCTGCCAGGCTTAGACCTGGCTCTTAACCTCCATGCCCCCAGCCCTTGCCAGAAGTGCCATGTTGGGAAACAGTAGGTAGTAAGGCCTGCAAATGGTGATGCCAAGACAGAGCTGGGCAAAGAATCAGGTATAACAAGCCCTCTACCTTTGCTGTGCTGGATGGAAACTTGTCACAACAAGGAATCTGTCCCATTGGCTATATCTGATTACTTTTAGTTGACAATGCAGCAATGACTACAGAATAGGACAACTTATAAGTGAAGTACAGAAGATTTAAAGGTGCAGTTGCCCTGTATTTTGAGCTATCTTCATTCTCCTCCATTGATTGTTAATATTCCCACAAGACGGTCAATGTATGAGTTAAAGTGAGGTCCAGGAATGAATGCGTGTGTGCCGTGACTGTCGGTTCTCTTTCTTTTCCCCTGTTGGAGCCGTCATGTGCTCAGACCTAGAGAATGCAACAGGCAAAGGGGAAAGGAAAACTGTAAAACAGGGAGAATAACCTTTTTGCCCACTCCTAGTGGAAACTTGGTTAGCTACAGCACGGCAGCTGAAAGGCAGAACTGCTTAACCAAACCCAGTCTAGTTTATTATGTTCCTGTGTTTATTTTTCCTCTTCATTTATGACTTAGCATGTTGATTTTGGTGTGGAAAAGGACTCTAAAACTGTGGCTATGTGTTGTAATTATTCAAGTTTCTCTGCACGGAGTCTGTTAAAAAGATTGATCTATTTTTACAAGGACACACAAAAATGCTCATTTTGATGGACCTCACTGGCATTTATTGCAACCCTGCCAAGACTAAAATGGAAAGCCAACCTTGTAAATTTTATGGAAACTACATGCTGCAATTATTAGCCCAAGGACCTCCTGTCACACCGAAATGAGTCAGATTTTGTTTTCCACGTGCGCTGTAGTTTACACCTGAAAAAGATTAGTGGGGACCACCAGTAGCTTTGAAAACCTAATCTCTACTATTTTGTTTCCAGTTTAACTCTGAAAGATATTCCAGGTGTTCTGATTAATTAGCTATAGTAAGTCACTGTGTCACTATTGTGTGTGTAACAGCTGTTTTCCTGTTGCAATTTTCTTCAGGAGTGTTTTAAATTAAAAGTTATCTAATATACTTTTTTAAAAAAAGTTTGTGACTAAGGTTAGAATAAACAAAAACAACCTCTAACAAAGCAATTGCAGATGATGGGAGAAATTTGAAGTGAAATGCTTTACATAACAATATACTTATTAGCCACTCTACCTGAGAATATCAAAGTGCATTACCAATATTGTAAATGGCCAACTTAAAAGCCATAATCAAATCCTGCAATCTTTACTGGTGGAAAAATGTCCACGGATGCTGAGATCTGACCAGCCTTGAGACAGATAAGTGTTGTTTCCCCATTGCACAAATGGGTAAAATGAACCACAGGGATTAAGTGTCATAAGCCTAATGTCACACGGCAAAGCAATGGCAAAAAATGAGACTAGAGCCTAGATCTATAATACAGTCTGAATATTGCATAAAATATAAATCTGGTTAGTACATTACTGTATACTTTCCTACAGAGTATGTGCACTAAATCCTTACTGATTACCTGGCCCTGTAAATGAGATGATCTGCTGCAAAAGACCTTTCAGTGACAACAGACAAAACATTTTTAAAGAAGAACACTTGCAATGAAATAGATTAAATCTGTATTAGACCTATTTTATAGGAACTTTAGAATTGTGGTTTAATTCTTAGCCCTTCACCTCCCTCAATATAGAAGTGTTTGGGTCAGATATTTAGGCTATGACTGTACTAGAGAGCTCTCTAATGGAGCCTCTTTAAGCTGATGAGAGAACTTTCCTGTCCCCTTAATTACTCCAGCCCCCACAAGTGGCGGTAGCTATGTTGGCAGGAGAAGCTGTTCACACTAGTGCTTAAATCGGCATAAATTATGTCACTCAGGGAGGTGGCTAATTCATGATGTAACTTACGTCAATGTATGCTGTAGTGTAGCCATAGAACTCAGGTTCTGTTGGGCTGTATTTGACACAGAACTCTAAAGGAGAGGGGACAAGGTCTGGATAAGGTCTGTTCAAACCCTTGGCACAAGTTAGTGCAGTCCCAGGGCTATGTCTTAAAGGGCCCATTCAACATCTGAGTATTGCCAAAGTGCAGTAGCACTCTGTCCATGCCCATGTCCACTCACTGACAAAAGAGTTTCCTACTTCCTGAGCCAGGAAGAGAGAGTGCAGAGCCAGTTACATTAGTCCTACGCCATCCATCAATTCCCCTATGCCAAGAGAAGCCTCATTTAGTTGACTAAACAGCTATGTGTGACTGGCTTGCACCAGCATACTAACTACAGCATGGGACAGAACATGGCCCCCCCTAGGTTTTTATAATTATGGTCAACCATACACGGTTCAGAGCTTGGGTTCAGTTCAGATACATGCTTATCCAAACTGTCTGATATCCTGAATATGCAAAATAGGGCCTAATATGCCCCTGGTGTGCTAGGGTATCTAGAGTGCACGCAGGTGCACTCCTGTGCAGGAATTCCATTTTTCTGTCCCCATCCCACAGATATGCACAAGTTTGGTTCCTCCATAACTGGGGGAGAGGGGCAGGATTTGCCCCAGTGTCATTAATTTGTGGAAATTCATTGCTACAGGATTGAGAAATATTTCCCAGTAAGAGTCACAAAAATATTAAACATACATAAAACTAAGTGGTATCTGATGTTACACTGACTGGGATAAATGAAATAAAAATAAGGGTTATCAGTCCTCATGATTCAAGACATAAGATGATCAATAGCTA
This sequence comes from Chelonoidis abingdonii, assembly GCF_003597395.2. Classification (NCBI taxonomy): domain Eukaryota; kingdom Metazoa; phylum Chordata; order Testudines; family Testudinidae; genus Chelonoidis; species Chelonoidis abingdonii. The sequence goes on along the minus strand of NC_133772.1, from coordinate 125,728,745 downwards.
TGGTCAAGAAGAAATTTCCCTTAATAGGCCCACCCTTACAGTAGGAGTAGTATGAAGCTATTACATCTTCCTCTGCAGCATCCAGCTTTGGCCACTCTGAGACAAGGTATCGGAATAAGTGGATCATTGTTATGTCTTAGGGTATGTCTACACTATGAAATTAGGTCGATTTTATAGAAGTTGATTTTTTTAGAAATCGATTTTATACAGTTGATTGTCCCCCCACTAAGCGCATTAAGTCGGCGGAGTGCGTCCATAGTACTGAGGCTAGCGTCGACTTTCAGAGCATTGCACTGTGGGTGTTATCCCACAGTTCCTGCAGTCGCCACTGCCCACTGGAATTCTGGGATGAGCTCCCAATGCCTGATGGGGCAAAAACATTGTTGCAGGTGGTTCTGGGTACATGTCGTCAGGCTCCCCTCCCTCCCGTGAAAGCAACAGCAAAAAATTGTTTCTCGCCTTTTTTCCTGGGTTACCCGTGCAGATGACATACCACGGCAAGCATGGAGCCCACTCAGCTCACCGTCACCATATGTCTCCTGAGTGTTGGTGGCAGACACGGTACTGCAGTGCTACACAGCAGCAGCTCCTTGCCTTCGCTAGCTGTCATCACCAGGGTGCTCCTGGCCAACTGTGGTGGGGTCGGTCAGGGGTGCCTGGGCAGACCTGGATGCTCCTGGCCGAGCTTGGTAAGGTTGGTCAGAGCACCTGGGCAGACATGGGTGCCCCTGGCTGACCTTGGTGAGGTCAGTCAGGGGTGCCTGGACATAAACGGGAGTGACTCCAGGTCATTCTCTTCTTTAAGTTTCATCTCATGGAGATTCAGTCCTGCCTGGAATATCATGTGAGCTGGAAACTTCTGCCTTGGGCTGCTCTCACAGCCGGCAGCACCATGCAGTCGCACCACCCCAGCCAACCCCTTGCTCCCATGGCTCATGAAGCCTGGACAGTAGTAAGGAGCAGTTCAACTATAGGTTCAGCAAGTGCAGAATGGTAGTAGAATGTGCCTTTGGACGTTTAAAAGCACGTTGGCCATTGGGGATGTTGAAATGCCTATATTTATCCTTGGGGACCCAGCCTACCCCTTAATGCCATGGCTCATGAAGCCATACACAGGCACCCTGGACAGTCGGGAGCTGTTCAGCTATAGGCTGAGCAAGTGCAGAATGGTGGTAGAATGTGTGTTTGAACGTTTAAAAGCATGTTGGCACAGTTATCTGACTCGGTTAGACCTCAGCAAAACCAATATAGGATGGGGCCAAAAGAAACCTGATAAGGTTCAACAAGGACAAGTATAGAGTCCTGCATTTAGGATGGAAGAATCTCATGCACTGCTACAAACTAGGAACCGAATGGCTAGGCAGCAATTCTGCAGAAAAGGACCTAGGGGTTACAGTGGATGAGAAGCTGGATATGAGTCAACAGTGTTCCCTTGTTGCCAAGAAGGCTAACAGCATTTTGGGCTACATAAGTAGGGGCATTGCCAGCAGATTGAAGGATGTGATCATTTCCCTCTATTCGACATTAGTGAGGCCTCATCTGGAGTACTGTGTCCAGTTTTGGGCCCCATGCTACAAGAAGGATGTGGAAAAATTGGAAAGAGTCCAGGAGAGAGTCCAGTCGAGTAGCAAACAACAATGATAGGGGGCTGGAGCACATGGACTTATGGAGGAGAGATCCGAGGAACTGGGATTATTTAGTCTGCCATAAGGAAGAATGAGGGGGGATTGATAGCTGCTCTTCAACTCACCTTGAAAGGGGTTCCATAGGAGGATGGATCTAGACTGTGTCTCAGTGGTACCAGATGACAGAACAAGGAGCTAATGGTCTCAAGTTGCCAGTGGGGGAGGTTTAGGTGGATTATTAGGAAAAACTTTTTTCCTAGGAGGTGCGTGAAGCACTGGAATGGAGTTACTTAGGGTGGTGGTGCGACTCTCCTTCCTTAGAAAGTTTTTAAGGTCAGGCTTGACAAAAGCCCTGGCTGGGATGATTTAGTTAGGGATTGGTGTCCGGCTATTGAGCAGGGGTGGACTAGATGACCACCTGAGGTCTCTGCCAACCCTGAATTCTATGATTCCCAATGAATGGCAGAGAGGAAAAGGAGGGTCAGGGCAAAACTTGGGAGGCAAGATCAAATCCAGCTATCTTAGATGTCTATAGGCAGATGTGAGAAAGTAATGGAGTAATAAGCATGAAGAACTGGAAGCTGCTAATAAATAAATACAACTATGACATTGTTGGCATCACTGAAAACTTGATGGGATATGTGCTTACATTGCATTGGATATTGCATTGATGATGTGGTAGCAGAGAGAACCTTATCTGCAAGTGTAGGAAGGTTGTTAGTAGATTAACTAGCCCCCAGCCCTGTAGGCCTAATTAGAGCACCCGTAGCTAATGAGGCACATAGCAGTCAGTCATGCTTCAGTCAGACAGCCTAATGGAGTTGGAGCAGGAAGCTGTGGTGGCAGCAGCTAGCGTTGTTTGATCTGTAGAAAGCTTGGAATGGGAGCATGTAGAAAGACATGAGTTTTGGACTGAGAGATAAAAGGACAAGTTGGAGAAAGGGTGCTCGGTGGCTGAGAAATCCAAAGAAACTCTATGTAGAAAGGGCTGTTACCTGAAGCTTGCTGTAGGAAGGGGGCCAAGAAGCCCCTTCACACTGAAGGGCATTAAGAAAAGTAACCCAGGGACTTGAACTTTCTAGTTTCAAGGTTTCACCAAAACTTGAAGTGGCCCCTGGGTTGAAAATTAATAGAAGAGGCTGCTTGGTCACAGGTCGCCTCCCCTTCCACTACCCCTCAAGGCAGACACTAGTTGGGGTATTTTAAGAATGCAGTTCAGCCTGCCCATGACGCCGTTGAACCTTCTCCAGAATTTGGATAAGCAAGCAGCTTCATCTTATTGCGGTGGAGCGTCAGGGCGTGAAGTCTTCCCTAGTTTGGATACTTATGCTGACGGGATGTAATAGCACGATATATGTAGGCTGCGTGATTCTATGATAATAAACGTGGTGTGCCTTGAACAGTGCCTCCAGGTGAGAAGATTAGACAGGAAAATGAGAATGCCGTGGTCCAGTAGTCTGAAGTGAGACTCGTACGCAGGCGTTGGTGACGTTGCCAGTGGAATACGATGTTCTGACGGACGTCTGCGTTTCTGAGTGTTACAATGGGTTAGGATGATTTCAAGTGGTGTGTTGACTTCCAAAAGCAGATACTATGGTGAATGTCGTCTAGGAGTCTCTACAGGCCACCTAACCAGGTGGAAAGAGGTGGATGAGGCTTTTTTAAACAACTAACAAAATCATCCAAAGCCCAAGATTTGATAAGGTGATGGGGGACTTCAAAATATCCAGATATATGTAGGGGAAAATAACACCCGCGGCACAGACTATCCAATAAAGTTCCTGGACTGCATTGCAGACAACTTTTTATTTCAGAAGGTTGAAAAAAGCTACTGGGGGAAGCTGTTCTAGACTTTGATTTTTAACAAATAGGGAGGAACTCATTGAGAATTGAAAGTAGAAGGCAGCTTGGGTGAAAGTGATCATGAAATCATAGAGTTTGCAATTCTAAGGAAGGTAGAAGGGAGTACAGCAAAATAGAGGTACACATGGATTTCAGGAAGGGCGGATTTTGGTAAGCTCAGAGAGCTGATAGTAAGGTCCCATGGGAATCAAGACTGAGGGGAAAAACAACTGAGGAGAGTTGGCAGTTTTTTCAAAGGACACTATTAAGGGCCCAAAAGCAAGCTATTCCGCATGGGGTAGGAAAAAGATAGAAATGTGGCAAAAAGACCACCTTGGCTTAAACCACGAGATTCTTGCATGACCTACCAAAATAAAAAGGAGTCATATAAAAATGGAAACTAGGTCAGATTACAAAGGATGAATATAGGCAAACAACACAGGAATGCAGGGGCAAGATTAGAAAGGCAAAGGCACAAAATGAGCTCAAACTAGCTATGGGAATAAAGGGAAACAAGAAGACTTTTTATCAATACATTAGAAGCAAGAGGAAGACCAAGGACAGGGTAGGCCCACTGCTCAGTGAGGAGGGAGAAACAGTAACAGGAAACTTGGAAATGGCAGAGATGCTTAATGACTTCTTTGTTTCGGTCTTCACTGAGAAGTCTGAAGGAATGTCTAACATAGTGAATGCTTATGGGAAGGGGTAGGTTTAGAAGATAAAATAAAAAAAGAGCAAGTTAAAAATCACTTAGAAAAGTTAGATGCCTGCAAGTCACCAGGGCCTGATGAAATGCATCCTAGAATACTCAAGGAAGTTAATAGAGGAGGTATCTGAGCCTCTAGCTATTATCTTTGGAAAGTCATGGGAGACGGGAGAGATTCCAGAAGACTGGAAAAGGGCAAATATAGTGCCCATCTATAAAAAGGGAAATAAAAACAACCAGGAAACTACAGACCAGTTAGTTTAACTTCTGTGCCAGGGAGATAATGGAGCAAGTAATTAAAGAAATCATCTGCAAACACTTGGAAGGTGGTAGGTGATAGGGAATAGCCAGCATGGATTTGTAAAGAACAAAATCATGTCAAACCAATCTGATAGCTTTCTTTGATAGGATAACGAGTCTTGTGGATAAGGGAGAAGCGGTGGTGGATGTGGTATACCTAGACTTTAGTAAGGCATTTGATACGGTCTCGCATGATATCCTTATCGATAAACTAGGCAAATACAATTTAGATGGGGCTACTATAAGGTGGGTGCATAACTGGCTGGATAACCGTACTCAGAGAGTAGTTATTAATGGTCCCCATCCTGCTGGAAAGGTATAACAAGTGGGGTTCCACAGGGTCTGTTTTTGGGACGGGCTCTGTTCAATATCTTCATCAACGACTTAGATGTTGCATAGAAAGTACGCTTATTAAGTTTGCGGATGATACCAAACTGGGAGGGGATTGCAACTGCTTTGGAGGACAGGGTCAAAATTCAAAATGATCTGGACAAATTGGAGAAAATGGTCTGAGGTAAACCGGATGAAGTTCAATAAAGACAAATGCAAAGTGCTCCACTTAGGAAGGAACAATCAGTTTCACACATACAGAATGGGAAGAGACTGTCTAGGAAGGAGTATGGCAGAAAGAGATCTAGGGGTTCATAGTGGACCACAAGCTAAATATGAGTCAACAGTGTGATACTGTTGCAAAAAAAAGCAAACGTGATTCTGGGATGCATTAACAGGTGTGTTGTAAACAAGACATGAGAAGTCATTCTTCCGCTCTACTCTGCGCTGGTTAGGCCTCAACTGGAGTATTGTGTCCAGTTCTGGGCACCGCATTTCAAGAAAGATGTGGAGAAATTGGAGAGGGTCCAGAGAAGAGCAACAAGAATGATTAAAGGTCTTGAGAACATGACTATGAAGGAAGGCTGAAAGAATTGGGTTTATTTAGTTTGGAAAGAGAAGACTGAGAGGGGACATGATAGCAGTTTTCAGGTATCTAAAAGGGTGTCATCAGGAGGAGGGAGAAAACTTGTTTCACCTTAGCCTCTAATGATAGAACAAGAAGCAATGGGCTTAAACTGCAGCAAGGGAGATTTAGGTTGGACATTAGGAAAAAGTTCCTAACTGTCAGGGTAGTTAAACACTGGAATAAATTGCCTAGGGAGGCTTGTGGAATCTCCATCTCTGGAGATTATTTAAGAGTAGGTTAGATAAATGTCTATCAGGGATGGTCTAGACAGTATTTGGTCCTGCAATGAGGGCAGGGGACTGGATTCGATGACCTCTCAAGGTCTCTTCCAGTCCTAGAGTCTATGAATCTATGAATATTTCTATCGTTATTACTGCTTGCTGTGTGCTCCACAATGTTTGTGAGAGTAAAGACGAGATGTTTATGGCAGGGTGGGAGATTGAGGCAAATTGCCTGGCTACTGATTACGCACAGCCAGATACCAAGGCATATAGAAGAGCACAGCAGGGTGCACTGCGCATCAGAGAAGCTTTGAAAACCAGTTTCATGACTGGCCAGGCTATGGTGTGAAAGTTCTGTTTGTGTCTCCTTGATGAAAACCTGCTCCCCCCACCCCATAGTTCACTCTACTTCCCTGTAAGCCAACCGCCCTCCACTCCCCACCCTTGATCACTACTTTCAGAGGCAAAAAAAGCATTGTTTCAAATTCATGCATTCTTTATTAATTCATCACACAAATGAGGGGATAACTACCAAGGTAGCCCAGGAGGGGTGGTGGAGGAGGGAAGGACAACGCTACATTAAACTTCATAACTTATTGAATGCCAGCTTTCTGTTGCTTCAGCAGTCCTCTGGGGTGGAGTGGTTGGGTGTCTGGAGGCCCCCCACCATGTTCTTGGGCATCTGGGTGAGGAGGCTATGGAACTTGGGGAGAAGGGTGGTTGATTACACAAGGACTGCAGCAGTGGTCTGTGCTGCTCCTCCCTTTCCTGCACCTCAACCATACGCCGGAGCATATCAGTTTGATCCTCAAGTAGCCTCAGCATTGCCTCCTGCCTCCTCTCACCACCGAACTGAACACACACACACACCCTACACATGCAGTTCTCTGGGATGATCGATTTACCCCTTCCCCCACCACATGGCTAACAGCAGGGATGATTTCTGTTCAGCCACAGGCAAATAGCCCAGCAGGAACTGCCACCTCTGAATGTCCCCTTAATAAAATTCCCCTTTTTCAACCAGGTGACCATGAATGATATCACTCTCCTGAGGATAACAACAGAGAGATAAAGAAGATTTCCACTCTATCCCCATACATGTTAACAGACTTTTCCAGTAGCTGTACTGGCCATGAATGCATCTCAAGTCTTCAGGGCAAATTAATTATTAAACACACTTGCTTTTAAATCATGTATTATATTTACAAAGTTACACTCACCAGAGGTCCTTTCTCTGCCTTCAAGGTCCAGGAGCCCACCTCGGGTGGGTTGGGAGGGTACTAGCTCCAGGGTGATAAACAGCTCCTGGCTGTCGGGGAAAATAGTGCACAGCAAGCAAGCAAAGAAACCATCTTCAACCTCCTCCTCCTCCTCATCTTCCTCATCCATATCCCTGTTGCATGAGAATCTATTGATGGCGCCCACGCACTGGGGTGGGGTAGTTGTAGGGGCACCCCCTAGAATGGAATGCAGCTCATCATAGAAGCGGCGTGTCTGGGGCTCTGACTCGGAGCAGGCGTTTACCAAAGAACCAGAGAGGCAGGCTTGCCTGAGCTCCTTAAGTTTCAAGCGGCACTACTGCGGGTCTCTGTTATAGCCTCTGTCTTTCATGCCCTTGGAGATTTTTTTCAAATATTTGGGTATTTTGTCTTTTGGAACAGAGTTCTGATAGCACAGATTCCTGTCCCCATACAGCAATCAGATCCAGTACCTCCCATTCGGTCCATGCTGGAGCTCTTTTGCAATTTTGGAACTGCATGGTCACCTGTGCTGATGAGCTCTGCATGGTCACCTGTGCCGATCAGCTCGCCATGCTGGCCAAACAGGAAATGAAATTCAAAAGTTCGTGGAGTTCTTGCTGTCTACCTGGCCAGTGCATCTGAGTTGAGAGTGCTGTCCAGAGCAGTCACAATGGAGCAGTCTGGGACAGCTCCCGGAGGCCAGTACCGTCGAATTGCGTCCACACTACCTCAAATTCGACCTAGCAAGGTTGATTTCAGGGCTAATTCCCTTGTTGGGGAGGAGTACAGAAATCTGTTTTAACAGCTCTTTAAGTCGATAAAAAAGACTTCATCATGTGGACGGGTGCAGGGTTAAATTGATCTAATGCTGCTAAATTCGACCTAAACTCATAGTGTAGACCAGAGCTTAGGGCATGATTACACTTACCATGGATCGATGCTGTGGCAGTCAATCCACTGGGGGTCGATTTAGCGGGGTCTACTGAAGACCTGATAAATCGACCATGGATTGTTCTCCCATCGACTCCAGTACTTCACTGGAACAAGACACATAAGGTAAGTTGACGGGACAGTTTCTCCTGTTGACCAAGCACGGTGTAGAAACTGCAGTAAGTAGACCTAAGGTATGTTGATTCCAGCTACATTATTCACGTAGCTGGAGTTGCATAACTTAGGTCAACTTAACCTGATAGTATAGACCTGCCCTTAGTATGCCAATTCCTATGTTCCTGTTTTCATACATAAGGATATGTTTACACTACTACGGTAAGTCAACCTACGCTATGCAACTCCAGCTATGTGAGTAATGTAGCTGGAGCTAATGTACCTTAGGTCGAGTTACTGCAGGGGGTTGACGAGAGAAACTCTCCCATCAACTTACCTTACTCTTCTTGTTGGGGGTAGAGTACAGGGGTCGACTGGTCAGTGATCTGCTGTCGATTTTGGTGGGTCTTCACTAGACCTGCTAATTCAACTGCCGGTGGATCGATTTCAGAGCGTCGATCCTGGCAGTAGTGTAGTTCTGCCCTAAGAGTGGTTTCAGGGATTGTTAATATGGGAGAGGCAACTTGATGCTCTTTTTTAAAGCTCCATTTGAATCACAGCCAGAAAGTCAGAGCTCAATAGGATTTATTTTATCTAGCTGGAGAAATGGAGAAGTTCCTCTGCAGAAGGGTAAGGTTACATAGGTGACATTGGGCACTGGAGAAATTGCCACTGAATTGCTGGAAAGAATTTCTACCAAAGCAGTCTGGAATACTTAGTGTGTGTGTCAGGATTAGAAACTGACAGTAGTAATCCCTCTGCACTAGGAGGAGGAAGAATAACTCATCAAAGCAGTAGCCTGTACAGCATGCCTAGAAAATATATTTGCTAGAGTGCTCAGGTCTGAGAGACGACAATGCTGGGATGGAAGACAAAAGCATTGTGGTTTCACAAGAGGATGTGGGCATTCTGGTCTGATCTTCGCACTAAGTGAGATAATAATAAGGGAATCTGAAAAAGACATCTTTGTGGATTCTAGGAATATAAAACAGTTAGGAACTTCATTGTGATAATGCCTGGGAAGAGCTGGAATGATTCTCAGACTGCTGAGAGAGACAGTGGATTTAAGGCAAAATGTCTAAATGACTTGAAATGAAGACAAGGATCTGTGAGCATTACGTGTTATTGTCACAGACCATCTAAAGAGCTCCTGAAAGAAATGGGACCCAAAATGATAAGACTTCTTCTGGTTCTGTGGATGATGATGTACAGTATAGTAATATCTAAGAAGATGGGTGCTGAATAAAAGAAGTTAATTCTGAACACAGGATCTCCAAATTAGCTATGAGCTAAGAACACTACTCTAACCTTCTGGAGTTTTTAGGTATGTGTAGTATGGGCCGAGAGGCGCATGTTTTGCACAGTACTTTACCCTACAGATTTATGAGGTAGACCCCTGAGAAAGGCCACCTACCTCACACTATGTTAAGATGACACTAAGGAAAAGAGAGCCAAATAGTTGCAGTTCTTCTGGTGGAGTATATGTGGTACATTGCAGACAAGACTGGATTCAGATAATTTTGGGGCCGTAGGTGCACCCATACCTAGTGGCCTACTCTGGCCCCACCCCATTGCACAGTCTCAAAGGGCTGGTCAAAAATTGTCAACATTTTCTGTTTTGACAAATTTTTCATCAACATTTCAAATTTGCATAAAATGGAGAAAACTTTTGTGAAAATATTGCCAACATTTTGTTGCTTTTTTGACCCTCTCTAGGCCCCACTCCTGCTTGGTAGAAGCAGAGGCTGCACGCAAGCATCATGCCGGTCTGGTTTTGGGGAGGGAAGGGGGCTGTCACCCCTGCTTTTTGTGAAGACAGAAACTTCCACCTCCACAGGGACCACTGCTGTCTTTAGGTAGATTGTGAACTATCCCAGAGAAGAGGATTCAGCCTCCACCACCCATGCTGAGGACTCTGGGTGTGGTGGGCTCTGTAGTGACTTCACGCTGTAAGAAAGCCATGATGGAATGTTAAAAGCAAACCCCTCCAAGCAGCGTTCTCTTGGGTGGTGTTGGTGTGGTGGTCCTTCCAAAGCAGTGCATTTGAGTCAGCCCATTAAAATGAATGAAGAAGTTCACCGCTCTCAGAGCTATTCTTTCCGGCTCTCTGCAGACAGCTGGAAATGTCACCACTGCATATTACACATGGGCTGTGTGTTTGAGCTTTTTTTCCACAACCATGAGCATGAGAACCCTTTAAAAAAAAAAAAAAAAGACTGAGAATCTGACATCACTGCACAATTCCAGGACGTGGGACAGTAGGCATGATGGACCTATTGTTCTGATGCCTTAATCCAATCTTGATTATTCTTCTTAATAGAGAGGAAGGCAAGCGCCAGTATGAACACAATTAACCCTGTGCTTCATGCGCTCTAGAGGCTCTCCATTCATTTCAGAACAGAGTTCAGAGTTTCGGACTTCATATCTAAAGTGCTGGTAATGGATCGAGAGCTAGCTGCCACAAAGACTGGTTCATCCTCCACAGGGACAGTATAGCTGGAGAGGCCAAGGCTTAGATTATATCAGCTGTGGGGGTAAAACATTCTCAGTGGTGCGACCACATCTGTGGAACTCATTGCCAGAAGAAATCTGACTGAATCCCAGCCTTGACTGTGTTTAGGTCCAAGTGTAAGACAACGTTTCCAGGAAAGCCTTCTCTCTGCTATAAATAACACCACACAAAATAAAAAGAGCAAGTAAATTCACACACTCCTGTTCATAGGGTAATGGAGTGGAACATAATCCGCTATGTTAAAGAAACAGATTATTTTTAGTTTTCCAAGGCATCTAGCAAAGCGTTAGCCACCTTATTTGTTCTGCAGCTGCTTGAGTAATAGAAGGAAAATCCTCTTTCCTCACTAACCGATCCAGGCAACAGGGACAAGATTTTTGTACAAGATTTCTTCAAAGCTAGTGCAGTGTGTTTGCACTGACCTGACCAGCTCCCTACTTGAATTTTAAAGGTTACTTTAAAGTGGTAAGGAATCACATTCTCATCAACACAAGTTTAACTGGGTAAATGTAACGAGTGTCCTTGTTTTCTTAGTATTGTAAATTAATGAGCAGTAGCTGTTTGTGAAAGGATGCAGTTCAATGCTTCTTTGCCTTACATTTAGAATACCCTTAAAAAGTCTCAGTGCCAGTGAGAAGTGTGGGATCCTTAGCTAGCTAATAGGCATAGTATTAAAATGTGCAAAATGCAAATGTTGCCCCAAATGCAACAAAGTATGCTTTAATTTGATTTGATGTCAAATTCCAGCTTCTCATCTCTGCATAATAGCCATTGCAAAGATGTCATTTTCTTTTGAAGTCTTAAATTTTACCTTTGGTATATTCCAATAGATGAAAATTGCAGAGGGAAAAGTTATAGTGCAGAGTTGTGGACACATGCAAATTAAATTTTGACTTTGATTATATTTTTTGCACTTACTATTTGAATGCACTCATTCTATTTTTCTCTTCAGTGAATATTTATCCTGATGGCCATCACTAAATAATTGCTTGGTGTCTAAAGCTCTTTTTTTATATGATGGGCAATTCAAAACGTTGATCAAGGTCAACTGCTGAGGTGTCGAAATCTTAGTTTAATCATCGCCAAGAATGAAATGATACTCAGAATTATACCTTTAACAAAAGCCACTATTTACCAAGGAAAGCATTTTATATATATATATATAATATCCAGTGATCATAGTAATTTCTGAAGTGGAGCATCTTAGAATTTGCTGTGACTTATTCACTTGAGAAAATGGTTGGCTATTCATTCACTCAGGAAAGTCTGGACAGCTAGTCAGAAAAAACAGACACAATCCGGTCTGATCAGGAGTAACTTAGGCCTTGTCTACAACTTGGAGAAACTTGGGATTTGTCTACATTGCCAAAAAACAAAGCAAAACCCCAGACCAAAACTGTATATTCTTAACATGTGTTTGTCTGATTCGTACATAAAAACCGCCAAGGACAGGGATTCCTGTGATCTCCCTAGATAACCTGTTCCAGGGCTTCTCTCTCCTTAGAGTTAGAAAGGTATTCTTATATGTTTCCTGGATCTCTGTTGCTGCAAATTAAGCTAATTACTGCTTGTCCTACCCTCAATGGACATGGAGAACAATTCATCACTGTCCTCTTTATAACAACCTTTTTACATATCTGCTCTCCCCTGCCCCTCAGCCTTCTGTTTGGCTTACACTTATTGTGAGCAAGGCTGGCCATCATGTTGGCCTCCACTCTGCCACTCTTCAGGGTTCAGCCTCCATCTGGATGGGGATTGCTAATGTAATTAGCAAATGTCCCCCAGAACACCAATTGCTATTTATGTGGTCTATCTGGTCTACCTTCTGAGCTCCACTGTGCAAAGGGTCAAGATTTCTGAAAGCCACTTATAGGTACAGGATAGGCACATGGGTTCTGTGCCATTTTGGGAATTCTAGTTGTTCAAATACCTCAATGATATCTGACACATTCACGAGCTTGATCATGTCCCAGCAGCACACTATGTATTGCCACGCACACCTCTGTAATACCACCACCCTCTGATCTGCAGGAGAGCTCTGTGAGCGCAAAAGCTTGTCTCTCTCACCAGGAGAAATTGGTCCAGTAAAAGATATTACCTCACCCACCTTGTCTCTCTAACAACATCCTCTGTAATTTAGAAATTGCTACCATTTCACTCTAAAATAAAATTTCTGAGTGTTTAGGTCATTTCACTGAAATGAAGGAAAATTCAGATGGTCACTTTAAAATTATAGGTATCCCCCAAAACATCTCCTGTTCTGGGATATTTTTGTTTGTTTTTCCCACAATATATAATTTAAAACAATATTATTTTAATTCATCATTAAATATTTAAATTATTAGACCGTAACTAGAGCTGGCTGAAGATCACAGAAATGTTTGTAAACCTAGGAATTCTGCACCACTGTTCAGATTGTCTAGTTTTACTCATTATTTGTTGTCCACAAACATTTGCATGTACAGATTTGTGGAAATGACTCAAGATTAATAGAGCGAGTCTGCTTTACATCTGCCCAAGGATCTCGCCTAAAAGTATTCTGTGTTGTGCAGACTAAGTGACTGAAGCACACTAAGTTTATTACTAATGTTCACAAGTACCATTGTAATGCTTCCAAAGGAGAACCAGGAAAGTCGGACAGGACTTGGGGCTAGAAATAAAAAAGCACCTCCTTAATTTGTATGGGGAGGAGATTTTTTTTTTGTATATTTCAGAGCTACCATTCAACAGCAGTTCTGCATATGAAGAGGTCCATTAAGTACGTCTTGATAGTGCAAATTGTATGTCCCTTTTTTCCTCTTTCGTAATACCTTCCATTTCAGGATCTCAAAAGGTTTTGCAAACATAATGAGTTAAGCTTCATAAAACCACTGGATGGGATATAATGCCTCTTACCTACAGGGAACTATTAGTATCCCTATTTTGCAGTAGTGAACACTGGGACTGAGATGCTAAGTGACTTTGAGGAAGTCACAAAGGAAATCTAACAGAACCAAGAACCAGATCACCCAACCCTGTCCTGTGCTTCACCCCCAAACCTATTCTTCATTTTAAAACAAACAAACATTAGAACAGGAGGCTGTACAATATTGCTGACTATCCCACTACTGAAAAGTTGTCACAGGTACCTTTATCTCAGAGCCTAAAAACACATAAGTGGCCATTAAAGGCTTCCTCCTGAAAAAGTGCTGTGTTTCATTTTCTTTTGTGTTATGATCAAAGATTGCCTCATTCTGACGCTTTTGTGGATTTAGTTTGGGGTGGCAAGAAGACACATAGTAAAAAGGCTGCCGGCCACCTAAAATGAAAAAACAAACAATACAAAAGAACACTTAAAATCTCAGTTCCTGGAGAGCTATTATTACCTGTGAATCTCAGTGTTACTTTTATTTATTTAAGGAAACTTAAAGCTTTCAGGGTTGCAGAGAAAAGCTTGAAAACATGAACTCCAAAGTTTCAAAAACCAGGAGGCGAAGAAAAAGAAGACAAAATATTATTTTTTAAAAATCACTGAATTTTTAAGTCAGTTTTGTTGTTTTTGTGGCCTGACAGCTGATACATGAATGGCTGGGACTGGGAGTACTGCTGCTAGAGGAAAAGAAGATGTTAAGGTACATTTAAAGTTGTGAAAAGGTATGAACTAAATTAAGATCCAGACCTATACTCTCAGGCCTGGGCTTACAGATTTCCAGTTAGGCACATGCCTAGGGGCACCGGTGTTCTAGGGGTCCCTAAAACTTAAAAGTTTCATTTTTATGGAAAACACAAAGGTCAGTTGTAAGCAGCAGGTGGGGAGGCTGAAGATGTGGTGCCTAGGAGTGCAAAAGGTGTTAATCCGGCCCTGATCATTAAGCCACATTGCCATGTGTTTCTGACTGCCACTTCCTTGTGTCTCAGAAGTGGAACAGTCTCTGCTAGATGCAACAATAAATAAATTAAACAAAAATTCTTGAATGAAATGTAAGTAGCCATAGCAACCTCAGCGGTAGGCTGGATGGCACTGCCCTCCCAGCTGTGGATATCCCCAAAAGTCCAAGACTTGAAGGCATGCATTAAATGGGCCCTAGGATGACTGTAGGTAAGACTGTGAACATCATGTGCCGGGAAGGAGGGAGCGCGTCTCCCTTTACAAGCTTATCCTTCCCACTGTCCAAGACAGACAAATATCTAGGTGTTTGTTACATCCAGGATGCAGCATGTGGTTAGGAATTGTTGATCTCCAACACCTTAACCATGTGCCAAACTGCAGGATCAGATTCTTAAATAGCAACTCATTTCCTGATGCAAGAAAGTCCTGTTGCTTCCCTGTTTGTCTGCTTTCCGTTTCTCATATTGGGGAGGAAGTTGATACTGTGCTTGCTTCGGCAACTTTGTCTAGCCTCTTAATATATTAACATACTGGGCTATTGGCCTATTAAGAGCTGAGCTATTCAACAAAATCTCCAAGCAGTTAATTCCATTATATTTTTTTATTGGATTTGAAATGGATTTGTCAGGGAAACCATACTGTTGCAATTTATGAATGCACTACAACCACTTTAGGAGACAACTGTCTCTGCAATTGGAACAGGAAATGTTAAATGGAAATTGAAAGAATTTGTAAGATTTATTTTCCACCACTGCAAGGCTTGAGAGCTTGATCTGAAAAATAGATTATTTTTTTTCCTCCTTGTATTCAGTAGACTGTTTATAATATTTTTTTGGAATAAAAGCTCATATAGCCCAGGAAGGTCATTTAACAAGTTTCCTAAGATGATATAATACAAGCAACATTTTTCTAGGTAACTGTTTTAAATTTTGGATAACTGTGACCCACTTATCTGAATTTTAAAATGTTATAAAATGGATGTTCTCCCCAGGTACTCTACTCTGTGGGGATTAAATTCACCCTGGGCAGAGGGCCAGCACAAGTTCTATGCACTTCTATCCAGTGATTTTTGTCTAACTGAAAGGTAATTGTGGGCCTGATCTTGTTTCCATCCAAGTTAATGGAAAACAAACTCCAAAGGGAGCATAATTGAGCTTGGTAGCTTGGGCGGCAAGAAATAAAACCTACTGTGGCTAAATCAAGCTGGATCCATGCCCACTGATGCAAGATGGTGCAGGCTGTATATGCAGACTACATTTTTATTATGAGGGAAGCTATTCAGTGTGTGCCTAAATAGATAGACTGGGCCCAGCACTGCAACTGACTTGAATAGTGGCCTTGGATGCACAAGGAAAGCATGGTCAGGCCCACTGTGAGCCATATGCATTCCGTCCATTTGGATAGAGAGAACTCTGTGGCAGTGGAAGCAGGAGGGTTCCACTGAGCAGGAAGAGAGGTGAGGGTAGGATGCTGTGTGCAGGGCAGATGGGGAAAGGATAGAAGAAGGGGTAGAGCATCAACCGGTAGGTGAACCCACCAGCCCTTCCCATTTTAGGAGATTGTAGAAACTCTGTAGGCCAGGGGAGTCAAGAATATGCTCTTCCAAATGATCACAATGACCAGACATCTAGTCAGGCTGGGTACTGAGTGAAGGACTAGGCCCTTGGTACAACGTGGGTGAGTTAATATTACAATGGAAGCCTTATCTTATTTCTACATTCCCTGCCATTATCTCATCATACTGTGGTAGTAACCTCGTGTTTTTAAATTTAAGTTCAGTATTTGTTTTTTATATAGCTTTCCCTTTAGTTTATAAAGGTTCCACTTAAAGAGATACTTAGCAGTAACAAAATTCCTGATTCAAATCCAGCAATTGAGCTAATTTTGGCTCCTCTTCAAAAATCCCATCTGTCTCCTGCAGTCATACTATGGGTAATAAAGGGGGGAACACTAAAATAAAAAGGGGTTTCTAATCAACTAATTGCTTAGACCTGCTTTCTCTTTCAAATCAGCATGGCCTGATCCTGCAACCCTTACTCATGTGTGGTGTCATAATTAATTCAGTTAATGGGATTACTCATCAGAATTTCAGACTTGAGACCTCCATTTTGACACAGTTATAGATCTCTTCATATCTGATTTTTAAGGATTAATTAAAAACCCCATAGAATCTGTTTTAGTGCTATGTTTCTGTAAATGGCAAATGTAGGAGTAGCAAATAATCTCTTATCTCTTTATAGCTCATTGATACATTTATTCCAAGTTATTTTAAAGTGAATTATTCATGTTTCAATTACATAACATTGTTGGTAGTTACTAATTTTATACATTTGCATCCAAGTGAAGGCCTGCCTTAAAGTTCCCTTGGGGGGAGGGAGGGAAGTAACCTTCTCTATGTGTTTACATGCAGAGTTGTTCCAAGTTCCTGATATATGAAACACCAAACATCCTGGTATAGCCAGCTTCCTGGCAAAGTTCCATGCATATGATTATACACATGGCAAGCCAGATTTCCTTCTGCACAGTGTGTCTATAAATAAAATGCTTCTTCCACAAGCAATTAAATGGAAGCATTTTTCCAACCAGCATGCAAATACAGTTTTTGTTTCTCACTGCAAGTAATAGCATATCTGTGATGTTAGTTTAAGGTCAGGATTTTGGGATTTTTATTTTTGTTGGTTTTTGTTTGTTTGTTTTTAATAACTATATAAATATTGCTCTCTTTTGGGCTCTGGGTTTTATATGGGAATTAAATAATGGTAAAAAAAGCTTTGTGTTTAAAGGATATAGCAACCTCTGTTAAAAGGGGGTTGACATAAAGAAGGCATCCCTAAGTTGTGTTTGATTGCTGATATTTCAGACATTAGATTTTAAATGCATCACTCTTTCAATTCATAAATTATATTGGCAAATCTAACTGCCATCTAGTCCCTATTTAGTTTGCAAAGTCTTTGGGGGCAGGAACTGTCTCTTAATTCATGAGTACAATGCCTAGCACAATAAGACTCCAATCTTGGTTGGCACCTCTAGGAGCTAATAGAATACAAATTAATAAATAATTATAATTATTTAAAAACATAGAACATTCTCATATACATGTGTTCAGCTGAAGGTTTGGATGTCAAACAACTGCAAAATCAGGACCTTGAGTTATATTTAATTGTTATTTTTATTAGGATTCATTGTATCTTAATTGTTACTTCAAATAATAAATCTCACAAAATAATGCCTACAAAAGGTTAGGATACTGTGTTAATACTTGCTCTGTCTCATACCTTTGGTAACTTAATTGTAGCATTAGTAATTAATATTAATAAATGTTTTCCCTTTTGGTCAGCTAGCTGTTCCACCTCTTCAGCTCCTCTCGTGAAGAATGTAAAAAGAAGAAAATAAAACAGGACTGTCCTATTGAACTATAGAACACTGACAAGATCAAAATAGCACTGAATGCTACTGTCTCTCTCTCTTTATGTGAAGCATTTGAATTTAGTTTAATCTTATTACAGACTGAATGATTTAGACATCTATGAGAAGAATTCTTCACCTGCAATAATTCTCTGACAAGCTTTTCCTTGTCAGAATGTACATTTCTTATAAGAGAAAATTCAATGTATATTTCTTGAGAGAGAATTCTCTATTCCAGCCTTAGCTTGAAACAGTTCCTATTAGAATATCTTTGTCCGCTCCCTATAGAATAACATCTCTCTCTTTCTTTTCTTTCTGTCTTCCTTTTGTTTCCATTATTGAAGTTCTCTGCATGTAAATATTATATACCACACATGGTGGTTTTCAGCAGGAAATGAGTTTGTGGCAGTGCCACAGAGGTGATATCCTGTGAGAAGGATGAGGCAGTTATATTATGCAATCAGAAACAGGAATTAGAGTTTATGCCTTAAATAGGAGGCAGTATTAAAAGCTAGAGCTTTGTAACAATGCTGACCATACTATGAAACAGTGGCAGTGGTCAATAAATAACATTTTACTCATAATTATTTTCTGATGGAAAAACAGAATAACTTTTTAACAGAGTCTGATTCAGAGAGTGTGGAATGGTTTCTCTTTGGTATTGCAGTGCCTCACAGTCTGAGTGACAACAGGAAAGGTGTCATATACAGTCCTCAATGGGGACCATCTTTTTAAAGACAAACTATGTTTTTAAATAATAAATGATTCCTGGCAAGTTGTTTATTACCAGCAGTTAATGATCTGTTTATTAGTTAAAGTCTGTGGCTGTTAACACTCCAGCAAATCAGTTAACTCTGTTAAACATCAGTTTTGAGTACATTATTGGTATTAATCATACAATGAACTGGAATTGTTGTGGACAGTTGATTTCATTGCAACAGCTTTTGTCAGCAAAGCAGAGCTATATAACGGGAGACAAACGCACTCAATATGATATACTGATGATACTAAAACAAAATAAAGAAATTAGATAGCAGTTATCTGTAGTGGTTAATAGTTATCTGTAAAATATCTATTCTGTTTCTCTAAACATGTTCCAAAAAAGCCTGGACTATTTTGTCCCAAGTATCCTGGAAGTCCTGGATTCCATAATTATAATGTGTTAAGAAATTACAAGGATTGCTTTTGCGTATGTGTGTTGGGGAGGGGACTGGATAGTAAATAGTTGGAAAAGCTTAACTGAGAGATGCAGAGTTGAACCTGGGCTGCTTGTGGAACCAATACACTCCCTCTAGCTTGCAAACAAAAAATTTTTTAGACTGTGAACCAGTTTCCAAAAGTGGGACCAGCTGACACAAGTTTAAGGTATCTGTCTGGTCAGTGTGGATCAGGCAAAATTATGTTAAAATTGTTTTCAAGACTGGCTGCACTTACTAGAAGAAATATGTAGAGATGGGCTAAGGAGTTGGTGTTTGGATGTGGATTAGATTTAAGCTCAGGTTCAGGTTCTATCACACCAATAATTTATGAGCTGTTCTCAAGAGATTCCAGTCCCAACTGGCAGATCTCTCATGGGACTAGTTAATCTGGTGAGATTTGCTGTTGTCTTGGATGGAACAGCTGTCTCTGCACAATTCTGGCTGTACGCAGTCCTGAAGCATAAAATAAGCCTATTCCAATTTTGCACCTGATCTGGAGTCAAAATCATAAGGCCAACCTCAGCTCTGGCATTTAAGTACAGTGTTGATGAATGCAATATAAAAGGGTAGATAGACAAATAAATCTGAGGATTCAAATCTGACCTGCAAATTCAAAGGAGTTCAAATATGAGATTTCCATTTTGGCCCATCTGTAGCTGCCGGTAGCCCAGTCACACCCTCTCTATCAAACTTGAGCAATTAGAAACATGCTCTGATAATTTATCAGAAAACAGTCTCTAAATACAGTTCTCTAAAATGAGTTTAATACACATTTTTCCCTGGACTTCAGTGACCAAACAAAATATCTTAGTCATTATCTACATGCAAACTTGCACTGGCTTAATTAAACTAGGGCAAATCCATCTTACTTTGGTTTAAACTGCTTATTTCAGTTTAGCTTAAATCTCTTCCTAATTGATCTAAACTAAACCAAAATAAACATAATTTAAACAGAAATAAGTATTCAGACAGCCCTTTTCCCCAGTTTAGCTAAATCTCTTTGGTTTAACTTAACTAGTGATTTTGATGTGACTTAGTGCATTGACAAGCCCCAAATATGTTAGGTTGAACCAGTTATTAAAATGGGAATGGCCAACACAGATTTTTTTGTAGTGAATATGGGGTGAAAGAGAATAAGAGCTCAGCAAAAAGGACACCAAGGATCCAGACTAATGGTGTCTAGCAGGATTTCTGTAATGGGTGTTAAAGCATTTGGCTCTTTCTGCAGCTGCAAAGCTATTTACAACTCCAGTGGAGGAGGAATTAGGAGGGTCTGTGGTTTAACTCAGTGTCAACAACAAGGTAATTATCCTAGAGTAAACAGGGCCTCATTGAGAGTTTTAATTCCCCAAGAGGTCCTGTGGTTTCCACCTGCCCCTGCAATTAGCAACTTAACCCAAAGGATTTATATCAAGGTATTAGCAACATGGTCTGAAGTAAAACCTGATCCAATTCCCACTGAAACCAATGGAGCTGAGTCTACAGAGATTTTCTCCTACCATTGGTTTAGTGCTGGTGCAGCTTCTCCAGTACCATGGTGGGAGCCCTGAGGAGTCAGTGCAGCCCACCTGTCATTCTACCATGTTATCTAGACCTGCTCAGAGCGGGGTTAGATGACAAGATGTTAAAAATTCTCAGACCCTGCCTACACTGGTACTCCTACCATTGCTAGAACAATAGTGTGTGGGGGGTTCCATTTATATCTGAGGATCCTAGATAATAATCCTAGTATTGCAAACAGTTCATAGTATGTAGGTGGGAGGTGATATATTTATTACTTTAGATGAAGGAAAGCTGAAATTAAGTGGTTAGCTACAGTTCTTGAGCACTACAAAGCACATTTTTTTAAAAATGTGCCAGTCTGGGGTCAAGTATCAGAGGGGTAGCCGTGTTAGTCTGGATCTGTAAAAGCAGCAAAGAATCCTGTGGCACCTTATAGACTAACAGACGTTTTGGAGCATGAGCTTTCGTGGGTGAATAACCACTTCGTCACCCACGAAAGCTCATGCTCCAAAATGTCTGTTAGTTTATAAGGTGCCACAGGATTCTTTGCTGCTTTTACAGTCTGGGGTGGCGTTTAATACGTAAAGTGAATTTTAGGTGCAAAAATATGGCAAAGTAAACACTAGCCAGTAAGCGTATACAAATTTGTGACTGCCATCTCTTGAGTTTGTTGTTGTTGCTGTGAGGTGGAATGCTATGGCATTTTTATTTGCTCTTGCACACAGAAGAGTTAAAGGAATTTCGGACACGTGCATACATATGTGTGTTTATGCATATATAATAGTCCAGTGTTCCATGGCAGGTGTAATTGTTAATGTATATTTTCTTCATCTGAACAACATCTTGCTGCCTCTGCTCCATCATGCTATATACAAGGTTTGGAAACAAAATAAATAAATAAAATCAGTGTTTTGTCCATACTTGTTTCTTGTAGGGCACAAACTTTTTTATGTTAGCTGGAACTAAAGTATCAATCACCTAACAGAGTGACAAAACAACCAAATCTACCTTTAGATCAAAGTCCCTCACCAAAGACTCTTAAGCAAAGTAAACTGTCATGGGATAATAGGGAAGGTCCTCTCATGGATTGGTAACTGGCTCAAAGATAGGAAACGAAGGGTAGGAATAAATGGAGAGTTTTCAGAATGAAGAGAGGTAAATAGCGGTGTCCTCCCAGGGTCTGTACTGGGACCAGTCCTATTCAACATATTCATAAATGATCTGGAAAAGGGGGTAAAGAGTGAGGTGGCAAAATTTGCAGATGATACAAAACTACTCAAGATAGTTAAGTCCCAGGTAGACTATGAAGAGCTACAAAAGGATCTCTCGAAACTGGGTCACTGGGCAACAAAATGATAGACGAAATTCAATGTTGATAAATGCAAAGTAATGAACACTGGAAAACATAATCCCAACTATACATATAAAATGATGGGATCTAAATTAGCTGTGACCACTCGAGAAAGAGATCTTGGAGTCATTGTGGATAGTTCTCTGAAAACATCCACTCAATGTGCAGCAGCAGTCAAAAAGTGAACAGAATGTTGGGAATAATTAAGAAATGGATAGATAATAAGACAGAAAATATCATATTGCCTCTGTATAAATCCAGGTACACCCACATCTTGAATACTGTGTGCAAATGTGAATGCCGCATCTCAAAAAAGATATATTGGAATTGGAAAAAATTCAGAAAAGGGCAACAAAAATGATTAGGGGTATGGAATGGCTTCCATAAGAGGAGAGATTAATAAGACTGGGACTTTTCAGCTTGAAAAAGAGACAGCTAAGGGGAGATATGGTTGAGATCTATAAAATCGTGACTGGTGTAGAGACAGTAGTTAAGGAAGTGATGTTTACACCTTCTCATAACACAAGAACTAGGGGTCATCAAATGAAATTAATAGGCAGCAGGTTTAAAATGAATAAAAGGAAGTATTTCTTCATACAACGCACGGTCAGCCTGTGGAACTCCTTGCCTGAGGATGTTGTGAAGGCCAAGACAATAACAGGGTTCAAAAAAGAACTAGATAAATTCATGGAGGATAGGTCTGTCAGTGGCTGTTAGCCAGGATGGGCAGGAATGAGAATGGGCCAGAGGCTGAGAATGAGCGACAGGGAATGGATTACTTGATGATTACCTGTTCTGTCCATTCCCTCTGGGCCACCTGGCATTGACCACTGTCGGAAGACAGGATATGGGTCTAGATGGACCTTTGGTTTGACCCAGTAGGGCCAGTCTTACGTTCTTAGATATAATGAGAAAGACAAGATGGGATATGTAATATCTTTCATTGGACCAACTTCTGTTGGTGGAAGAGACATGTTTTTGAGCTTCATAGAGCTCTTCTTTAGATACAATGGCTTATTTTCCTTCATACTATAAAAACTAGGCTCCTAAAAAAATCCTGCTATGGGAACAATTGTAAATACTGTTTTAAGTTGGAAGAATCCTGGAAACTCTGTGGTCATGCTCTTAGCTCTTGATTACAGTGAAAGATAGACAATGTGGAGTTTGAAGCAAAGAGAGGTATAGCTAAGTGGTCGCTGCTGTTGTAGCAGCAACAGAGGCTGTTAGAGTAAAGAAACACAAGCTGTAGAACTCAGACTATTTTTCTTTCCAGTTTCTCTCTCCAAATAACATCTTTAATACTGCAGTTGCTCTCAGACTGATTCCTTACATTGCTAATACCTCAGACATTCAAGAAGTGGCCTGTTAGCCATCATTTCACAAACTACTAGGTCTTAAAATGCTTCAGGTTCAATTAATTAGCAGAAAACCCCTCTGCATCTTCAAAATTAACATTGTTAAATCTTCAGTGGCTGTGTTTCTTAAGCCTGGTCTACACACAGCAATGGGACCAATTCAGCTAAATTGTTTTCTAAAGTGATTTATTTAAACTGGTGCCAATGCTGTGTGTAGACTAGCCCTTAGATTCATTACCAAAGAAACCTCCCATTTTCCTCTTAGAGCATTCTCTTCCTGGGACTTATCTTTACTGCTCACAAGATAACCTATTGTGCTTTCTAGTCTAGGATCTTTAAAGACACAGGTGTGCAGATCTAGCAGTGTTTAATTTATAATGAAAGAGGTGCCAGGACTCAAGCAATTTTTTTACATTTACAACTCATTCAGCAAATCCAGATGTGCTGAGGCTGTGAACTGCCAAGCCTAGATGGCACAAATTAAGCACTGGGACCTTGTATGCATGTAACTCTCACTTATGGCAGTAGAGCTGTTCTCCTTCAGCAAACAACACAGTAGCCTAAAGTTTCTACGCTAACACCATTATTGACAAACTTGGAAGACAGGCTTCAGCATACACAAACATTTCAGACTTCTTTTAATGCTGTCCCTTTTTAGTTAACTTTCTTTAAGTGGTGAAAGTTCCCCTTTACACACTCTGAATCCTGGTGCTGCTTCCACACAGGGCTTCTTTTGCTGAATTAGGGTAGGCTGAGGCTAGGAAACCCTAAAATTCGTGGGTTTAAACTCTAATCACTTTGAAGAGTAAAGCTTTAGCTAACATCCTCTAGTGATTGGTGTCCTACAGGATCTTTAATAGAAAGAAAAGGGTTTCACAAAGGAAGCCACAATAGGACACTGTTTAAACCTTGTTCCTGCCCTGGACAACTGATCCATACATGTAGAGGAATATATTTAAGATATCATAAGGAGATGATGAAAGTTATTTTATACCACAACCATCGTAATTTCTTTATTGCCTTACAGTAAAACTATGCAAATAACATTCCAATTGCAATTCTAAGTGCCAGGGTCACTCTTAAAACCCAGGACAGAAAAACTGCAGTAAACTCTCCTCATTGTTAAAACCATGACTTGTGCCAGGTCAGTGTGTAAACAAAAGAGATGTAATTTGGTAACATCTCTGAAACAGAAATTAGCTTTGACCATGGCTGATATATGATCTCAATTCAGTCCCTGGCCTGGGATCACATCTAGCCTGACACACTGACCCGCTGGAGCAAATATCAGACCAAACTGTTTTTGTTTATACTGGTGTAAGTCTGGAGTAACTCCGTGAACCTAGAGAATCAAGAAGATAAAACACTTATATGGAAGACACCAGCTATACATACATAAATACTCTCCTAATATTACTGGTCCATGTGAGCAGTTGCCATAGTTACCACAGGAAGATTGCATAATCACAAATTATAATGATTGTGAAGTGGGAAAGGAGATGTATCCACAAGACCATCTTTCTATTAAGAGGTGGTCCAAATTATAAAAAGTCCTCTTTTAGCATTACCTTAAAATATTTTAATTGTTAAATAGCAAATATATTTGAAATATTGTAGGATTCAAATAATTCAGAATCCTGGAGCATTTCTGGGGGTTTCTTGGTTCGTTTGTTTCTTTTTAATCCTGGAAGTCCTGGATTGCATAATTATAAAGGATTGTGCTCGCGCGCGTGTGTGTGTGTGTGTGTGTGTTGGGGAGGGGACTGGATGGTAAATAGTTGGAGATTAATTACATTAGATTAAAGCTATCACAATTTAATGTGCAAGTTTTGTGTTCTCTTTTATGAAAGTAATCAAAACTATCAAGCTTGTAAGCATTACTGAAGAAAAAAATCTTTGGAACAGTAAAATTAAAAATGCCCTTATAATATCGTGTAGACCTAGTTTTTTGGGATTTTTTAAAGCTCAGCTGTCCAGTGTTAGGATCTTGCAATCAATTCCCCAAACTATCATTACTATGAACAGACTACTTTTTCCCATAATACATAAATTGGAACTAAAACAGGGATAAAGGTGACAGACACAGTGCTGTGATTTAAACTGGAGACCTGGATTAAAGACAAAAGCTTTACTGGGTAAGTGAAACAACTCTACTACGTCAGTTATTTCACTCAATGTTTCTGTTTTATACATCCAACTCAGTCTTCAGACATTGAAATTGATTGTGGTGATGTTATTTCTTTTATTGATCCAAAATCTCATCTATCCAAACTAGTTACTTTGTAATTCCCTTTTGCAGATGCATCCTGCCTTTGTTAAATCCACTATTCCTTATTATGTACTTCTCTATTATAATCATATCCACTGAGTTTTTACTTTTGACCTTTGCAAACATATATACTTCAACACAATAATTTTCCATACATTTAAATATGAAAATTATTATTTCATGGTATGAACTGGTCACACAACTTAGTTTATTCAAAGAAAAACCAGACACAGTAACCCAAGGTAATCCATTTTTTATTTTTTTTTTATTTTTTGTCAAGGTCCAAATTTCTTGGTCAAGATTCCAGAGATAATAGTAATACAAAAGAATTATAATGAGTAAATTAAAGACTTTGGGGTCCATTTAAAAGCAGCTGGCAGTCCAGATTTGGCCTGTGACCCACCTATTGACTATCCCTGCAGTAACCTATTGGGTTTCAGTATTATGGTGTTTTGCAAAGGTAAACAATTTTTTTAGATAAAAGACCCAGTTTTGCAGTTGAGTTCTGATTCAAAGCGCATAGGAAGTCATGGACAGGCTTCCACTGGTTTTGAATCAAGCCTTATTGACTTCAGTGTGAATTTTGACTTGAGTAAGGACCGCAGGATCAGACCCTAAAATGACTGAAAATTTAAGTTTTATGCATACGAGTTTTGATATGTTAAAATGTGTACATTAAAGCAATTATTATAAAGTGTATCTTCTGTTATGCTTCACTTTTAAAAAAGTTTTTAAAAATAGTAAAATGGTTGCTCTAGTAAATAACTACAAATGATTTCTGAAGACTGTCTGCATCACAAGTAAATGGCTACAGCGGGGAACCAAGCAGTAAAAGTGCTGATAGCATATATAAGAGAGAAATCCTTTCCGGGATGATCTTGATAGTTGCTGAGCACTCACAAAGCTGACTGGCTGTTGTGAGTGCTCAGCACCTCTGATGATTAAGTCCTTTACTAGAGCGTATTGTCTGAGAATCTCAAAGCACATTACCAGTATTAATGAAGTTAGGGTTGGTCTACACTCTAAAAAAGTTATCCTGGTATAACTATGTCAGTCAGAGGTGTGATTTTTATTTTAACCAATGTAGTGTTGAGGCAGTTATACTAGCACAGGTGTGGCCAAACTTTAGCTTGTGAGCTGCTTGTGCCTCTTTTACAGTTGAAGTGAGGTTCGCAGAGCCCCATGCGGCCCCCGCTTTCTCCACCTATCGGACTCGGGGGGAGCTCAGGGCTTCTGTCCTGTGGTGGAGTGCTGGAGCTAGGAGCATCTGCCCTGTGAGGAGGGGGATCCCAGGCAGAAGCCCTGCGCCCCGGCAGGCACCGCCCCGTGGGGCAAGTCGTGCATGTCTTACAGCTCTTGAACTTCTGAAGGTTATCGTATGCAGCTTGGAGGGTCAGTAAGTTAGGCCACCCCTGTACTAATATAATGGTGCCTGATACTGGCATAGTGTAGGGCTGGTCTACACTAGAAAGTTTTACCAGCATATCTGTGTCAAATCACACTCTCCAATCAACATAGCTGTGCCAACAAAAGCTGTAGTGCATATATAATTATTTTGACAAAAAGTCCTTTTGCCGGTATAGTTTGTTCTACTGGGGGAAGCTAGTATAAGCTGTACCAGCAAGAGAACTCTCTTGCCAATATAAGCTGCATCTTCACTAGGGGTCTTTGCCAGTCGAGCTCTTGTGGTATAGCTATAGTGGCAAATCGTTTTAAGCATAGACAAGGTCTCAGGGTATGTCTTCACTACAGGATTATTCCGATCTTACATAAACCGGTTTTGTAAAACAGATTGTATAAAGTCGAGTGCCCATGGCCACACAAAGCACAATAATTCGGTGGTGTGAGTCCATGTACCGAGGCTAGCGTCGGTTTCTGGAGCATTGCACTGTGGGTAGCTATCCTGTAGCTATCCCATAGTTCCCACAGTCGCCCCCGCCCATTGGAATTCTGGGTTGAGATCCCAATGCATGATGGTGCAAAACAGTGTCGCTGGTGATTTTGGGTAAATGTCATCACTCATTCCTTCCTCGAGTAATGGTCAATTTTCACAGCAGAAAGAAGTAAATAGTGAAGTCCTCCAAAGATCTCTACTGGGACGTGTGCTGTTCAACATAGTCATGAATGATCTAGAAAAGGGGTTAAACAGTGATGTTGCAAAGTTTGCTGATGATACAAAATTACTCAAGATAGTTATAAATCTAAAATAAACCATGAAGAGTTGCAAAAGGATCTCCAAAATTAGGTGATAGGTCAATAAAATGGCAGATGAAATTCAATGTTGATAAATGCAAAGTAATGCATATTAGAAAACATAATCCTAACTGCATATACAAAAAAAACCTGTCAAAAAAGCTAACAGAATGTTAGGAACTGTTAGAAAAGGGATAGATATAAGAAAATAGAATAATGCCCCTATATAAATCCATGGTAAGTCCACACCTTGAATACTATGTGCAGTTCTGTTCTCCCCATCTCCAAAAATATGTACTAAAATTGGAAAAAGTACATAAAGGATCAGTGAAAATGATTAGGGGTATGGAATAGCTTCCATGAGAGGAGAGATTGAAAACACTGGGAGTGACTAATGGGGGATATGATAGAGGTCAATAAAATTATGAATGATGTGGAGAAAGTGAATTGGAAGCATTATTTACCTCTTCAGGTAATACAAGAACAGGAGTTACCCAATGAAATTAATAGGCAGCAAGATTAAAACGAACAAAAGGAAGTATCACATAAAGCACAGTCAACCTCTGGCGCTCATTGCTAGGGGATGTTGTGGAGGCCAAAAGTATAAATTAATGAAAAAGGAATTAGATAAGTTCATGGAGGATAGGTCCATCAGTGGCTAAAAGCCCCATGGTCTAGGTGTCTCTAAACCTCTGACTTCCAGAAGCCAGGACTGGCTGAAGGAGTGGATCACTCAATAATTACCCTCTGCTGTTCACTTGCTCTGAAGCATCTGTCACTGACCACTGTTGGAAGACAGGATACTGGGCTAGATGGACCATTGGCTTGACACATTCTTGTGTTCTTATGTTAACGTCTCTAGTTCATGCTGCAGGTCAGTGGCAGAACTCAAGTAGACTAGAACTCACATTTTTTGTATCTATTACTAAACCAGAGTGTCTAAGCATGAGATAGAATGCCAGAAGACCTATACACTCTGACATCAGCAGCAAGCAAGCTAGTGCATTCTGCTACTGTCTGTTATACCAAATACACAGCTGGATGAACAGAGGAGATGTCAACCCCATTATGCAAACATGGGTAGGGGGTCCTGTCCACAGGCAAAAAAAGCTCTGTACTGGGTGAGTCACAAGAAGCCAGTCATGTGCCAAGGTAGGCCTCTGGCCGGAGAAAAACACTTTTCACTGACTGTGATTTACTAACCAAATGTGTGGGATGAACCAAGTCATGTTCAGAACCAACCATGTCAGTGATTTATCAGAGTTCATTTAAAAGATTCAGTGTAGGCGGAGGCCATGTCCATAAAATTAATGTGAAACAGGATTCTCATCCAGAAGAACTGTTAATTCTTTCAGTCCCCTTTGTTGAAATCTGTTGCAAAAGGCTGAGGTTAAAAGTAATCTCAAAATGATGCAGGAGTCTAGGTTTACATGTTTTACAATGTTTTTGCTTTGCATAGTCTTTTGGCTTTGTCCAGAAAGCTAATGGTAACTGAGCAGTGAACTCTGAGATTTGTGTTAAGTGCTCCGACTAAGAAATAAGCATTATCCTGTGTCTCGTGGTTCCTCTGCCNGTAGTGTAGACCAGGCCTCAGACTCAGAACACATGCCTGGCATAAGGAATTAGTATTACCCCCTTTTACGGAGGGTAAAACCAAAGTACAGGGAGGATTAAAGCTTTATCAACACTATGACAATCGACTATGTTGTGGGATCCTGTTATAATGCAGTTCAGTTTGCAAGTGGTCTTGGGCTGTAGTGCAGTCTGGGAACATTCTTAAAGCATGGGTCAGGCCTGGCTAAAAGACAGCCTTATGTTTTAGTCTTACCAGGCACTACTGTGTTATAACCAATTCCCTTAGCATGGTAGATTTTCATAATGTAGATGGGAGGCTTAGGGTATGTCCCCGCTGCAATTAAATACACACAGCTGGTCTGTGTCAGCTGACTTGGGCTTGCAGGACTCAAGCTGCATGCCCATAAAATTGTGAGGTAGACATTTGGACTTGGGATCCATCCTACACCTGAATGTTTATGCTACAATTTTACAGTCCTGCAATCTAAGCCCCACGAGCCTGACTTAACTGATGCAGGCTAACTGCGGGCGTTTAATTGCAGAGTAGACATATGCCAAATGACCTGCCAATGTCACACAGAGTCCATGGTAGAAGAGGCAACAGAATCCAGATCATCTCACTATACTTCTGAGAGTATGTCTACACTGCACACTAAGCTCGGGCCTATTGAATGTGGGCTTGTGGATTTGGTGTTCCCAATCCCATGTTTGAATGTCCACACTGCATTGTAAACCTGCGTTTACAACTGCTTGACCTGGATGTCTCAGCCATGCTACCATGTCCATACTGCACTGTGCAGACCTTCTGATTCATGTCTGCTGCTGAACCTGCATCCCACTGCACAATGACAGGACTTGGACCCAAGTCGCAGTGGGACTCAGGCTTTGACCCACCCCACAGCACGGTCATAGGACTGGGGTCTTGAGACCTTGTTCGCTCAAGTCAGAATGATTTGTATGTGGACAGACGGGAGGCTTGGGCTCAAACCTGATTCAGAGCCTGGGCTTAGTGTTCAGTGTAGACATACTCTGACTGTTCTTAAACCATTTGTCCATAATCTCTCTTAATAAACACAGCTCTTTAGGCCTGTAAAAAGTGTTCTCTCAAACAACAATATTAATATTTGGTGAAAAGAGAAATTACAAATTAAGGGCCTTCTCCCATTGACTTCTTGAGTACAGGATTGGACTTTAATTGTTTTCCCACCAGTCTCCTTGAAATACATATATAATTAGAAAAGATTCCTATTTAAAATTATCTGCAGCGTTTACATGTAATATGAAACTGAGAGAAAAATGTTTTCTTAATATACAAAATACAAAAGTTATTCTTCTTCATTTACTAACTACAATGAAGTGTGTTAAAATGCATACGAAACCTGCATAAAACACCTTCTCTTGCCTCTGTTCCCATTTATAGACACTTTTTGAGGGACTCTATTTCCCTAATTAGATTTCATCACATAGACTGTATCCATATTAAGGGATTCTAAATTGCTATAGCATCTGAATTGTATACAAGGTATATGTCTACGTTGACTACTTGTAATTCTGAAAAAAATGACCTCCACAAGCTAACAAAAGGGGCAGTGTATCTTGAGAAGTCTGTATATGACAACCTGACATATACAATAAATATGAATTTTACTACAGTAACAGATTGAAATTACATAGTTCATTTAAACCCTTTTCCAACTTCAGCTTAGCCCCAGCTAAAGCACACAGGAAATAAACATATTGAGCTGTCTGGCACCAGGCAACTATCCAGGTCCTGTTCTGTCTAGCACTGGGTTAGACTTATCCATCCAATCAACATTAGGAGGTTTATTTATGTGAGACAGATATATTAGTAATAAATGGATTTATTCAGTAGCTTGGTGGATTTATACACACACAAAATCATTTTAGTTTAAGGAGAGTTAGAACTGAGTCACCCACTATTTTCTATTCACCAGATCCTGAAGCATTTACTCAGGTTTTTAAAAACTCTTCCTGAACTTAATGGGAGATTTGCTGAGTAAAAACTGCAGAAGCAGCTTAGGGTATGGCCTAGTGCACAGTGAAAATGCAGCCTAGTGCAGTTTCAGGTAAGTTGTGTTTGTAATAAAAACAATTTAAAGGCCTTCATATCATATTTACATGAGGAGTTGTATGTAACATTCCACGCACACAATCCCATTTTAGTTTGCATCAGGATGGCCTGTATCATTGAAACATGTTATGGAAATATATTCTGAACTGATACTGAGATTTTTCAACACCTATTTGTGCTTTACACTGATTGATTTTTGTTGTAAGAGAAATTTGACATACAAGTCAGTCCTGTGCTATGCTTAAGTGTCTCTTCACTGATTTGTCTGTTTTTTGTTGTTGTTTTTTTTAAAAAAGAAGACAGGGAATGGACTTAAATGCTATGGTTTATCCATTTCAATCAGATAGTAAGTGGCACATTCTCACCTCATTTACAGTTTTTAATTTCAAATGGACATTGCTTTTGAAACGTCCTCTCTTTTTTCTTTATGCTGCCACTTGAAAGTTGAAATGTAGCAAGAATGTAATGTTAGGTGCCAGTTTTCTGAATTACAGGGTGACTGCTTTAGCTGATCCCAAAAAGCAAGTGTCTTTTTATACTGCATAAAAGCCTGAAATGTTTACATATCAAAAGGCCATAGGCCAATTTCTGTCAAAATTATACATGAAGTTAAGCAGTACAAGCAATTTATTTAAACACTAGTCATTGTAGAAAAATTCAAAACCATATGCTCTTTTAGCAGTTTTTCACAAACGCATTTGACCCATGACTTGGCAAGACATGTAAGTTCATAATTTACTCTAAATTTCAAATCCCCTTGACATTTAAATAAAAGATCTTCATTAATAAGGTTTATATGAATGAAAACTTTAGAAGCTGATATTGTTAGAGGGAAGTTTTAGGAACAGCCTTAGCAGTTTTGCCTAGTTTGCAAATGACTGACTTTCCTAATCAGTCCAAAATAAGTTTATTCTAGGAACAAATTATCATAATTGTGCATTATGTGGGGGTTTTTTTTAAGTAATGATGCAATCATTTTGAAACAAACTTTGGGAAAGCTGATGTTTGACTAACGGTAATGGTAACATTTGCAAACTGTTATTTTTTAAACTGAACTACAAGGTACTTTATTTTATTTTAAAAGTTTTAGTGCATTATAAATCATGTGTTTGTTTTCTCTCCCATCTGCTCCTCTACCTCTCCACCCTGCAAGAGATCCATCCAGCCCCCCAACCCCCTCAGCTAGTTCAAACCATTGCAATAATGGTATATATTTGTGTGTGTGTGTCATCACACCAATGTTAGCTACAAAGTTTTGCATTTTATTAAATGTTTGGCACTCTGGTGGTGGTCTCCTTTTACTGTGTTCAGAGTTTAAAACAAATCAGGTTGAATGAATAAAATAGGGTGACCAAATGTCCCAATTTTATAGGGACAGTCCTGATATTTGGGGCTTTTTCTTATATAGGCTTCTATTACCCCCCACCCTCTGTCCTGATTTTTCACACTCACTGTCTGGTCAGCCTAGAATAAAATCAACTCAGAGGGATCATTTTTTTCTCTCTAATTGAGCTGGCATCATTTTTACTGCATCCTGCATCCTCAGAAGGTTGTGTATTCCAGTCTCTCTGATACGCATCTCCTGGGTCAAACCTCTGCTCAGCTAGCCCAGTGTACATCCGGAGTGAATACTGAAATCAGTGAAGTCACTCCGGATTTACACCAGTGTGTCTGCGACCACAACTTGTCCTGTGAACCTTTTTAGGGTCTTCCCTCTTCCTAACACTCCTTAGACCTGTTCACCAAAAGTTGGAGAGAAGATGTATTGCTCTTCACAACAAAGTCCTAGTGCCGAATAATTCTGGAATGCGTTTGAAGTAGCCTGGAGAATAAAATGCCTATTGTATGCTACTAACGCTGAAATACAGTAAAATGGGTTGTGTCTTAAAAAGAAAGTGACAGGTGCCCCTTATGCGGCACTTACAATCCTAGAATTTAAGGATGAGCCTATTTCTAAAAGAATACATCAAATACACATATAAAATCTTCCTCTGGTCCATAATTACATGTTTACGATTGAGAAATAATCCTAGAGTGCACAGGGCTTGGCATCCTTATGAAGTGTAAATGAGAAAAGTTTCGGAGACTATTTTGAATTCATTCAGTGGGGAGAGAAGGGGTGCGTGTAGATGGTGGTGGTGAATCTCGATTTACCACTCCTGAGAGAAATTTCATGGCAGAAAAACTTTTGTCATTTCTATTTAAATCACAGAAGCAATTTATTAGCGACAGAGCTTCTAATAAATTGCTCTTATTGCTGTAATCAAAAAAGCGAGTTGATAGACTGAACTCACAAAAATCGATGTATTTTGAATCCACTGATCTGTTATTTAATATCTTTACA
Organism: Chelonoidis abingdonii; assembly: GCF_003597395.2. Classification (NCBI taxonomy): domain Eukaryota; kingdom Metazoa; phylum Chordata; order Testudines; family Testudinidae; genus Chelonoidis; species Chelonoidis abingdonii. The sequence goes on along the minus strand of NC_133772.1, from coordinate 125,695,142 downwards.
ATGAGGACTATTGTAAAAACGACTGACTTCTCAACAAGCATATTTTCATAGACTTATGCATGGTGATTGCTTTGTATGAAATCGTGTTTGGGTAATAATATTGAAAATCAGTGTAGTGTTTACATTGTTTCATATCTAACAGCTTGGTCTTCCCGATACTGTACTCCTCTTTAGATGTATCTTTCAACCCACGCTGTGACTATGCAATAGTAACAAACAATCGCTTAGCAACACTATGCAACACAATTTGCTTGCGTTTCATTTGTTATTCCAATTTCACCCTGACAATATGGGACAGCAGATTGTTTGTTTAACGCATTATTACATTTGTAAGTTAGTACAAAGTGGATGCGAAACGAGAAACTCTTTTAAATCAGGTTTTAGGATGTGTGTGTGTGTGTGTGCGCGCGGACGCTCGCGACGCAAATAAGATTCTGCTTAAAATTCACTAAAATGCATCTACAACTTCAATACAAAACTTTCTGGTTATTTGGAAAAAATTAACCAGAAATTAAAAAAAAACAACACCCCTGGAAACTATAAGGAAGCTCTCTGTTAAAATGTTGTACTATGTCTGTAGAAAGGAACAGAATGAGTGCTATTAGATTGTGATTCAGCAGAGTATTATAAATCTTACCCATACTTTAAAAGCAGGGCGATCATAACGAGAAAAATATGGTTCTACAATCTTATTACGGCTACTTTGTGAATGAACGTAACACACTTGTCCTATGATGCAAAATCTTACCTTGAGGAAATAAACCTATGAATAGTTGAAATAATTATTCAAGCAGATCAAAATGTATCCACCATAACTTAATTGTGCCCTTAAAATGAACGACTACAGGCTTTTTCATACTAACATAAGGGTGGGCAGGAAATCCTTTAAACTGCGAAAAAATGAATATTTTATAGCTAATTATTTTAATTAAATTGACAGCGGCTAAGGCTAGTTAATTCTGTGGCTCTGCTTACAGTTTGACTGGCCAGATTAGGAAAAGGCTAGCAAAACTCTTCTGCTTCTGCCTTAGGAATGTACCCCAGCCCTTCTAATGTACAAATATTACCTTTAGACTACGCACAACACCAAGGTGAAGTTCATCAGCCTCAGTCACTTGCTCTGGTATAAACACCAGCTGGGACCAAGTCGTAACCCCCTTTATTACACAAAACACCAGCCGAGAGGTCATAAAAACATGCAGGACTCTCCTATTTCAGAAAACCCAAGATACTGGACACCGCAACGTGGTATTTTGTTAACGTAAAAGGATGGACATGGAGGTCGCTCTCTTTCTCTTGTTGTATTCGAGACTGGACGGCTCAGTGTTCTGTTTGTCAGTTTCATAACAATCCCACTATTGCTCCGTTTCTCTGTCCTTCGACTCCTAGAAAATCTGTGAATGAGACGGAATGATACTCTGCATTTCAGCAGAGCGCACTGCGTGTAAACTGGAATTTCAGATTGCGATTTAAGGAGTGTTAAGCAGTTCAGTAGAAGCACCAAGGACGAATACGTGAACAAGCATTGAGATAGCGAAATTCTGCAGCATGCTGTTCTGTTTGTAACATGACTGGAAAGGCCAATGCAGTCCGAGGGAATTACGGGTTTTACCTCTGTGCAACAGTTTCACTTTACATTACATTTGGAAATCTGCATGAACGTCACATCTAAACGCCGTGTGTAAGAATTCATAGCCAGAACTCCGGTCAAATATTTTGGTTGCAATTGTGCGTGTGTTTGATTTTTAAACACCAGAAAGAAATTAGTGATCTGCAAAGTAAGCAAAGGCTCAATGAAAGAAACATTCTAACTAATATTGTGATTTATTAATAAAAAGTGAATACTAGATCTTCCCCTCCCCTCAAAAAACCAAACAAAACAACCCAACCATGTAAGCCTTTTGCTCATATTAATAGCCTCCTGGTCTAGATCATTTTCATATGCAATTTGAAATGGTTGAATACTGAAGGGAAGGGATACAAATAGGCTTCACCTAACATTAATGAGTACACTCTTTGTTGAGTAAAAATAATTTGTTCCTCGTAAACAGATCCTAATGGCTTGTTTTCATTTCATGCTTACAATTTCCTACCTTCTTTGGTAGAGAGTTGATGGGGCAAATAGTCTAATCTTATTCAGTTTACCTCCTGTGGATTCCTAGTGACAGTCGTGACAGACCAACTATTCTGCAAATCACAAGAGCCAGCTACTAGGAGAGACAAACGTCTTTAATAAACAGTGTAAGGGAATTAAATCGCGCCCTTTACATGTAATGGGCATGAAGAATTCAGTACTGTACAATCGCTGCTCCAGAGACTGTGTTTTCTAGGATAGAAAATAAATGATTCTTTCCTGAAAAGGAAAAGCGGATCTTAATGAATGAAAAGCAACTCTGAATCCCTACCACTCAGTGTGTTTTTAGATGACAGATTATTATTATTACTAAAATGTTCCGTTTCTGCACTGTTAATAGCTGTCTTGCTTGCTTTTTTAAAAAATGTTTAGAACAACTGTCCAAAGAAATAATCGTAGTAATTTTTTAAAAAGGTAATTTATTCTGTGTGAGACGTTGTGCTTTTAGAAAACAAGGCACACTACGCATCCCTTTTACTCTGAGTCAAAGAAGCCAAGACCCAAACCCTATCCCAGAAACACACATGCACAAATTATGGCGCAACTCTGTCGCAGTTTAATTCTTTTTAAAGATTTTTTGTAAGTGTTTCCTAACCAAATCCAAGCATAAATAATAACTCTGAGCCGCAGACAGAGGAAATCACACCTAATAATGTGAACCAACACGAGGACAGTAGGTGCATAATAGACAGGGCTAGGAGCTGCTAACCTCTTCTCCACAATGGCATTAATCAGATTAACCTGGGCAATTAGCCGGTGCAGCGGAGAGATCAAGCCTAAATCTGGGGCCTTTTCACAAAAAAAGAAAAAGGAAAAAAAAAAGTCCCACTAATGGAAAGGATTAAGTTAATTTCATTAATTCTCAATACACAGCTCAGGCTCCTTTCACTCCTTTGTGTACCCCTCTCCCGGCTCCACCTCTTCCCTCCCCCATCCCCAAAATAAAGTCAAATCTGGTTTTGTTTGTCATCTGCCTATTACCAGGAACTAAATCCAGGATGACGTCGCCTGGGTATAAAAAAGGGAAGAAGTTCAGATGGATTATACTCCATGCAGCCCTCTGGGTTGAGATCAGTAAACAGGCGAGAGTAGAGGGGGGAAAGTTACAGAGCAGTCTCCTGCGAGCGCGCGCGCGCGCACTCACACACACACACGCGCGCGCTGCCTTCGGGAAAAGATCAATTTCTTTCGCTCTGATCCCCTTGAAAGTCTCGGAAAAGTTTCGGTTTCGTCCCTCCCTGCCCGCCCCTGCAGAGTTCGGGTAATGCCTGCGGGTATGTTCACCATCGACAACATCCTGGCCGCCAGACCCCGCTGCAAGGAGTCGGTCTTGCTGCACCAGGGCGCCGCGCCTGTGGTGTTCTCCAACCTGCATGGGGACTCCCTGTACGGCACCGATTACAGCGGATTTTACTCCCGAGCGGTGGCCCCCGCTTCCAATCTTCCCGCGGTCAGTGGATCTAGGATTGCCTACAACAACTACTACTACGGGCAGCTGCATGTGCAGGCGTCCCCCGTGGGTCCTTCGTGCTGTGGGGCCATGCAGCCTCTGGGCGCGCAGCAGTGTTCGTGCGTCCCTGCAACAGGTAAGCAAGCCCAGGTGCCCGTTCGTTCTCACCTAGCTGGGAGAGCCCGGGGCGCTTTACCTGGGGGGGGGGGGTTGAGATTGTTCGCGAGGCGGGTGCCTGGCTATTTGTGTGCTTGATGAGCCAGCTGTAAACAGCGTTTGGGTCTCTGCCCCTCCGAAAGGACTAGGAATCGCAGCGAAGTACTGTCACCCTGGCAATTCCCTGCACTGTATTATGTCTATAGGACGCGTCTCACTCAGCCCCATTCTAATTTCGGATCGTTTGGCACCGGGGTTCTTTGTTTCGGGCTCAGAGGGGAATCTCGGGTTGTGTCGGTGGGTCGGTGTGAGAGGGAAAGGGGAACAAGTTTTTAACGGAGTGATCTGCTCTTGATCTCTCCGTCCAATGCAAATAGTGTGGTCGTCTTCTCTCTAGGCTACGAGGGTACTGGGTCAGTCCTGATGTCGCCTGTGCCCCACCAGATGTTGCCGTATATGAACGTGAGCACCTTGTCCCGGACTGAGCTGCAGTTACTGAACCAGCTGCACTGCAGGAGGAAAAGACGACACCGAACTATTTTCACTGACGAGCAGCTGGAAGCTTTGGAAAACCTCTTCCAGGAAACTAAATACCCAGATGTGGGCACCCGGGAACAGCTGGCCAGAAGGGTGCATTTAAGAGAGGAAAAAGTGGAGGTATTTTCTCCTTTATATTTAAAAGTTAACTGAGTCTCCGTTCCTAGTCTAGCTGCAACCATCGCCGCGCGTTGTCCAAGGCAAGCTGATGGAAGAGCACGCAACAGGTTTACTAGAGGGGCAAAAAGTTTAGCTCTTAAACGTACCCGTCTGCACTCGGATAAGTAAACCGATCACTCAGATAATTAGCAAATTTCGGTAAGGGATCACCCCTCTTTAAACGCGGCAAACCTTAGACTTGAAATATCCCTGACCGATTGTAATTACTCTGCTTTTCCATTTAAACCGAACCAAAGCAAATCGAGTCAAAGATGTGCGTGCCACGCAGAACTGGTGTCACGCGTTCGGGCTGAAAAGGGTGCCTGTCTGAACAAAATGTTGTTTGTTACTACTATAATGATTTGATTTATTGCAATGACAGGTTTGGTTCAAGAACCGCCGGGCAAAATGGAGAAGGCAAAAGCGATCCTCTTCCGAGGAGTCAGAAAACGCACAGAAATGGAATAAAGCTTCCAAAACGTCCCCAGAAAAGAGGCAAGAAGAAGGGAAAAGTGATTTGGACTCCGATAGTTGATACCTTGCAAATGGACCCTTGTCGTGGACTCTGGGACTTGCACAAAAGGATGCTACTTGCACACACTCTGCCTTGTTGGAGGGAAAAGAGATCTGTATATAGTGTACATTACCCCGAGGTGATTGCTTGTAAATAAAGTAAGTTGCGGAGGTGCTGCACAGGTATACCCCGGCCCCTTTATTTATCTTTGTGCTATTTACAGATACTTTAATCCGATGGTAGCGACATATTTTTCCTTGATCTAAAAAAAGGGGCGTTTGCAGTTATTTATTTACCAGGGTTTGACTAGTTTGGAAAGAGTGGAAGATACGGTGTTGTAAATGGTGCTAATTTGTAACCGATTAATCCCTAATTTCAGCGTGTGAAGTGATGTTTAAATTTATCAGGAGGCGCGAGACACGATTAAAAAAGAAATCAAAACTTTTTTTTTTTTATTTTTTAAGTACGGGCAACGGAAGAATCCAATTGTGAACAGTTGCAACTGTCTAAATGCACCGTAACGGTTTGGTGGGTTTCCTTCACTAATGGTTACTATCGTCCCATAGCGGTACCAGTCATTGCCGAAGCTGATGGTTCTTTACAAGGAGCACCCAACAATCAATCATGTGGTTATTAAGCTTGTCTGCAAAGCTCCCCATGCCCTCATATATCAACTAGAGTGATTAATGCTTAACCTCAACCTGAAGCGCTGGTATCAGTTTTTAAATGGGTACTGTGTTAAGTGCCCGCTTGCAGGGTCTAGCGGGGGCTGCTCTGGAAGTCAAGGGAGGGCAAGCAAGCAAGCCAGCCCCCAGAAGAGCGCACGGCCATTTTCAGAGCAGCTCGCTGATGCTTGGCCTCAAGCTGGCAGGAGAAGGAGCTGTCCGCTGCCAGAGCCCAGGGCGGGGCCGCTGGCTAATACAGTGTATGTAAATAGGGCACGGCCCCCGCCCCTGGATCTGGGCAGATGAGGGGCTGGGGGGGGGGGCTCTCCTCGCTGTTTGGAGGGTGCGGCCCGGGGAGCGCTTTGTGGATTCGGCTCAACTGGCGGCCTTGGTTAGGCCGGACAGGCCCGCGGGCCTGACCGAGCCGGGGCGCAGCGGCTTAGCAGCCTGCAGCCAGCCCTGCGCTCCAGCCTCTGGCCAGGCTCCGGGCGCTCTGCGCCGCTTGCCACGCAGGCTGCGGCCTCTGAGCAGAGCGGGCAGTAGCCCAGCACCCCACCCTGCGGCGCAACGGGCCCCGCGCCGACCTCTGCCCCGCCAGGGTGGGGGCAGCGATGAGGGCAGGGACACTGGGGTAGAGCGTGGCTTCCCCGCGGTGAGCTAAGCCGGCCGCAGGGCGCCCCACGTGCTGGCAGCTCTAAGCCATTCCCCGGGAGGCGCCGCTCCCTGCAGGGGTTGTTTCATGTGCCATGTGCTGGCCGGGGCTCCCCCCCTCAGCTGTTAGCCTCCGGCAGCCCTGCTCGCAGGTGCGAGGAGCCCGGGGCACGCCTGGCGTTAGGGCTCGTGTCCTGGCAGGGGCAGCAGGTGTGACGGCCCCGCTCCGAAGCGCCCCATTTCCAGCGCCTGTGGGTGAGGAGGGTCCTTGGTTCATTGAGTAACGTGTCCTGCGAGCCTGGGGGAAGCGGGCGGGACGAGCACCTGGAGAGCTGGCTGCCTCGCCGCGGGGCTGGCTCAGGGCTGCAGAACAACTAGGAGAATGCTTCAGCTCAGGCTGGGTTACTCTTCATGGCTTAACCAGAACTGACTGACTAAAAGCGATCAGAGAGACAAGGTGGGTGAGGTCATGTCTCTTATTGGACCAACTACTTATCCTGGGAGCCACAGGGCTACAACTACACTGCATATAATAGTGATTTGATCCTTTCTTCTGCCAATAGTGTCATGTTTTGTAATGCAATATTTGTAAATCAATTCGCTCAGCTCCTCTGTACTGTCACAAACCACAGTGGAGCTAGAAGCCATGGCACTAGGAAATATTTTCAGGTAAAGCAAATGTAGCCTCCCCTTTGTTTGTTTGTTCTCCCAGCTCTCCTCTCTCTTGCTTTCTGGAGAGAGATGCTCCTTTGAGTTTCCAACCAGTTTGTCTTTGATCCCCATTTATGAGAGTTATTTCACTACACTGATATTGCTATTGATACAACTCGGATAAGTCACAAACAAGAGGAGTTATGAACTGAATAGGGGATATTTGGTAGGAAGGTGCTAGTCGCTCTTTACCCCACTGAGACAACAGAATCATAACTGGTCTACAGTTGCTCCCTAATCTCCTTGCATTGCTCAGTTTGTGCACACCTCACAGTGGAGACTTCCACTCTGTCCCTTAAGATCACATCCATTTGTGTTCATTTCCCCCATGCCTGCTACCTGACACACCCAACATCACTGTCCTCATCCCTGTTGAGTCACACAGTCATCTCCCACCCATACATGCTTCCCTGCTGTAGCCTTTTCCCTCTAAAATTCCAAGCATTGTTACCACCAGTTCAGCTCCACCGGTGATATCAATGGTAGACCCGCTAGTGTAGACAAGGCACTGGTGTGAGCTGGTAGTCCCACCATTGCTCCCACTGGTGTAGCTGTCCAGGTGATGGCAACAGTGGGTAATTTTAGCAGGGGGTGGTGGTGGGAAAGGGTAGTATAGATACTCTAACACCTGTGCTCAAACATCTCCCTCCATTCATGGTACACCCAGTTTTCCTATGTGTGTTCCTTCATGGCTTCCTCTATATCAGAGTTTATTTAAATCTCCCACTGTAGAAGTAGCATGGTGCAGCTCTGCTGGTATTAGTGCAACAGTTGGCAATTTTCCCCAAAATTGCCAGTAAAGACAAGATTCCTGGTGCTCTTGCACTCCCCTTTTGATGAACCTAACTCCTCTTTCCTCTCTGGTGAGATGCCAGAGTAGCCCCCATCCCACAGTGAAGAAAAGAAATAGGAGTGGCCTCACATGACCCAATCCTCAGTGGGTTGATTTCTATCTAACCACCCCCATAGAAGAAAAGGAGAAGCTGATCCTGCCTTTCCCACTGAAGAGAAGAAGCAAAGGGGGTATCATTTCCCAACTGATGTTTCCCCATCAGTGCAGACACTAATATGTGTCTGCAGAGCTAATGTTATGCTTCTAAAAGCACAGCAATAACACACCAGACATATACATTACCTGTGTAAAACTGGATTGAATGTACAGCTCAGCATCACTGAAACTAGGTTGCAAAATATGGGAAGTGATGGTTTATGTGTGGGGAGGTGTTTTTTGGTAAGGTATATGCAGGAAGCCTAATTGGATGGATGTTTAATTTCCCCATCCCCCTCCCCATATATTTAGCCACTATTATGTTTTAGTGGGCATGTTCATACTGCATGTAATAGTGAGATATAGAGGAAACAGTAGTATAGCCTTGATTTTGCAAACGTTTATGCAGTGTCTTAACTTTATGCATGTAACCAGTCCCACTGACAACTTGTTACTGGTGTAAGTTTGGGAGTAAAAATGATTTGAATGGGTAAAGTATGCCTTTTTAAAAACATGTATTTTATTAAAATGGCTTGCTACCTCTTGACAAGAGAGGGTTCTAAAATGTAGTTACTGTAGGCTTGAGCCTTCAAACACCAATACACATGTTTAACTTCATACATGTGAATACTTTCATTAAAGTTAATGGCATAAATATTATTAAAAAATCTAATTGAAAGTCAGTTTAACTCCTGAACGAAACCATGTGGGTTAAATTCTTAAAAGGGAGAAGGAGGAATTGTTCTTCATTATGTGTAAAGAAAGCCTGGCAAGTTTATTTTGTAGCCATGTTTTTACAGCAGAAAATCTTGTTTAGCCTGCAAGACTGATTGCTGGAGAACTAGTGAAATGAGGGCATCACAAGAATCAGGAGAGTGAATGGCTGAGCAGTTGAGAGGGATGGAAACTTCTTTAGTCAAACTCCTTAACACTCCTTGGTTCAAATTCTTACTCATGTTGAATAGTATCTTACTCCATGAATAGTTGCATTGACTCAGATGGCACAACGCTTGGTGAAAGATGTAGGTAGGAGTGACAGAATCTGGTCCTTTATGTTTTGTTTAACAGCTTTCAGTGATGAGCGCAAATGATATTTCTCCTCTGAGACATCCAGCAAGGATTCCAGCAAAACTAGGAGCGATCAAAATTGATATTCCTGCTATTTGTAAGGAAAAAACAAGTGTCTGTGTAATCTTGAGAACAAAACACCTTTCAGAGCCTCTTTATGCATTACAACTAGGCTTGGGAAGGATTAGATTGTACCGTTTTTACAGTAAATCTTGACTTTACCATATGTACACAAACTGATAAAAATAGTCCCATTGATAATAATTGAAATGGAAAAGATAGGCAAAGTAAGAAAAATACTGCTTGTGAACTTATTAGTTTGATTTGAGATATCTATTTTGTATATTTTAACTTGATGTTGACATTTTGTATTGTAGCAGTTATAAAGCTTTAACGTTTTCAATCTCAGCATCTACTGTCGTGAAATTATTGTTTGACTCTCCCCATAATTTCCTACAATTGTGAAAATTTAGATTGGTTTTGTGTGACCATGAAAATTTAAATAGGTAAAAATTGAAAAATGTTTATAACAGATATCCATCAAAATTATATAAAAATTGAATTTTGCCAAGCCTAATCATAAAGGAGTTTAGAAAAAGATCAATTTAAAAAAATTATCTGTAGGTCCCCTTTAAATTCTTCTAATTAGAGTAGTCAAGATTTGACCCTAATTGTTTTAATCTCACTCTTTCCTATATATTATAGTGGAAACTCCACAAATTAACAAGACAATTTTGCACCAGTTCAGAGAGCCTGCAATTTCTATTGATGTAGTAGCTAAAACATGAGGGATCTGAATCTTCTGCTGCAAGATACAAGTGAGTACCATGGAAGCTCTAAATACCTGCACAGAAAGGCACATTCTGTTTTCAGTTACATTGACTTTGAAGGAGTTACTACAGAGTCATACTGGTATAACCACAAATATACTTTAGCTCTGTGGAGTACTAACAAATAATAGGATAGTACATCAGGGAGATAGATAATTAGGTCCTATATTCATACAAATATACTAATTAGTACTTTGCACTTCTCCCTCTGTTCCCTGATATATATGGGCATAATCCTATCAAAGTTAATGGAAATGTTGCTCACATATCTGAGAGTGTGACTAAACCCAAGAATCTCAAATTGTTTTACAAACATCAATTAGGCAAGGCTTGCATTATCAGGGTGAGGAAGAGTGAGGGAAATGAGGCAGGATATAACTCCCGGGAGTTAGGGGCCTAAATATCTTTGTAATCCCACCCACAGTGGTTAAGTGACTTGCTCAGAATAACACAGGAAGTCAGTGGCAGACCTAAAAATAGAGCCTGATCTCACTTAAGTCTTACCTTGATGAGCAAAAAGACTGCTTTCAGTTTTAGCCTGATCTAGACCTAAAAATTACATCACCCTAGTTACATCCTCAGGGCTGTGAACAATTTTGCACCCTTTGCAACGTGGTTATATTGACCTAACCCCCACTGTCGATGCAGCTAGAACAATGGAATAATTCTTCCATTGACCTAGCTACTGTCCCTTGGAGAGGTGGATTTACCACAGCATAGGAAAAATTCCTTCTGTCACTGCAGGAAGCGTTTACATTACAGCACTACAGTGGCACACCTGGAGCGCAGTAGCTGTGCCACTGTAGTGTAGACATACACTATGTTGGCTCAATGAAATTAGTCTGACATGACTGAAAAGTCCTGTTAACATTTGTTAAGATGCAGGCCAAGTCATAGTGTAGCCAAGATGGAGATGCTTACACTGGTGGACTCCTTTGACTTTAATGAAGTCGCTCATGATTTACACCAGTGTAGGTTAGTTCACAGTCAGTGCCCACATCTCATGTTTTTGTTACAGCACTATCCTTTCTCCATGACCTATTAAATTAAAATAATTTCTAAATATTTTTCATTATACAATAAAAATAAAAAGGAAATTAATAATTTGTTATTAAGGGAGGATGGCATATAAAGGGGTCAGTGATGTGTTGCTGCTTCTCCTATTTCCCCTTGCACCCTTTTTTGAATAATGGTATAGACAGGTTGCTATTTTTCAAGCTTAGCAACACTGTGGAGGACAGAGAATTATTTCAGACAGTACTAAGCATGGATAGAAATAATCAGATAACACTGAGAAAAGGAAAATGTAGACCAAATGTCAAGACAAACTTCTTGATGGTGAGATGTGTTCAGGAGTGGAATATTCTTGCAGGGGACATTTAAGACTAGAATTGAGCAAACTCTAGTAAAGGTGCAATATGGAAGCATTATGCTCAATGGAGATGGTTTAGGAAACTTTAGGTCATCTAATAGGTCTTTTCCAACTCTAACTCCTCTGATATATCTCTCATACATATATAATCTATGCTCTGTTGGCATATTCATTATCTGAGTTTTAAGTGATGGGAATGTTTTTTCATCATTGTGGTAATCAGTGTTAGAAAGTACAAGCGAGATTCTCAGCTGGTGCAAACCAAATGACACCATCTGAGAATCTTAACTCTACTTTATATTTTCACTAGTGTTTGAGTTCAAAGCATCCTCGTAACTGGATCCCAGGAACATAAACTGTATCAGCTTTGTTTTACAAGTAACATATGAAAGAAAGACACATTTGAAGAAGTGGAATTTATAGAAAAATTGCAGCATTTTAAGGTAGATAGGATACTGGGCTAGATGAAACAATGATCTGAGCCAGTATGTTCATTCTTATGATCTCTAAAATTTGTGTCTGAGTGTTTGCATGTGCAGATATTTTTGTGCTACAGTTGCATGTATGTGCTCTGAGTATTTGGATCATTAGCTAATTAGTGCACCACAAAAATCTGTTGCCTATACATGCAACATTAGAGACTGTCATGGAAAATTGCTCCGTCACTTTATTTTAAACCACGTTTACTAGAAATGGGCCCAAGGCACAAAATTCAGACTTTGAATATCCAGAAAAGTGTGTGTTTATTTGTAATACTAGTAATGATTAGAATAATTCTCTTGACTGCTCTCTCTCTTCAGAGATTTTTCTAGCACCTGTCATATAGTAATCTCAAAGTGCTTTGCTAACATTTAGGTCCAGATTGTGACCCTGACTAGCCTTCTGCTACCTTCTTCCCCTGTACAGGAAGAAGGAAGCGTAAGGAACCCCCTTACTTCTCTGCATGAGCTAGGCTCCTTGCATGAAGCAATGCAGACAGGTACAGGAGCCTCCAAAGGACTGCTTGTCATAGCTTCCTACTCAGATTTGAACCTTAGCGTTCATAAACTGAGAAGCTAGCATATCAGATCTAAGCTTAATTACCAGCTTAGATCTGATATCGCTGCCACCAGCCAGGAATTTCCAGGGCCTGACTCCCTCTCTGGTCTCCCAAAACCTTCTCTGGGGGACCCCAAGACTCAGAGGCCCTGAGTCTCACACCAAAGGGAAAACAAGCTCCTCCCCTTGTCTCTCTTTATCTCATCCAGCTCCCCCTCCTGGCGTTTATCCTCGGGCATACTGCTACTTTAAAAACTCCATTGAATGCAAAACAGAGAGGGTAATTTAACCTTCCCCCTCTTCTTCCCTTGAGGCTATGCAGAATTCAAAAAACCTAGTCAAGCTAACACAAAGAGATTTTCTCTTCCCTTCGTCCTTTAGCCTACCCAGAGAAAAAACTCAAACAGGTTTTAAAAGAACAGTTTTTATAGAAAAAAGAAAGAAAAGGACATAAAATATTCTCTGTATCAAGGTGACAATAATAACAGGATCAATATTGCTTAAAAGAAAAAAATGAATAAACCGACTTATTCAAAAAGAATTACAATTTAAACATTCCAGCAAACTACCACACATGTAGATCCAACAAAAATACAATAAACAGCCTATGTTTTTTCTCCTTTGTACTCACAATTTGCAACTGAAGATTAGAAGCTTGAAGAATAGAAAAGAGCCGCTCGTTCGATAGTTAGCCAGACAAAAAGACAACAGACCCAAACATTCCGTGCCCTGAGCTTTGAAAAATCCAGTTTCCTGATTGGTCCTCTGGTCAGGTGTTTGGTTCCCTTTGTTAACCCTTTACAGGTGAAAGAAACATTAACCCTTAGCTATCTATTTATGACACTGCTCTTCCCTTTTCTGTGCATGTGGGTAGAGCCTTGGCTCTACCTTATCTATATGTTTGCCAGCATAGCCGAGCTGGCACACCAGGGAAGTAAGCTGTGTCATGTTTAGGGCTGATGCAGATGCCTTCTCCCCCAGAAGAAATGGGGAACCAGGAGCCAGATGGTGACTCCAGATATGTCTACACTGCAATGTGAGCCCTGAGTTAGTAGAACTCAGATTAGCAGACCCTGGGTTTGTTAAACTAGAGCTTGAGCTTCTATACTCATTTGTAACTTCAGGTTAGGAATTGTTGAACTCTGGGTCTTCCCTGACACACCCCCCTCGCTGCCCCCGGCCCTGCCCCCACTCCACCCCTTCCATGAGGGCCCACTTCTTCCCACCCCTTCCCTGCCCCCATTCCAACCCCTTTTCTGAAGTCCCCACCCCAACTCTGCCCCCTCTCTGCCCCCAGAGGGTGCGTGAGGGGTGTGGTGGGGGCTCAGGGCAGGGAGTTGAGGAGAAGCAGGGGGTTGGGGTCTAGGCAGGGGGCTCAGGATGCAAGGAGTGTGGGATGCAGCAGGGGGCTCAGGGCAGGGAGTTGGGGGATGGGGTGCAGGAAGGCTTTGGGCTCTGGGGTGGCAGCGGCGCACACAGGGCCAGGGCAGGATCCCAACCCCGGCCTTGCTCCGCTCCGGGAAGTAGCTGGAACCATGTCACTGCGGCCCCTGGAGGAGGGAGATGCAGGGCTCTGCACGCTGCTTGCCGCTCCTCCAGGTACCTCCCCCGAAGCTCCCATTGGCCGCGGTTCCCCGTTCCCTGCCAATGAGAGCTGCGGGTGTGTGTGTGTGTCTGTGCCTAGAAGCCAGGGCAGCATACGGATGGAACCGTCTGCTCCCCTCCCCCAGCTGCTTCAGGGAGCAGTCCGAGGCTCGAGGGGGGCAATCCTGTGGCTGTAGTTTGCCCACCCCGTGCCTGATCTACACCATATGAAGCAGGCCCAAGTCCAGCCACCCGGACTCCTTAGCACCCTCCCAAAATGTGGCTGCCTAGCCCTTTGTTCATGCTGCAGTGTGAGAAAACTTGACTATCCACCAAACTTGACAAAGGAGGACAAAGAAGGTCAGATCATGGGATTGCAGGATACGTTTTGGTGTACTCCCGAGCATGAGTTCAGTGGGGCTGCGTCTGCGCTGCAAAGCAATAGGGCATAAACTCTGTGTCCCAGCTTGACTCAGGCTTGGACTCTCTCCCCCTTGTGGGGTCCTGGGATCCTGGGTCCAGGCCCTGGGTTATCACGATTTGTGTGTAGATGGAAGCAGAGTAGGGGTAGACTGGAGCCTGGTATCGAAATCAGGGGTTTACATTGCTGGGTAGACATACCATTAGAGTCCCAGTCTGGTTCTCGGGCTACTCCTGCGGTGGTGTGCCTATGTATTAACCCTTACTCAGAGTGTCACAGGATTGCTGATCCCTTTAAGGGGTGTGTGGGCCCAGACTATCTTAAAGTTATCAGCTAATTTAAGGAGTCCAGCTAAGCAGTTAATTGAATATCGAGTACCCAGGCCTGATAAAAGGCCATCAGAGCTCAGTTACAGGGAGGTGCTCATAGAAAGGGAAGCTCTTCTAAGGCAGAGATGCTTCCTGAGACTATGGATGCCAAGGAGAAGGACTGTTCAAGATTATTTCTGTTTAATAAAGTAGGACCTCAGCAAGGGAATTTTGTCTTACATGCTTTTGAACAGCTCAAAGTTCTTAAGAGAGTCAGAAAGAACGGAAATGATGCAGTATCACAGTAGTTGAGCTGGGGCAGTTACAGGGCAGGCACCCAAGGACACAGAGCTTACGACAAAGCCACAGTAAATGGTGCAGTGAAGCTTCATAATGCTCCTGTTGAGGTAGAGAACTATAATCTATTCCATTTTACAGACAGGGAAGTGCAAGTACAGAAAAGCTGTAACTTCCTAAAGGCCACCTCGGAAGTCTGTGGCAGAGGGGGGAACAGAACTGGAAATGATAGTGCTAAATTTTAGTCCCAAGCCCATGTTTTCCCATAAACTCAGTCTGGAAATTTTACCTGTATAAAGGCTGTAGGATTATCCGTGGTGACAGAAAATTACTCGTTTCATGCCGTGATCACACACTTCTTGCCATCTGAGAGTGAGCCCAGGTTGAAGGCTGGATTATTGAAAGATCAGTGATGCGATACAGACAATGTTGTTTTGTTTTTGAGGAATACATTACTGAAATCATAAAATGAGGGCCCAAACCTGCATTGCTCGCACACCCAAAACCTCAGTGAGGGTGCGGAGTGTGCAAAAGAATGCAGTGTCCTCAGGTGAGTAAGTAAGCCCCAAGTGAGTAACTTTCCATTAAGAAGACCCCTGTTGAGAACATCAAGGAGGAGGAGGAAGCAGGTGTATGTGTGTGGGTGATGCAGTGGGAGACTGTATAAAATCCTCCAGAGTCAAGCAAGGTGAACACATGACCCCACAGTTGAAGGGGAAGGAAGCTCAGGTAAGTGTGTACAGGAATTAATCCTTATATACTAAGTCTTATCTCAGTGAAGGGTACTGGACTAGGTGTCTGATCAGGGTTCTTTCCAGTCCTAGATTTCCATGATATTTTTTCTCCTTGTTCAAGTTCTGCGCATACGTGAGAACTGTGCGTCCTGTACTAGCAATGCTCCCGAGAATTGCCCTGAGTTATGTGGGATGGCGTTTCTCAATGACCAGTCCGTGAACTGGTTCCAGACCCTGAGATCTCCCTGATGCAGTTTAGGAAGGCAGCAAGCCAGTCCCTGGTATCAAAAAGGTTGAGAAACACTGGTGTAGAGGGTGTGCCTCTGCCAGAGAGAGGCAGAGATTGAGAAGAGGCACACAGGACTATGCGAGTTTACAAAAACAATGTCAAAATTATGGGCTGGGTTTGGCATGATGGGCTGGAGAAATCAGCATGGGGAACGTTACCCCTAGCTCACAGAAATCCTTGGGCAAACCATTGGCATCCCACAGAGCTCTGCAATAATGTTGCATAAGGCAGCACAGGACACACTGAGATACCTACCTGTGGTGCACTGCATTTGATGCTGATGCAGCCATACATCGTGAGGACACACAGTGCTGATGCAAGCACCCAAGAGTGCATGTGTATGAGTGACATGCTAGAGTCAGCAGCTATACAGTGACACATATACCTTATACAACTTTGTATTGTAGACATGGCCTAAGAGCTTTTAGGTGACTGATACTTTCTGTGGAAGCTGTAGTGATATAGAAGGGCATTGAATGCAGTACCTTTTATGTGGAGATTCCTGTCAAGTCCCAGGCCAAGTTTAGATTGCTAATTAGGTCTTAATTGTTTGGTGTTACTTTCTTATAGGTTTTTGTAGTCTGTTAGGTTCTAAAAATGTGAATCACAATTGTCTTTTTCTTCTGATTGGCTATTCTGTCACAGGGACGGGCCTTCACAATGACGCTTATTCACTTTTGTCTTGTTGAGCCAGGCCAAAAGGATAAGACCTAGTGCCAGAATCTCAAAGTCAATGAGTCTTTCTATAGATTTCAAAGGCTTTAGATCAGTCTGGAACATCCCTCATTTATATTAAGGGTTATCTTGAAAGAAAATATGGGGAAATAGGACATTATCCTTGGTAGGGGACAGTGACAAATTTGGGTCAGGGAAACTGAGAAGGGATAGAGTCTCACATCCTTTCTTAATATTCATTTGATTACTGCATACCCAAGGCCTTGTTTACACACACGTTTTACCCCTTTAACTGTACAGTTGTAGTTAAAATGGTACAAGCCTCCTAGTGTGGATGTAATTATATCGGTATAAATGTGGTAATACTGCTATAACTGGTATGCAGCACTTTTACACTGATATGGCTGCATCCACACTAAAAGTTTTACTGGTATAACAATTTCAGTAGAAAAAAATCACACTTCTAACCAAAATAGTCATACTGGTACAAAATCCACATGTGAACCAGTAAATTCTACCAGGTTTTCAGAGTCTATACTGTTTGCAAATGAGATTCTTGATGTGAAATAGGGTTTTTCCATGAGTTAGGGGTGACTAGACTCGATGTTTGGTCCTTAGGGCTCATGTGAAGCCGATCTCTACAAAAGTAACTTCTATGAAGGTAAATATTACTAGTCACCACTTTTGCATTTAAAAAAAATGGGTAAATCAGTTGCTCAAGGGCATATATAATGGCCTTCAGAAATTGGAAGACGGCTGTGTTTTTCTGTGCTCACGTATCTATTGGCACAGCTGCTTCAGCCATCCGGGCATCTGAATTATTCTGACACCAGAAAAAACATTGAAACAGAGACTGATTATGGTCATGTTGCTTGTGTTATTTTAATAATGTGAGCTGCTGATCACTGGGGACAGAGCTGTGTCACCTAGCACATTGCACTAAGAATGTAGGTGGGATTTACATCAAGCGCCAAGAAGTAGGACGTTAGGCTCCCTGGAATGATTATTTCTTATTTCCTATCAATTTACAGTGGCTGTCCTAGGAATAGCCTTATATTACTTTGCAGTTTCATACATCTGCTCTACTGACCAAAGTAAATTACTGTCCCTGACTAGATGAAAGCCAGACAACTGCAAAATAACAAAAATAAATAAAAATAAAATGCATATGAAAATACAGTAGTTTCTAAAGCTGTTCACTTACGTAGGGTCAAATCCTGAGGGCCTTGGTGACTATTTTATCACTCTCTATTCTGGTAAAACGCCCATCAAAGTTGACCAGAGCTTTTCTTTAAGCTAATTCAAAGTAAAAACTCAGGGCCAGGTGCTTGTCCCCAGCTCCACCTGTTTTGTACTAGTTTCAGCACTGCTGAATCTGCACAAAGCTGACCTATTGCTGTCCTAAAGGTGGGGCCAAGAATACCTCCAGCCGAGGGGAATCATTGGGTAGAGTAGCCAGCTCTGTGTCATCTGTCTAGAGGGTGAGGGAGGTGCCGTTGAGAGTCAGACAAAGCTCATGGTACTCTTCCTGATATATGTAGATGGCCACACTTGGTATAATTTAAAGTAGTCACAGCTAGCCCAGGATCAAAGGAACAAATGAGTGGTTTAGAGCCATCTTTCCTTCTCCCCAGTAGCCTACTAGCCTCATCTGTGCTGAGTGTAAACTCAGTGCAGCTGAGAATCTGGCCCTGAGTAAGGTCCTCAGGATTTGGCCCACAAAAGTAGGCGACATGAACTAACAATATAGTTAAGGGGGGTCCTGAGTGAGTGAGGCATGCAGGGTTTGGCTCAAAGTATATTTATGCAATTCAATTTCAAGGTCTTTACTTGTTAATATTATGCTTTTCCTTCCAAAAGTAGAAGTCATGGTTTAAAAGTGAATACAATTTTATTTGTGTGTTGTCATGTTTTGTTTTTCTGTTTTACTTCAGGGAAAGCCCTCACACTGCAGCTGAATAAACTGTAGCATAGATTCCCTAGCTAGAACTTTACACTCATAAATAACTAAATCCCTATGACCAGATTAGAAATTCCTGCTCTTTCTGCCAGGTCCTGGATACATGTCTGACATCCAAATGGCAAGATTCCATGCCAAGCATGCTCTTGTCATGCTGCGTAGAAGACCCACAGGACACAGGAGGATGCTCTTTTCTCAGAAGAAATATTCAAAATGCTGCCTGTGATGCTTAAGAGTGATTTAGATAAGAATCAGTGTAGGATCGCTTTAATGTTAATGATGCATGACTATTGGAGAACTCTGCTTGCTGCGGACAAGATCAAACACCCAGTGAGGCTTTTTCATCTCTGACAATATGATTTTATATATGGTAAATATAAATTTTAGATTTAATAAAAAATAATTTATTAGAAAACTCACGAGGAACAAAAGTGGGCAACGTTCCAGTTTATGCACTGCTGAAATATTGTAGATTCAGGGCTTGAAAATGAAGCAGACATCTACTAGCCTGAGGGCTTCCTTATGCAGGCGTGGATTAGAGGGAGGTAGCACATGAAAATCATAGGGGAATACGAGAAGGCATTTGTTTTATTTCTGGCTTTGTCACTGACTTTCTGCGTGAATTAGGCAATTAACTTCAGTTCTCTGTGCCTCAGTTTCTCCATCTGTAAAATGGAAACCATTCTGCTTATTCACCTTTGCTTTGAGATCTAAAGCTATTAAGTGCTAATTATTACTACTGTGTCAGCATAGCTTCTGAAGGGGTGGTTTCCTCTATCATTAATACATAGCAAAGATCATCCTTTAGCCCAGGGATTGGCAACCTTTGGCATGTGGCCTGTCAGGAAAATCCGCTGGTGGTTCGCCGTTCCAGACCAATGAGAGCCGCGGGAAGCAGCAGCCAGCACATCTCTCGGCCCATGCCATTTCCCACAGCCCCCATTGGCCAGGGATGATGAACTGTGGCCAGTGGGAGCTGCGATCAGCTGAACCTGTGGACGCTGCAGGTAAACAAATTGTCCTGGCCCGTCAGTGGATTTCCCTGATGGGCCATGTTCCAAAGGTTGCCAATCCCTGCTTTAGCCTGAAGAAACATTTGGAAGGAGATGCAGGGCCAGTTGAAGAGCAAGAGGGCCAGCTGAGGAGAGGGGTGGGGGCCTATTGTTACAATCAGGACTTGGGCAGCCAAACCTAGTGGTTGGAGCAGGAGTCGGCCTCAGGAGTCAACCCAAATCAAGAGTCAGAGCTGGAATCAGAATCAGGAGTCAAGCTAAGGGTCAGAGCCAGAGAACAGGGGCAGGAATCAAGAGCAAAGCAGGAACCACAGACGAGGCAAGAGTCAGGTACTGTAGCAGCAGCAAGCCAGGAACTACCTTGTTGCACAGACAACTTCTTGTGTCTCCTTCTGGTTTAAATTGTGTACCTGGCATAGTCAGGGGCTCTGGAGCTCCTCTAATCGAGTCCCTGAGGGCGGTACCGGTAGTGGAGCATAAGGCTTAGGGTTCCAATTCTCCAGTCACTAGAAGAGCTGTTGGGTGGTGCTGTGGCCATGGCAGCAGCCCACAGTCCCACGGTTCGGAATTCTCATATCCTCACACCTACGAATCAAAAAGCTACATCACAATGAGAGCCTGCAAGTCTTTGATCTCTGACATTTTCGTGACATGCTGCTAAGGCGATATGTTGGGATTAAAGGGTTAATTATTTGGAATGAGGGAGAGACATGAGGCGGACACTTCTTCGGTTGGCTTGTCACAGGCTGTGAAAATAAAAATTGGTTAATGAGTTTTGCAAACCCCAGACCCTGTATATAAGGTTCCCCCACCCCAATATAATTTTTTCTTTCTTGCATATTAGTATTTGCAACCAAAACACAGCATTCCCTCAGTGTTGTTACCATCCATTGACTGATCCAGTGAACGGCAGGGGCTACTCTAGGAATTTTGTTGCCCCAAGCACAGGCTGTGGGACCAGCGGACCGTCCGCAGGCAAGCCGCCAGAGGCAGCCTGCCTGCCACTCTTGCGGCACTGGCAGAGCGCCCCCCGCGGCTTGCCACTCCAAGCACGCGAATGTGATGCCATTTTTGCTGACTTGTCAACTGCTCCCTATAAAAAATTACAAGATATAATGTTCCACTGTGGTAGGGCAGATAAGCACTCCATGGCACATGCTGAGCTGAACTGCAACCGCAGAACATTCATTTAGAACATTGGTTTATAATCTCATGAAGAAGCATGTGCATTTTGCCCAAAAATCAACAGGGTATTTTATCTGTGTAAAAATGAGGCTCATTAGCTATAGGGCTGCTCTATCGTTGAGCAAAATAATTGCTAATAATGAACGAGACATAAAAGGGCAAAATCCTTTGGACTGGGCATGCTGCACTTGGAATGGGGATGTTATAAAGGTTGCTGTGAACCAGCTTTTTGTTAAGCCTGTCCTGGAGTGAGCAGGGACAAAGTTGGTCCCAGGTGCACAGGACAGAGTATCTGGGAACAAGCCAGAGGTTGCAGTTCACTAAGTTTATCCTTCTTTCTTGGCCATGCCCCCAACACATCCTCTCCACCAGGGGCAGCAGGATGTGGGAGCTATACATCTATTGGGGATTCTCCCACATCAGAGAAATCCCCAAGAAAGTGGTTAACACAGAACAACCTTAGTAGAGGCCAGAAGCTGGTCCATGGTCTAGTAGTCAGAACACAAGACTGAAAAATAGGTAGGATAATAGTTACTTGCTCCATAAAGGTATTTGTGAGGATTAATGAGCTATTTGTGTTCCTAAGTGGAAGAAAGTGACGAACAAGTAAATATTAAGTAAATACCAGTGTTGAAACTCTTTGATGTATTATTATAAATTATTTACATTTATGAAGTGCCCAAAAGCATGTCTGTACAGTTAAGTACTTTGCAGAACAAACACAAAGAGGCGATCCCTGCTCCGAAGAGCTTATTGCCCAAAGTTTTGATCCTATGAAACCTTGCACACCTACTCAGCATTCTGCATTGTGAGCAGCCCTATTAGGGTGACCAGACAGCACGTGTGAAAAATCAGGACAGTGGTTGGGGGTGATAGGTGCCTATATAAGACAAAGCCCCAAGTATCATGACTATCCCTATAAAATCAGGATATCTGGTCACCTTAAACCCCATTGAGGGCTGTACCATTGTGAAGACACCTCCTGACCTTGTTGCTATTCACAGCCTCTAATACTTCTAGAAGGAGCAATCTGTTCTAAGCAGAATGTGGGCGTCAGCTGATGGCTAGAAGATGGGTGCACTGTGGCAGTACATACATGTGTCCATTTGTGGCAGGTTTTTATGGCAGAATTTGGTCCATATTTTTATTTCCAGTTTCACCTCTACCTCGATATAACACTGTCCTCAGGAGCCAAAAAATCTTACCGCGTTATGGGTGAAACTGCCTTATATTGAACTTTCTTTTGATCCACCGGAATGCACAGCCCTGCCACCACAGAGCACTGCTTTACCTTGTTATATATGAATTTGTGTTATAGCAGGTAACATTATATCGAGGTAGAGGTGTATTTATTATTATTCCTTTATTGCCATCCTCAGAAACATTAACAAGCCTGAGAAACTGGCTCTTAGCTGAATAGAATCTTGGCATATGCAGGAGAAGAGTCTCCCTGAAGGACAAATGGAATTTCACAGTGAAAGAACAACGTTCAGTGGCACCTTGAACTCAGAGAGGTAAGAGAAAAGAGAGAAATATGAAGCTACTGTATCTATGTGGTATCGGTACAATATATGCACAGATATGTTTATAGCTGTAGTGCATTTCACTTCATTTCTGGTTTCCATCCTATATATCTGTGTATTTTCAGTGACACCACAAATTTACAGAAGTGACCCTGTTCTTTTCTGCCTGGAGACTTCTCCAGTGACTAGATTTCTGTTTATTTTGCAGTCACACTTAATTATTCTAAATCAGTTTGTAAACTTGTGTGTGTGTGAGGGGAGAGAACTCAAGATAAACAATAACTAGTGATACAGTAATATGCAGTATGCATGCATACAATAGATTTAGCTACCACTTCAGTTATTATCTCCAGACACTCAGAAAATCCAAACACGGGGTTAATCAGGTCTGATTGAATCAGACAGTTTGGAATGAATTCAGAATGATCATTTAATGTATTTTTCCTTTATTTGGCTCAGTTATAATTGTTACATATATGTGTGTGCTTTAAATCTAGTGTTAAAGATTACTCTAGATGTGTGCTTAATGGGAAATCCTTGTCACATCTCTATGTGCTATCTCTGAAAAGAAACTTTAAAGAAGTTGGTTGTGGGCTGCAGCATTTAACTCATGGATTCCTCCAAACTCCAAAGTGTGCTTAAACTCAAATCCACATCTTTCTCATCTCAGATAGTAGAGCTGTAGAAAGGGGTTTGATTTGGCCAAGAAGACTACGTTTTGTGCAGTGCCTAGCGCATTTAATCCCTTCTGTCCCAAAACCACTTCAGTGAGGTTCATTTTACCCATATACATTATTCTATCCCTGTGGTGGTGAAATTCATCCTCCTCTGATGTGGAGCTGATAGGAAGCCAACTGCCAACATGTGTTTATGTAAATATATTTGCTAGGGTAATGATCCCTTGGTAAACATCTGTACCCAAGAACCTGATGTGAATTTTGGGTGATCCCTCAAGGAGTTTGATCCTGTAAAAATAAGAAAACACAAACCTGTGGCACATATAGCCCAGCTTCCAGATGTTCCATGCTGTTTAAAGGAAAATTACACCATCTGCCTCAGACCAACACTGAAATAAATGAGACGCAGGAAATTCAAGAATATGTAATCCCAAAAATAAACCAAATAGTTAAAAAATAAAAATAAAATAGCAACGTACACTTTATTTGATCTACACTTTTATTTGTGGATCATCTGCTGAGATTTTTTATTTTAAACCCTGAGTGCTTAAACTTAGGCATTTTATGTTGTATTTAGGCACCTAAATGAGAGTGACCTTGTTTTCAGAAGTGCTGAGCACCTGAAAGTCCCATTGATGTCAGTGGTAGTGACAGATGCTCAGCACCTTTGTAGATATTACCTTAGATTAGAGGATTACTATATTTCTTTTTATCAATAGCTCTGTGGGCCAGATCCTGCTCCCACTGAAATCAATGGCAAAGTTCTCTTTGACTTCAGTGGGAGAAAAAGCAGGAACTACGATCCTCATCCTAAAATCCTTAATCTCATGAGAAATCCTCAGTCATGTAGGGAATACCATTAAAGCTAGTGGGAATCACTTATGTGAGAGGATTATTTGTGTAATAAGAAATTGCAATGGTGGGATGAATGATGGGATTCTATGAACACCTATGTGCAGGTAACGATTAAAATTTGTTATTTGGAAAGAAAGGGGCTTAAATCTCGCCTGAAAAATGGTACTTGCAGCAGTATTGTAGCTGCCATTGGTTAAATGCAAAGTCAGAGAGAAAAGCATCATCTACTGAACCATCATCACCAGTTCCTCCTGCACCTGGAGGTCTCTCATCCAGATTCTGACCTGACCTTACCTTGTGAAATCTGATGTGATCACAGCATAAAGTAGCATGGCTAAGGGAAATGCATACTACAGTGTCTAGCACAGTGTTTCTAAACTAGTGAGTTGTGACCCTCCAGGGGGGCATCACAAAAAGGTAATTGGGGATCACAAGGTGTTGACAATTGTATGACAATCTAAAGCAAAGAAAATCTTATTCCTGGCTCTCCACACGCTGGTACTCTTGAAGTATTCCCTGTCAACATCTCAAAACACACACACACAAACTCTGTGGGCTGATCATTGTTATCATTGATACATTTTTACTCTTATTTTATAGCAAGTGTAAAGGGATTGTGAAAATTTTTGACTTTGAATAAGGGGCCGCCACCTGGAACAGGCTGAGAAACACGGCGGAGTTTTGGTCCATTACTGGTGCTCCAAGCTGCTACTGCAGTACAAATAATTACTAATAATAAATAATAGACTACTGCAAAATTGAAGTACCATGAGGCAAATATAAGCCAAAGTGGTATTGAGTTAAGGATAAGGTTTCAGTTGTACATTCTGGGGCTTACACATGCTATGCTTCCCCCCCCTGCTTTAACAATAAAAGCTTCTATTAAAACTTATTGGTGCAGCTTCTAATCAAAGCTGTATGGGCCTACATTTTCAAAGATCAGCCTTACTTAATAGGTGCAACCAATATCTAACATCTGTGCATGCTAGCATTAAAATTTGCATCTGCACTTGTCCTGATGAGCTTTGTGAGTGCAAATTTTAACACCTGGGAGTGCATGATTTAAAGGGCAGGTAATAGGAGGGCGCAAACTTGAACAGTTCTGTGCACACAAACATGAAGATCAGATAAAGGCCCCCACAAATATCTACTCTATGTTACTCAGTGTTCTCAACCTACTGATGTCCAGTGTGTGAGTGATGCCAGCTTCTCTGAGGCAAAACTCTGGTAAAGAGGACTTCACAAATAAATAGAGTAGGAGGAATCTTAAATAATGGATTACACTTTTTTTACCTACATAAACTCTTCCGTAATGTCAGTTTCACAGTCAGAATTTTAAATAGCAATAATTTATCTTGGTAATTGGAGGGCGACTGCTGGGTTTGTGTTGCGTGGGATGGAGGTCAGTGTGAGTGTACAATGAATGCCGTGCCATGGAATGAGTTATGGTTTTGAGGGATATGTCCAGTATGCTCATTTTGGGTTTTGGCATTTAATTCCTTCCTCCCAATGAAATATGTGGGAGGAATGGTTAGCAAAATTTTCACTGTATATGATATATAATTTCTCCCTTGTACTTCAGTGGGAGGAACATCAGACCCCAAAATGATTATGTGCATAATGGCAAAGAATGTATCGCTGCATTTTTTAATGTCAGTTGTGAGAATTCCTGGAAGGGTAAAATATTGTTGTCACCTTTCCCGCTTCTTGGTTTCCAGTGGGACTTTTCCACACAACCCCAAGGATCCTACCAACCCAGAACTTTAATTCTTTCCAGAACTTTGGTGCTGGCCCAGTACCCTTTAGGTAAGTGAAAGTAAAACTCTGGATATGAACATATCCCCAAACTCCAGAAACATTCCAATCCTGGTCTAGATCCAAATAACAAGCCTTGGCATTTGTATAGAACTTTGTGTGTTCAAAGTAATGTTTTAACAATCTTCACAATGCCCTTCTGAGATGGCTCACTGCTGTTATGCCTGCTTTACAGATGGAAAAATGGAGGCACAGAGTAATTAAGTGACTTGCTCAAGGCCACAAAGCAACCATAGCAGTGGCAGAGCTGGGATTAGAACCCAGGACTTCTTTCCATTGGGCTGTAGTTTCTCTGCATCTTGTTACAGACAGAGAGTTTTCCACTGCTGTTTTTTGGTTGTTTTTAGTGCATTTGATTTCAGATGAAAAATATATGCTTGGTTCTGTCCACACACATCCATCCTTTGCCCCCAATCATGCCCAATATCCTCTATGCTTGTCTGGTATTTGTAGCGGGTGTGGGATGTGGATCAAAACATGTGCAGGATTCTCCATGGCCATCTGCAATATCTGTTTATGCACCGTAGGTTAGGCAAGGAAAAACTCTATTCTGTGCCTCTTTGCACGTCATGGAACCAATGCAGGCTCAGCTCCCTCCATTGTTTCGTGACTCTTTTACTCAGTATGGGCCAGATTCAAAACCCATCAATGTTAATGGGAGTTCCCCATTGACTTCCATGGGGTTTGAATCAGGCCTTCCGTTATGTGTTCCTATCAAACAAAGTGTCTGCTCCTAATCTTCTTGCGGTTTCTGGGAGTTTTGCCATTGTCTTCACTGGGAATAGGACTGGATCCAAGATGAGCAGAAATGAGGTGAAAGAATAGTCTTCTTTTGCTAATTCCAGGCCGCTGTTAAGCTTCCAAAGTAATGCTGCTTGTAAAGAGACATACAGAACTGACTAATTTAGTAACAGTTACAATTATTCTAAATACATTATGTTTCATTAAATGTTATCAAGATTCTCTTGTAATTTATTTGATTAAGTAGGACTTGCTTTCTCTCTAAAAATGATTTATAATGTGTTTTTAATGGGAAGAGTTTCCAAAAGGCTTTAGGATGTCAAAGCAGTGCTATTAATCTTCTTATTAACATTTTGAAAAATGGCATGTGTTGCCTGATTGGTAGATATTTGTTAACATTCTCCTTTTCTACAGAGGATTATCACTTTGACCCCACTATTTTTAATATACTGTAGTTCTATACTTTTCATATAAAGCCCAGAATCTAATATCATTTACACAGTGGCGTTAATCTGGATTAGAATTGGTGTGACCGAGAGTAAAATTTGCATCAGTGTTTCAAAAGGTTTCAGATGGCAGCTTGCTTTGTATCCCATAGACAATTTTATCAGAAAATAAATTTATTTTTCATATAACTTGACAATCTTTTTAGACTCAGTAAAACAGCATGATTCCTTTAATTTAAAAAGAACACAAAGAAAGCACTTTTTTTTTTTTACACACTGTGACAAAAAAGGAAATCCCAAGTAAAATTTAATATTAAGGTTCTATTTAGGAATGATGGGCCAAATTTGGCTTTTGGCTACACCATTGATTTCAGCGGAGTTACTGCAGATTAACACCAGAGTAAATGACAACAGAATTTGGCCTTATATATTAATTTTTATGAAATCATTGTTATATGCTGCTATATTTTTAATTAATCAACAAGGCATTTTATAATACCTTTTTATGTTATAAAATACATTGTTTATTTTTTTTAACAGACAATACATATAACCAGTTTCTACGAAGCACATTGGGGCTCAGTCCTGCAGCCTTTGCTTATATGATGTGAATAATTCTTACCCATACAATAGCATCACTGACTTCAGTAGGTCTACTCATGTGAGTAGGGCTGGGCCTACAATCTTTACACAAAACTCCTATTGACTTCAGTGAGAATATTCACATGAGAGAGGCAACAAGACTTGGCCTTAAATAAGGTTTGCAGGCTTTGGCTCGCAATATCATGATTTTAAATAGCTGTAAAACATGCTTTAAAATGCCAGATAATAAATAACAAAAGTAAAGTATTTATAACTGGAAACTTATTATAATGTATTACTAAAACTGTTTGTATATCCAAGATTTTCTACTGTAGCTCTGTGAAGTATTCATTATTGAAAATGTTTCTGCTCTACGAAAGTTCTATAAAATACATGCCCTTTGCTACAGACTGACAACACTTCAAGGCCCTGAGGCCTGTGTGAAAGGCCAGGAGCTGTAACAGTAGAGGTACTGTGCATTGCTAGGCAGAGGCAAAAGAGGGGCACATAAAGATTAACAAAAAGAGCTTATTTGATGAGGCTGCAAAAGGTGGTGTCAGGCAGGGTCACAAAAATTAATATAAAAGTTAGAGCCCAGATTTCTCACACACACTTGCTTTTAAAAAATCAAGTGCTTGATCCCCACAATCCTTGCTCAGGCAGAGCTCCCAGGTCCTTAATTTGAAATTGTCAACATTATTCATTTGAGCTGAGATTGTCAAGCAGGATTGCCTCATAGCATCGATAAATACTTCTGGTAGGAACAAACAAGCAAGAAAATCCCTGCAGAAATTGCTATCAAATACAATTCAAACCTGTGTGAAAAAAGACAGCTGGCAGTCACTCTTCCATTAAACCATGTGGATTAATAAAATATTATTAAAGTAGTGCCTAGAGACCCCAACCAAAATTGGGGCCCCATTGTATGAGGCACTGAACAAGCATAAGAGACAATTTCTTCCCCCAAGGAGTTTACAGTCTCAATTGATGCAACAAAGGTATTATTATTATTATTATTATTATTTTATTATTATCATCATCATTTCACAGATTGGGGGACTACCTGAGGCACAGAGAGATTCAGCAAGATTCAGGTAGTCTGTGGTTGAGCTGGGACTTTAACCCACATAGCTTGAGTCCCAGGCCAGTATGGTAGGTGATTCCCCCTTTTTAACCGGTGTCTGTGTTACCTGGATTGAATGCCACTTCCAGTATGCAAGCAGACTGTCTGGTATGGCAGTGGTTATTATTCTCCGTGCACCATTGCAAGATGCCAGCATGCATCCCTTCACGATACATCTGTTGTGAGTCCATGCCTATGAACCAGTTTAAAAAGTGATGTATTTGACATGAAAAGGGGATGTATTAGAGTCAATGTAGAGGTTATAATTAGGGCCCTACCACAGTCACTGTCCATTTTGTCAATTTCACGGTCACAGGATTTTAAAAATTGTAAATGTCATGATTTTAGCTATTTGAATCTGAAATTTCAGTCTTGTAATGGTAGGGGTCCTGGTGCAAAAAGGAGTTTGGGGAGGGGGTCACAAGATTATTGTAGACGGAGTTGCAGTACTGCTACCCTTACTTCTGTGCTGCTGCTGATGGCCGCACTGCCTTCAGAGCTGGGCAGCTGGAAAATGGAGGCTGCTGGCCAGGAGCCAAGCTCTGAAGGCAGAGCCGCCACCAGCAGCAGCGCAGAAGTAAGGATGGACTGGTATGGTATTGCCACCCTTACTTCTGCACTGCTGCCTGCAGAGCTAGGCCCTCAGTCAGCAGCCGCCACTCTCCGGCTGCCCAGCTCTGAAGGCAGCATAGAGGTAAAGGTGGCAATACTGTGACCCCCCTAAAATAACCTTGTGAACCCCCTGCAATTCCCTTTTGCATCAGGACCCCCAATTTGAGAAACACTAGTCTCCCCAGTGAAATGTGTTTAATATAGGGTAAAAGCACAGAAAAGACCAGATATCACAGGGGGAGATCAGATTTCACTGTCTGTGACGCGTTTTTCATGGCCGTGAATTGGATGGAGCCCTAATTATAATGCTCACAACTTCTGTAGTGCTTTTATTCCAAGAATCACAAAGCACTTCATAAACATTAGTGGATTAAGCCTCACACCCTCTTTTACGCTAGGTAAATGTCATTGTCCCATTTTAGAAAGGGGGAAAGGGAGGCACAAAGAGGTTGGCCAAGAATATGCAAAAAAGTCTGGGACTGAGCTAGGAATAGAACATGTATCTCCTGTTTTCTGGTCCTATGTGTTAACCTCAAGACAGCCTTTTAATGTACATGCTGTAGCCATGAAATTACTGCAGCTTTAGGCAAGAATCAAGTGTCCCTGTCTTGTTTCCTTTGGGAGCCTGCACACCACCCAAGCCCCTGCCCCCTTCGAGTGCCACGCTGCCCAAGCCCCCCACCCCCCTGAGCGCTGCGCTTCCCAAGCCCCTGTCCCCCTGAGCGCTGCACCGCCCAAGCCCCTGCCCCCCCGAGCGCTGCACAGTGCTGCCCAAGCCCCTGCCCCCTCCAAGCGTTGTGCCACCCAAGCCCCCCTGAGCGCTGCGCTGCCCAANCGGGTCTTCGGGGCACTTCGGTGGTGGGTCCTGGAGCGGAAGGACCCCCCACCGCCAAATTACCACTGAAGCAGGGGCCCCCCGCCACTGAAGACCCCAGACCCCCTCAATCCTCTGGGCCACCCTGGGAGACACCCCCGCAGCCAGGTGCGGCCTGCCCTGACTGAAATGGCAGCAGCCAGTTGGCTTTCAAGGCCATATTTACTGGCTCCTTTCAGGTGCCTAACAAGCCACTTTTGGCTGCAGTCCTTGTGCAAGGATGACTCACAACAGGCATTAACCAGCTGCCCGCCCGTTGAGCTTGGAAAGCCTGGGCCTTAAGGCGCTTTTTGGGGAGGGGGAAGAAGGGGCGCTACCTACTGGCCTGGCACTAGGAAGGGACATGCAAGATACACCCCCAATTTGCAGCAGGGGCCCTTGGTAACGCCAGGAGCTCAGGACCTGGCTGCCAAGTTCTTTCCCCAGACAGACAGAGACGCAGCCGCTGGAGCTGCCCAGGTCACCCCGGGAGGGTTCAGCCTCTCCCTGCCGGGCGCTGCAGCTGACCCAGCCCCGCGCAGGCCAAGGGCCGGGCCACGTGTAGAGCCCAGGGAAGAGGCGAGAGATCGGCGCTGCTCACCTGAGTCACCATCCTGCCCGCCCCTCTCCCCAGCTGGCGCTCGCCCGAGCGCTCCCGGGCCGGGGGCTCCGCGCTGGCTCCGGGGGGTCAGAGCAGCAGGCGGGGCGGGGGGAGGAAGGAGACTCACCCTCGTCCTCCAGCTGATTCGCGGGGACGCGGAGCCTCCCGCCGCCTGCGCCTCCACTAGACTAATCCGCCCGGCGGAGCCCGGGGCGAGGTGAAATCCGCCGGGGCCGAGCCCCGCCCCCGGAGTTCCCCGGGGCCGGGCCGCTGCTGGTCCCGGGCGGGCGGGCCGATGGTGCCCGCTCGCTATGGAAACTCCCCGCTTCCCTCTGCTCGCCGCCGCCTCCAGGGGCCGCAGGAAGCAACCCGGCGGGCCGCCCCCTCGGCTCGGCAGCCGGCCCGGGGGGCTGGGAAGCGAGGGCACCCGCCGTTAAAGCGACCGCGCTCCCTTATTCCTGCGGCGAGGCACTGGCTGCGCCCCGCCCGGGGTCGGGTTTGTGCCTTGGCAGCGATCAGGGGAGATGGCTGATCTCCATCAGGGAGGCAGTGACCTGTGCTGTGCAAAGCCAGATTAAATCCCTCCTGTGGCTACCGGAGAAGGCTCATTGGCGAACAGGGCAAACTGCTCCTGGCCAATGGAAGCTCTGTGCCTACAGCTGGGCTGTGGGATTGGCACCGTGCCAGCCACCACAGGGGGACTTTGCTAAGGCACCTTGAGACCTACAGAGGAAAAGCAATAGATGCAGCAGACAGGGAGTCAAGAGCTGCGGGTTCTATTTTCAGATCTGTGTAGACTCGCTAAGTGGCCTTGTGCCTCGGTTTCCCTATCTGTACAATGGGCAAAATGATATGGAGCTTTGAAATGCGCTCTGAGCTCTACAGCTGAAAGGTGCTATTGAAGTGCTGAGTGTTATTAGAGAGAGAATTATTAGCACAATATATTCTAACAGAGATCCCTGCCTTACACAAGGACTTGAACTCAGCAGTTTTGCACAGTTGCAGAATTGGCATTGAAATTTGCAAGGTCTAGTTTCTGTTCCATTTTAAAAGAGAAGAACAAGCAAAACAATCCCTGGAATCTCAGTGTCCAGAAGGCATCTCAGGTTTGTTAAGGATGGCCAAGCTAGGCATTGGTTCGGAGCTGGGAGCCTGCCATGAGGCCTCACCTCAGCGGGGCTCTTAGGAACAGGTCTCCCACCGTGAGGAGAGTGAAAAAAACAAGGAGCCCTTGTGGCATCTTAGAGACAAACAAATTTATTTGGGCACAAGTTTTGATGACTAAAACCCGCTAAGCTTATGCCCACATACATTTGTTAGTCTCTAAGGTGCCACAAGGACCCCTCATTGTTTTTGCTGATACGGACTAACACGGCTACAATTCAGAGAGTGAGTCCTTTGCAAAGGTTGGTTTTGGACATGGAGAGGCTGTGTCTTTAAGACATTAAATGATCTAATTCTTCCTGCCTGTGACACAGCCAGTTCGAACATTATTTGTCAGCCACTTAGTCATGACCTTATTGTCAAGTTTAAATATTTAAATGACTGGCAGCTGCACAAAGAAATCCACAGCAGTTTGCAAGTAGGAGCCAAGTAGGAGTTTGAAAATAAGACTCACTTGGGAGCTACATGCGTCAATGCTGCTCCAGTTCACTCTTACTGGAAGCAAGGGAGCCCAGAGCAGAGGGATGGAGGGCAGGACTGGAATCCAGATAGGGACCAAACATCTCAAAGAACCTCCAGTTACAATAAGTAACTTTCTCAACTTCAACAACTGGTCCCTAAGTGGGAGAGTAGCAAGCAGTGGTCAGTGAGGAAGTGGGTGGGAGGGCTCACTAGAAGAGACAGTCTGTGGGATAGTGTGCGACCAATTGCTGCATCCATTGCAGTGGCAGGGGTGATGGCGTAAATGAGCGGAAAACGGTGTGGATGGAGGTCCAGGTGGCTGCCCTACAAATGTCAGGCCACAAGACGTCCACGAGGAAGGCCAACGTAGCAGCATATGCCCGCGTAGAGTGGGCCGTGACCCCCAGAGATGCGGAGACATGGGAGAGCACACAATAGTTAGCAATACACCAATTGATCCATTTAGTGAGTCACAGTGAAGAGAGCGTGCGACCCTGGCACCATTCAGCAGTGGTGATGAAGAGTCGCAGAGAGACACAGAAGGTGCGGGTACACGGAAGATAAGAAGCCCGAACACTGAGAGTGTGGAGCACACATTCTCGAGGGGAGGTGTGTGGTTTAGGGTTGAAGGTTGGGAGGTGCACACACTGGTTAAAGTGGAACAGCGAGGCCATTTTGGGGAGAAATTTGGGACGGAGGAGTAGGAAGACCTTGACCTCGTGGAAGATAGTGAAAGGTGGATTCGCCTGTGATGGGTTGGATCACAGAAACCCCCTTGGGGTTGCCAGCTGATGTGCTGAGACTACCCCTGAGCCCACTCTCCCTGCCAGCTTGGGGGTTCAGTGCCCTGTCTGGTTTGAGCCAGACCCGCTAGCCTGCTACAAACCCAGACTCAGGTCTGAACCACGTCCCCTAGCAGCTGTAGGCTTAACTGAAAGCAGCTTAAGAAGTGTCCCTGCCTTTAACACTCAGATGCCCAACTCCCAATGCAGGGCCAACTCTAACTTTTTTGCCACCCCAAGCAAAAAAACGAGCGCTGCCCTGCGGTAACACCCCCGCCAGCCAGTGCCATGCCACCGAACCCCACCACCCCGTGAGCGCCACGCCACCCAAGCCCCCGCTCCCCAGAGCACCTTGCAAGCCCTCGCCCCCTGAGTGCCACGCCACCCAAGCCCCCGCCCCCTCCCTGTCCGAGCGCTGCGCTGCTGAAACACACCCCTTCCCGAGCGCTGCCGGGCCAAAACAAAAACAAACGAACAAACAAAACCCTCCAGCGCCGCCCTGCCAAACCAAAGCCTCCCCACCCCCCAAAAAGCCCAAAACCCAAGTGCTTGGTCAGCTGGTGCCTGGAGCCGGCTCTGCAGATAGGCATAGGGTAACAAACTGGCTATTGTATTTTATGGACCACTTGTCTCTACTGGTTAGAGTCAGTGCTACTCAACTGTGACCCATATGCATTATACTGCTAACAGCCAACAAAGATGCTCTTTTAGTTCAAGTGGTAGGGACTGTGCTTGTTGAACAGGGAGATGTGGGTTCTAATCTTGTTTTTTCCATGGCATAGTATGCAGAAGAAAATCAGAGAGGTGTCCACAGATTTGTTATAATCTGAATGTGCAACACAAAAAGTTCAGCTGGCAGAAAAGGAGAGAACAATAGAAGAGCCATCATCACATTTGGAAGTCTTCACCAGTGAGAAGGTACTGTAACCATCAGATGTTATGTTAAGTGGGCTCTCGTGCTTCATAGATTCCAAGATCAGAAGGGACCATTCTGATCCAACAGTCTGACTTCCTGTAATAACACAGACCATTGAACTTCCTCAAAATAATTCCTAGAGCGTATCTTTTAGAAAAAATTCAGTCTTGATTTAGAAAATGTCAGTGATGAAGTATCAACCATGATCTTTGGAAAATTATTTTAGTGGTTAATTACCATCACTGTCAAAAAATTTTTTCCCCTTATTTCCAGTCTGAATTTGTCTAACTTCAACTTCCAGGTTTTGGATAATTTTATACCTTTCTCTGCAGAGACCACTGTTAAATATTTTTTTCCCATGTAGATAATTATAGACTGGAATCAAGTCACCGCATAATCTTCTCTATGTTAAACAAGTAGATTGAGCTGCTTGAATCTCTTTCTGTAAGTAGAGGCGGCTCTAGACATTTTGCCGCCCCAAGCATGGAGGGTCCGCTGGAGGCATGCCTGCGGGAGGTCCACCAAAGCCACGGGATCAGCGGACCCTCTGCAGGCAAGCCACCAAAGGGAGCCTGCCTGCCACCCTCGGGGACCGGCAGAGCGCCCCCCGCGGCTTGCTGCCCCAGGCACGCGCTTGGAGTGCTGGTGTCTGGAGCTGCCCCTATCTGTAAGGCACTTTTTCTAATCCTTTAATCATTCTCATGGCTCTTCTCTAAACCCTCTCCAATTTATCAACAATCCTTGAATTGTAGGCACCAGAACAAGACATAGTATTCCACCAAACAGAACAGGAGTACTTGTGGCACTTTAGAAACTAACAAATTTGTACCAGTGCCAAATATAGAGGTAAAATAACCTCACTACTTTTACTTGAGATTCCCCTGGTTATGCATGCCAGGATTGCATTAACTCTTCTGGCCACAGTGTCATATTGGGAGCTCATGGTCCACTGATTATCCGCCACGAACCCTAAATCTTTTTCAGAGCCACTGCTTCTGAGGATAGAGTCCCCCATTCTATAAATATGACCTGCATTCTTTTGTTCTTAGATGTGTACATTTAGCCTTATTAAAACACATGTTGTTTGCTTGCATCCAGTTTACCAGGCAATCCAGATTGCTCTCAATGAGTGACATGTCCTCTTCATTATTTACCACTTCTCTAATTTTTGTGTCATCTGCAAACTTTATCAGTAATGAGTTTTATTTTCAAAATGATGACTAGTATAGGGTCCAGAACAGATTCCTGTGGCTCCCCTCTGGAAACACACTTACTTGATTCCCTATTTACAATTACAGTTTGAGATCTATCACTTAGCCAGATTTTATTGCATTTAATGAGTGCCACATTAATTTTATATTGTAATTTTTTAGTCAAAATGTTGTGCAATATTAAGTCAAATGCTTTACAGAAGTCTGACGGGGGAGGGATAGCTCAGTGGTTTGGGCATTGGCCTGCTAAACCCAGGGTTGTGAATTCAATCCTTGAGGGGGCCATTTGGGGATTGGTCCTGCTTTAAGCAGGATGTTGGACTAGATGACCTCCTGAGGTCCCTTCCAACCCTGACATTCTATGATCTAAGAACCCATTTGGCTTCTTATAGAACAGTGTGCATGTGTGGATATGGGTCAGATAATGCTTTTTGTTTGTTTTGATGTATAACTCTGCATATGTATACACAAGCACCAAGTCTGGGCTCTAGGCACCTTTGCCAAAATGATAAACACAAGCAGATCAAACCCCAAATAAAAAAAAAAATAAGAAACCACAATAAAATCCAACCCAAACAGTAACTTCCTCCTCCATAAATGACAGCCCCTATTGTGCCTGTCCCTCCCCGCAAGGCCTAGGTCAATAGATAGATCTCACAGCAGTCTGAAATGTAGAGGTTTGGGTTATTTTGGAATGAGGCCTGGAGCAGCTTCCAAAGTTAGGATCTCTCATGGAGAGCGCCATGCTGACAGTGCCGCTTTATGTATTCCAGCTCAAGCACCTCTGCTGATCACAGTGGTGAGAGTACAGCACCTGGAAAAGAGGCCATCTCTCAAGCAGGAAAGTGCCAGGCTATTTAGGGTCTTACAAGTCAAACTCAACTTCTTAATAATAATTAACTCTTTTCTGTAGATCAAGGTGCTGCACAAAGGAGGGGTAAGTATCATTATCCCCACTTTTTAGCTGGGGAAACTGAGGTGAGGGCAACAGACTGGTGGCTGACCCAACTCTGTTGACTCCTACCCCAGTGCCCTATCCACTTGACCATGCTTTCTCCCCTCAGAATATTTAACCCATAGAAAATGGACACTACATAAATAATTGTGCTGTAACCTATGTAGCTTTCCATTTTCTATATCTATAGAAATTCAGTCAGCTTTCTCAAAATGTAACAACCCTCACTACTCGGACAGGTTTTTTACACAGCTGCCTCTAAATCTTAATGACTACAAAGGCTTCTTCACTAAAATATGCAAATTTAAAAAAATCTTTCCTTATGAAACCTACCTTTTTTAGCTTCATTTATTATGAAGTGAAGGTAGCTTGCAAAAATCGCAATCACAAGGCGCAATGATAAAGAGAATGCCCTGGCTTTACAGTTTGAATCTATTTTTGGTGCATAGAAAGTGCAGTCATAATCACCTAGAATAGGTTCAGTATAAATGAGGTGTCACTGCAGAATATCAGCTGTAACAACCCAGGACATTTTCAACCTGGGCTGGGGGTCTACTTTGGTGCTTTAGCCATTCATCTGAACTTTAACATAGAACATGTAATCAGTAATGGGTAATGCTGACAGACTTTTGGGCGTGTGCCACTATCACTCATCAAATCTAAACACACCTCTGGATCCACAACACGTCTTATACTATCAGTTCAGATCATCTGCAGTTTTAGCATATTTCACATTTCTAGTAACACTGTTTCCCCCAACCCCTATGAAGCCACATTTAAACTGCACTGATTCAATACATGCAGCTGCATCTTTACCACTGTGCACACGGCGTGAACCATTATTTAAAGAGCTAAATGGGTTCTTACCCTACTTGCCCAATTTGTGTTGCACATTCAGATTATAACCAATCTGTGGACAGTGAAGTTTCCCATTGATGCTAATGCAAGTCAGGTGGCTAACTCTCTCCCATAACTCACGGAAGATTCAGCCCAAGACACCTTGTCAATTATTCTGCACTGAAAACATATTAAAAATTCACTTAATCTGCATGTGATTATTGCTACACCAGATTTATTACAGATATTAAGCCTGTAACTCCAAATTAAAAAACAAAAACAAACAAACCATAAACTCAAAAAAAGTCTTTCAATAAAATCTTGTCAAATAAAACCTTCAAACTCAGGTTAATCTGCTGAGATGCAGCGTTTCTTCACTGAGGTTGTGGCTGGTGTGCATTACAGTTGGCTCTGTACCTTGACCAGAGTGTCCGTCCAACCTGGCATGACTGAACTTTATTTTCATTTGTAGCTACAAGTATTGTAAGATCAACATTCATTTTTCTATTAGGAAAAGAAAATCTCTGTGAGGAGCCATGAGGTTAAGAATTCTAACTAAAAATGTTTTCCCTTCGAACTGTTCAAGTGGTTAATCCCCAGCCCATGTTGTTTCTGTTAAACTATTCAGCTGCACTGGAATCCCCCTGCTTTGCTTGGTTATTTTGTCTGCAGGTTGTATCAGGGTGAGCTTGATTGTGCAGTTTTCACAGGCCCATAGTCAGTGTGTTGCATGCAACAAGGACTGCACATTGAGACTCAATAGATCAGCAATCCTGAGTAGCTGATTGCAAATAAACAACGCAACTGTACCAACTACCCAATGTAGGTTCCTTCCCAGAAAGAAGCCTGAAGGACAATAACAAATTCAATTGGAGATTTTGGGTAAAATTCTGAAGTACTGAAGTGATTTAGGTGCCTAAATATCATTGAATTTTGATGGGATTTGGACACTTTAAAAGCCTTTACTCTGAGGTTAACATCCTCGACTGTCCTCTGAATTGTCCTGGCCCAAGGGTCAGAGGGCAGAGCTAACCCTCTGGCAATCACAGGAGGTTTGGGCCTCTGAACCCATAGATGTCACATGGTCTTCAGGGAAATCCTATAGATCTCTGAAGCAGACAATCTCTTATTCATGGCTCTCTCAGTAGGAGTCATTCTGTGCCCTCACAGTTACATCCAAACCCTGCCCTCTCATGGGGCGTTCAGTCTGCAAAGATATTCATTACCTAAAGTAACACTCCCTGTGATGTGCAGAATGGGAACAGTGATACTGCAGAGGGTGGCTTTGCCCTCTCCCGATCTGCACAGCATGCAGTATCTATGAAGGGCTTCTGTGTGATAGGTAGAACTGCAGGAGCTGAGGAATTACCCTCAAGCCCTGCTGTTCCTCTTTCATCATGTTTACCAGTAGGTACTCTCCTCCATGCAGAAAAGTGGTGGGATGATAGGGGGCTGTGCACTTACCTGTGTGAACACTATATAGGTACAAGTACAGAGTCATAAAACAAAATAATGCAAAATTGGTATCAATCAAAAGCCTTTTCTTCCCAGAATGGGAGACAATCCGGCACAGAGTCAGGTGATTTCCCAAGAGGCCAGAGATACTAACAGAGATAGATGCCCCGTAGTCAATCAGGGAAAACACCAAATCACAAATAAAAGAATTATGTACTGTGGAGATTGGTTCCCTAGAACTACTACAACAGACAGATGTATGTATGGAACATCTAGTGGCCTGAAGAGATCAAACCCTCATGTGACCAGAGAGCGCTGAAGGAATTACTGTGCTTTGGTTAAACACTGAGCAGTTACCCTTGGCACTTCCTGAACACATGCATACATAAATAAACCAGCATTCAACCACAACTGCACTCACACTCAACTGAAAAAAAATCCCCACGGCACACAAGATTAAAGCCAAACCAAACGGACCTTAGAGTTTAGTTTAGTTCTTTTTTAAACCTTCTGTCCCCACTTTTTTTTTATTGTTTTAGGAATTGGTTTCTTTAGTTTATCCCATAGCCCTCACTCATTGAGCTATCCTAAATTATTAGCAGAATAAACATATAAACCCAAATTAATCCTTGGTGTAACTTCATTGAATTTGGCTTGTTTTCCTTTTCGTTCTTCAGCCAGAGGAGCTGGAGGGTGTGGTAAGCATACAGTCATGCAAAGAATGTGTGTCTGTATAAAGTGATCCCAATTAAATGTGATATTTTTAACAATAATAAAATGTCTTGTGTTGAAGGCACTGGACTGGGGTTCAAGAGATGAGGATTCATTTCCTGACTCTGCCACAGACTCCCTGTGTGACCCTGGGCACATCACTTTGTACCTCAGTTCTCATCTGTAAAATGGGGGTGATAATACTGCTTTTCTCCCACCCTTTGTCTGTCTTATCTAGTTAGAATGCAATATCTCTGGAGCAGGAACTGTCTCTAGCTGTGTCTTTAGAGAGTGTCTATTAGAACACAATTGTGATATCACTTGGGGTCTTGTGATACAAGATTGGGGAAGGTAGAGGGAGTTATCTGAAAGAAGGAGATAAATCTCCAAGTGAAAATAATAGCAAAATATGGGTTGGGCCCAAACTGCAAATTCAAATCTGGATCTGATTTTGAAATGTTTGGCTCTAGGATTTTGGTACAGCCCATTGTTGGAATAAAAGTAGACAGTGACTCCACTTCCAAGTATGACTCCACTTCCATACACCCTCAAGCATTTTAGGTGTTCAAATCCTGGGGGCTTGCTTTGGTTTGAACAAAATACAGGAGAAGTTCTAGTCTGAAGAACAGCACAAAATTTGCTTCATCCAACCAAGCTCCCCAAATTTCCTCTCTAAAACAGGCAGCAGTAAAAGCTAGGGAGATTAACCTAAATGCATTGTCACACAATTGGTAGGAACATCCCAAAGGCTATATGGCAATGCTGCATCCAGATAGTCAATATCTGTACCACCTCTTAAGTATGTCTACACTGCAGCCAAGAGTGCCTTTAAAAGCAGAGCACATTAGACATGAAGTCACAAGACAACACAAGAGCGAGCCTCTTAGCCTGAGTAGATAGACTTGGGCTAGTTTGGCTTGAACTAACATGTTAAAAATAGGAGTGTGGATGTTGTGGCTTGAGCAGCAGCCATCCACAGTCTCTGCCTGACCTGCCACGTTCAGAGTGCTATTTTCAGCACACTACCTAGTACAAGTCTGTCTACCTGGGCTGGAAGGCTCACTCTCTGCTGCAGTGTAGACATACTGTCCTTGTCTGAGCATGGCACAAGGGCTTGCACTGAGATCACTTCTGAGAAGAGACCCAGGCAAGGGTCCAAGGTAGAAGTCCGATCCGAGATTTAGCAGGTTCCTGTATGAAGTAACAGATGTAGGTTCTTGTCTGCTCTCTTACAACCTATACTTAGGGCCTCCACACCTCTGAGTTACCGATGACCTTCCCAACCCATCTGCCTCCCCTGCTCGTTTGGGTGGTTCTTTGGGTTCTGATGAATGTCCTGCATGGACTGAGAAGTCAAGAGGAGCTGACATGCAATTTTTCAAACATGGAGCAGGAGAGAGCCATTAGGGAATTCAGCTTCTGCCACAAACCACTGGCACCAGCATCAGGCAGGCCTACAGATGGGAGACTGGGGTGACACTCTGGCTGGCAGACTAAGTATGGCACATTCTGTAGTTGCCTAGGTGGCATAAGTCTGTTGTATTCAGGCAGCAGCACTGTTGAGTCATTTGAGTTATACAAATGAGGTAACGTTGCTACCGTAGGAAGCCCCTTTAACATTATAATAGAACATTTATTTTACTACTGAGTATTACCAGACCTAAAGCAACCACGGCTCTCATCTTAAAACCTCTTCTAAGTCAAATAAGAAGGCAACAGGAGTGAATCCCAGCAGCAGGAAAAGTTAATGCTGCTATTACAGAAAGCAGCACTAACAGCTTCCATGATGTTGAGAGTCTGACGCTGGAAACAAAGTTTACTTTATAATGAAACAGTTATGGATTATTCTCCTCCACCTTGACAATGGGCCATATAATGGGTATTACTGTGATTTCATTGTTCTTTAACATGACTAACTAGCTGTACCCTGAATCAAAACCCTGGATCCAAGCACATCCAAATGTATGTGTGTTTGTGAGAGAGAGAGAGCTGCCTTTCTCTTGAGCACGATGACTAGTTTTCATGTAAATGGGGTCTGTATTCTTTAGTGGTAGACAACACTAATATTTTAGCTCCACAATTTCTATAAGTAGGTTTATTTTGGTGGAAGCAGTATTGTTGGTTGTCTTTCAGAGTGGTGTGTTACATAAAGTGGTTGCTAAAGATTGTGGATCAGCTTCAATCTGTAATCATCTATTAATTCATAAGCATAGAAAGTATGTGACTGGACATACTTGGCCTTTGTGGCTCCCTACAGGGGCCCTGAGGTCCTACTATGCCCTGTGCTGGAAAGCAGCAAAATGACAGGCAAGGAACAGCAAAGTGGTTCCTCCAGGCTGCCTAGAGAGGCCTCATGGAAGCAGCCAATCAGAGCCCAGTAGGCTCAAATAAAAGGAGCTGCCAGGCCTTACCAGCTCAGTTCTTGGCAGGGACCAGAGTAGGATTGCCAGGTGTCTAGTTTTCAGCTGGAACGCCTGGTCGAAAAAGAACACTGGTGACTGCGGTAGGCACCGCCAGTCGGACCATTAAAAGTCCGGTTAGCGGTGCAGCAGGAGCACCGGAGTT
This sequence comes from Chelonoidis abingdonii, assembly GCF_003597395.2. Lineage (NCBI taxonomy): Eukaryota > Metazoa > Chordata > Testudines > Testudinidae > Chelonoidis > Chelonoidis abingdonii. Next base: position 125,653,517 of record NC_133772.1, on the reverse strand, counting down.
AAGGCAGCAACTCCTGGAAGCAGCCTCTAGGTCCTTGCAGCTCCTAGGCATTGGGGCAGCCAAGAAGGCTGCTTACGCTGCCCCTGCTCCTAGTGCTGGCTCGCAGCTCCCATTGTCCGGGAACCTTGACCAATGGGAGCAGTGGCATCTGTGGTTGCAAGGACAGTGTGCAGAGCCACCCTGGCTGCCCATGCTTCTAGGGGCTACAGGGCCCTCACGGCCACTTTCTGGGAGCTATGGAAAACACCACTGGGACTCTGCACCCCAAGCCCCTCATCCCTGCCCCCGCAGAGCCCACACCCCCAGCCAGTGACAATGCTAGAGTCTCCTATGCTCCCTTGCCAGTGTGCCTCAAACCTGAGCTAGCAGAACCACCTCAAAAACCACCTGCTGGTTTTTGTGATTTGAAGAGTTGCAGTGAGGGGGGAAAGTGTTGAATGGATTTCACTTTGGATCCCCCCCCCAAGTATATAGAGCAGAAAGAGGGTGTTTCCCAGTCTTCTTATTTGAAACTGGCTTGCTCTTGTGCATTTGCCAAATCCCCATGCACACAGCAGTTATCATTTCATGAATAGTGCTAATTACCACTTAGACAATTCAGCAGACTGGTTATGTGGATGATCTGCAGCAAGAAGCAGACACACAGGCAAAAACAAAATTCCACCTAACCTGGACTTGATAGAATCATAGAATCATAGAATCAAAAGGTTGGAAGGGACCTCATGAGGTCATCTAGTCCAACCCCCTGCTAAAGGCAGGACCATTTTCCCTAAATAATCCCAGCCAGGGTACGGTCTAGCAGGACCTTAAATAGCTCTAAAGATGGAGATTCTACCACCTCCCTAGGTAACCCATTCCAATACTTCACCACTCTCCTAGTCAGAAAGTTTTTTCTAATATCCAGCCTGTCCCTGTCCCTGATGTCCCTGTGTGTTTGATTTCAGATTGAAAGCAGTGTCTCTTAATACCTCGTGCCTAACAGAAAACAGGAGAAAGAACTCAGAACATGTCTCCACTCCTTTGAAAGTTCTGCATTGGACTTTAGGAGCAAAATTCTGCCCTTCCTTACACCTGTGCAATCTCTGATTTCCATGTGGCTGCACAGGTACAACACAGGACAGAATGTTGTCTCAGGTCTTTAAATGTTCTTCCTTCAACCCATGATGTGATTCTTGGCTATGAGAGAAGCCATAATGCAAAGTACTGCACTTAGCCAGGAAAAGTCAAATGCACAAATACAAAATGAGGAATAACTGGCTAGGCAGTAGTACTGCGGAAAAGGATGTTGGGGCTATGTGGATCACGTATTGAGTGAGTTAACAGTGTGATGCAGCTGCAAAAAAGCTAATATCACTCTGGGGTGTATTAAAAGGAATGTTGTATGTAAGGCTCGGAAGGTAATTATCCCACTCGGCACTGGTGTGGCTTCAGCTGGAGTACTGAGTCCAGTTCTGGGCGCCACAGTTTAAGAAAGATGTGGACAAATTGGAGAGAGTCCAGAGGAGAGCAACAAAAATGAGAAAAGCTTTAGAAAACTGGAGGAAAGGTTAACAAAGAGTATGAGGAGAAGAAGAGTGAGAGGGGGATCTGATAAGTCTACAAATATGTTGAGGACTGTCATAAAGAGGATGGTGATCAGTTGTTCTCCACATCCACTGAAAGTAGGACTGGAAGAGTAATGGGCTCAATCTGGAGAAAAGGAGAGTTAAGTTAGATTTCAGGAAAAACTTTCCAACTATAAGAATAGTTTTAAGTACTGGAATAGGCTTCCAAGGGAGGTGGTGGAATCCTGTCATTGGAGGTTTTTAAGAACAGGTTAGACAAACACCTGTCAGGGATAGTCTAGGTATACTTGGTCCTGCCTCAGCACAAGGGAATGATCTACTCTAGATGAGTTCCCTTGTAGTCCTACGTTTCTATGATTCTATAGCCTTTGGAAAGCAGTGCTGTGGCATGAGAGGCAGATATTCTGGCTCTGGCCAAATGAGAATGGACAGACAAGGAAGTTAAGTTGAGTGGCACAAGAGTAATCTGGTTAGACGCTGGGCAGCATGGACTCCTTTGGGAGCTACAAGTACAGTACAGCACAGCACTTGCTGCTGAGGAGAGAGGGGTTAAGGTGGCTTTGAGAGCCTTCTTGGCTCTGAGGTGCTCCAGAATCTGGAACAGCCCCCCAGTAGGCTCTCAGGGCTGTCCACATTCTATCTAAATTATAGCAGTCTGTGGCTGCCTATGGACAGCATCTCTGCCCAGATTCTCCACCATACTGTGTGCTGTGGCACCAGCCCCCCAGGGAAAAAGTGAGAGAAATGGGAAGAGGGGAAAAACTCAAACAGGAAACATGAACCAAAAAAACCAAAACAATTGTGACAATTAATTTTGGGCAAAGCCTGTTTTTGTGAAAGTGTTTTGATGAAAATTTCCCCCTCAACTCCAGTTTTGAGCTACTAGTCCAGATTGTGCATAGACACTCCCCCGCAGTCACATGCCTTCTGTGCCTCTGGCCTGCTTACATTGTTGTGAGTGGTGCCGAACTGCCACAATTCATGGAGTGATGCAGAGTCCTCCCCAACAGGCTTTCTGTCAACTCTCCTTCAACCCTCACATAATTCCAGTGGACTCTTATCTCTTTCCACTGGGCTTTGTTTCCGGAACTGGGATTTCCCTCTAAGTTCGTACCTCATGCCTGTATACTCAGCTTAAACAAGGGCCCATTGTTTGGAGCTGGATTACTTCTGAACAGTGGTGGCAGTAGGCACCTGCAACCCATTCAGTCGTAGGGCGCCCAGAGGCAGTGAGCGGCCCTCTGAAAGCTAGATCTGGCCCATTAGCATCAGCTGCTCTGTCCTACTCAGTGCCACTTGGGGCTCAGAATGGTGTCCTTCCCACAACGTGACCTTGAACACACTGAATGTGCAAGGTCATGCTGCATGGAGGATGCCATTTATGGACCATGCATGCGAGGTAGGGGCCTCAGAATTGAGCCTTAAAGGGCACTCCCCCAGGACAAACACTATCACTGCATCTGAATGGTTTATTTGTTCTCTGCATATACATGTGATAGACGCAACTAGGAGAAGCCTAGGAACTAGAACACTCTGTCTAAATTTGACCTGAGAGGCCTCTTGGCCAAGGTTCAGTCAATTCAGTCTCTTCTCCTATACCCTGTCTATCCACTCTGCTTTGCTCAAAGTCCAACTGCCTGCCCTCAGTGCTTCCTCTTTAGTTCTCCCCTTCCAGTCTAAAGTTGTTTCAGGAGATATTGGGACTCTTAAAGGCCTGATATCCAGTCTATACTTTCATAAATGGTGGTGAGCTAGTCCGGAGAGGGCTTAATTAAGTTAATTCTTATAAAGGTATTAGATATTAAAAGTCGCTGTCTGTAATAAAGAAAGGGATTTAAGGGATTTGCACTCTTACATATGTATTTGCACTCTTACCTGCCTTTTTCTGTGGATCTTCTTTGCAGCCAGACTGTTGAATTGCCGAAAGCATTATGTCACTTGTTTATGTGCATGTCAGAAGGCCAGGTTTGGCTCTTAATGCCATTAAATCCCAGAGGCAGTGGGACTGAGAGGAAAACCAAATGAGATATGGCCTGATAAATTGATTTATTAATAACTCTGCTGATTTAAAGATCCAACTCTCTGAAGTGGGTAATAATGAGGCATATAATACAGGGCAGTCTGAGCCCACAGAAACTGATCACTTATGTCTGAGGAAGGCCACTTTCTCCCATAAACCCTATTTCCTGGACTGGAAAAATATACAGTGACTTGGATTTGTTCTCTTCCTTGCGTTCCAAGCCTCAGTCTGGACCATCATGACTACAGCTTTTCTCCCTGTGAGTGCAGTCTGCAATAGAAATTTTTGATCATTTCTAGGTTAGCTATGCTTGAGGGAGAAGGGGATAAGAATCTACAGTTCACTCTTTAAAGACATTTCCCCTCACTTGTCAACTAAAATAATTTTTAAAAAAGAAGCCTGGGAAGCAGTTGGAGCTCAGAATTTTGGTTTTATAAGAAAATTAAATGAAAATGGCTTTAGAGAACCTAATATGAAGAGAGAATGTATCAGGAACACTTTAGCTGACAGTGAAAGGGTTTGTTTGCATATTTGGGTGGAAATAAAATATTTCTCTACAGCTTTGGAAACTCAGACATAGTATATTGTACTAGAGTGGGAGAATCCAGAGAGGGGAGCTGGCAATGTATGACCACTATAATCCCTTCCAAGTTTGGCTTGAAAGGGGCTCCCTGCCTTTTTTTTGTGTGTGGGAAAACTGGTATGTATAGTTCCCATTTGAATAAAGCCATTCTTCTTATGGCTGAATCCTGTTGCAAATCCACCTGTGAAGTTTGTCTGGTGGGTTGATGCTGGGGTTGGAACTGGGAATAGGCCTGAGCCCTGATGTAACCAAAGAACCCTGGAAGTTGGTTTCCCTTCTAAATTTGGGTTTGAGTGAGCCAAAATATGTAACAATAATGAGACTTCCTGCTAGCTGGGGGAAACACAAAAGGACACAATGTACTTGGTCACAATCTGCCAGATTTAGACACAGTGGCTTCTGGGGAAAAGAAATTTGCTTACTACTTCAGCTGCACATCAGATAATGCAACTGACATACACCCCTTGCTCTCTCCCTTTGTGAGAAGCCAACTGAAAATGACCCTAGGCTGAGTCTCGTGTTCATATGTGTTGGACAGCCAAACAGGGCCACAGGATTAATGCCATTAATGCTTTCACTTCATGTTTAGGGCTGGAGGGCAGGGCGCTGCTTCTGCTGACAGGGTTCCAACCACAGAGAGGGGAGCCACAGAAAATATCATGCAGTCAGGAACTGTATTAGCCTCTTGGGTGCTGGGCCGAGTGACACACAGAGGGAGGGAATGATCCCACCATAGTTAATGTATTTTTTTGTTCATTCTCTCCATGCTCTCATGGATGTAATTTTCAGAGGTGCTGAGCATCTGAGATTCAGATTGTGTGACAGGTGCTCGGGGTCTTTGAAAATCAGGCCTTGTGCAATTAAAACTTCTGTAAAGCCTTCAGGGCCTTCTAGAACATAAGAATGACTGTACTGGGTCAGACTAATGATTCATCTAGCCCAGTGTCCTGTCTTCTGACGGTGGCCAATGCCAGGTGCCCCAGAGGGAATGAACAGACCAGGGAATCATTGAGTGATCCATCCCCTGTCATCCAGTCCCAGCTTCTGGCAGCTTCTAACACATAACCCTGACAAATACACATCATAGCAATCCTTAATAAAGTGGTTGCAAATGTGGAGGCAGCTGACTGAGATATCCCTGTTGCACAGGAGATAGGGCTTTGAATAGACCTATACTGTAGTTGATGTATCTCACTGACTTAAATTAGCTTTGATTTTTTCCTATCCAAAATATAGTTCAACCTCCTACTGGCTTGTCATCCCTCAAACTCCATTGTAGTCATCTATCCACACAACTACAAATGTTTGAGAAATTGCATCCTGTGCATGCATTGATGGTGAGTTTTTGAGTTGGTTTTTGGGTGCTGCTGAGATGCAGTTGCTATGAGAACAAGTTTAGAATTTCCTAATTGTTATGGGTTTCAATTCTCAACCATAATGTGGCACTAATGTGTGTGAATATAGAGCATGCAGGTGACTGATCTTCCTCCGTACTGATGGCAATAGTCAGCTATGTGTAATTACAAACATTTAACCAGCTCCTCCAAATGCCAGAGCTTGCCAGATTGTTCGCAGTGTTGTAGTCATGTTGGTCCCAGGATATCAGTGAGAAAGATGGGTGAGGTAATCTCTTTCATTGGACCAACTTCTGTTGGTGGAAGAGACAAGCTTTTCAGCTATACAATGCACCTGAGGAAGAGCTGTGTGTAACTTGAAAGCTTTACTTTTTCATCAACAGAAGTTGGTCCAATAAAAGAGATTACCTCACCCACCTTGAGTCTCAGATTGTCAGGGTTTAATGTGTGCAGTCCAAGACCAGAAAGTTCAGTTAGAAAACTAACGTATGGGTTTTTTTACTGTATTAGAGAGTTGACTTCTTTCCAGTTTGAAACAGATGATACATTGTATTAAAGGGTTGGGGTTGCACTTAATATTCTCATATAAAAGGAGGAAAGACACGCAAGACTTTTCTGCTACACTGGGTTAGAGCTTTAAAAATATGCTTTTTACAAATCTAACAGCAGTTTTTATTCCTCTGAGTCACGTGTGTTTTGGGGGAAACCATGTACTTTCAGTGTTGTTTGAAGCATAAAATGTGCAATAAAATTTTTTTTTTAAAGAATTCATAGTATGTTTAGCTTTGCAAAGAAAACACAACAGTAAGTTAAACCTAATGCCATTAAGTTTTTTGTGGTTTCCATGTAATTTGTAATCCAAAAAGTTTTTGGTATTCGAGGTTAAAATGGGGAAAAAAGACAATCCACATACAATAAGGGAAACTGACAAGCTGGCCCAGCATTTCATTTTGTAAGGCAAAATATTGAATATTAAAATATTCACTCATGCAGTGAGCTGGCAGCAATGTTGATTCTCCAGTGCCTCAACAGAACCTGTAACTTCACTGCATACGTTTGAATAAGAAATTAAATGGGCTTCACACCTCCAACCTAGATCATCTTCCCATTCCTATAGATGACATCACTGGGGAATAGGGAAGGGTTCATAGGCAGGGAGGAGGCACTTAAAGCATTGTATCTTAATGGAGCCTTGCCAGAGTAGCGTTAGGACAACTGGCCAATCCTAAATTGCTTTTCTTTGATTCCAGAGTGGTCCCTTTCTTCCAGAGCATGTCCATGTTTCTGCTGGGTCATGTGTAGCAGGCAGCTCCGGGTCTGAGATGCATCCTAATATCTCTGTCACGAGCTTTCTGTGGTGGGGCACTTCAGCTAGTACAGGTGATTCATGAAGGAACTAAAGACACCTACTGTTGAAACTCTTTTGTAGGAAGAAATGATGCTAATGGGGGGCTGGGTGGTGCTGAGTTTGGCTAGAGGAATACTACAGGGACTGTTGGGGGAGGGAGCAAAAGGGGAAGTGGGGAAAGTCTCTTCCTCTATGGCATCAATGTACTTAGGGTTCACTATGCTCACAGGCATCTGAGTGAATGGGCAGGCTGTGGAGCCTGGCCCAAGAGTGTTGCTTTTGGGGTGTAAATAGGGAAACAACTTGAGCTTTTCAGATAAAAGAGAAATCTGAACCTTTGGCACTCACTCACAATGGACCTTCTGAATCTTTAAAGAGGGAATTCAATAACACAATCAAGCATGCTGCAAGCACACAGCAGCCTGTGGTATAATATGAAAAATGAAGTAACTCATATTTGAAACACACTCCTTGTCTCCCACAGCAGCAGTATCTGTCTGCAAGCTGTTTCATGTGGAGTTCAGATTACCAACTTTCCAGTACTTTTTACCAGTTCAATCAGAAGACAAGTTTGGTTTTTATGAGTCAATAAAAAGGACTACCGTACTTATAATAAGGGACCAGGAGAAGCCAAAAAACTGGAAAGGCAGATCAGGGAACATTATCAGTTTTAATACATAATGTTGCCCAATCCAATGAAGAAAATAAATGTTGATGCCCAGAACCCACCTTTTGGACAAGCAGTCACAATCAAATGGAACCCTCAGTAATCCCTGGGCAGGATTTTCTCAAATTTAATTTGGTGCTTTCAGCTTTTGATACTTATTGGGAGCAGACGGTTTTAAATAACAGGCTTTAAACATGCACTGTAACCATACTGAACTATAAGACACACACATCAAAACAGAGAAAAATATCTGTTACCACAGCTTAACATCCAGAGTGAAAAACTAAAATATTTTCTTCAGATGATAAAAATGGCATAATTGAAAGGAAATGTTATTTTTTAAAGCACATATGTGACTGTTAAATCTGAGATTGGGGTTTCCCTTCGTGCTCATGCAACAGCACGAGCCTTTTTGTGAAGTACATTTTTTGCTGTAAGAAGAAGCTGTGTCTACCAGTAAATGGGGTAACCAGAGAATATATCTAAATCCTTGGTAGTAGGACTGTGTAGTCTGATTGTATTTAACTTGAGTATTGAATGAATAAGGAGTGAGGAATTTGGCCTCTGTACTGCCTACATTCTGAAGAGATTGTATAAGTATAGTCATTCATCTCAGCTCACCCCAAAAATAAGACTTCCAGTGAGAAAAGAGCTTGAATGGTACTGGTTTCTCAGTGGAGTCTGAAAAATCATCTACCCAAAGAAAGAAAGACATGCCAGCAGGACAAGATCCTATACTCCATCACTATTTAAGAGCACGAACTAGCCGAAACTATACACAGCCTTCTGCAGGAGGCAAGCCCCGAAATCTATTCAGAAGAGAAACCAGCCACTGGAGTGCAAGGAGAACTAAGGGGGGAAAAATCCAGCTTCTTCACAGCAGGGAGAAAAGGCTTCTCCCACTGTTCCTGATCTTTCATTTCCCTACTTTCCACTCAGTCAGAGCCAGGCAACTGCAGAAGTTATTACATGTGAGGCACAGAGGGGGCAAGTGGGAGAAAAATGACCATTATTAGTTGGATGCTCTTTCACTCCAGTCCTGCAAAGCACCAACTGGGGGCCACTTCAGATCACAGTTTCCTGTCCTGTGGGCATGCAGTGCCTCTGCCATTATGAGGGAATTCCTTCTCCTCCATTCCCTATGCTATGTTCCACATCACACACCCCTATCACTGTGTGAGAGAGAACCTACAGTTTGATGGGCCCATTGTCTTTGGCTGCAATCTCCATGTACTGTCAGCCAGGCGACATAGGGTCTAGTTTTGCAGCCCTTTCAAAACCCTTCTCTGGTAAATGACACCAACCAGCAGGGAAGATCTTCCCCCTCCATGTGAGGATGCTGGAGGTGCACTGGGTTCCAGCCCCTCCCACCCTATTTTTTCCAAGATCCATAGGTTCATAAGGACATTATTGTGTGTAGCAATCTCTCTGAATAGAGTACAGCCTCCACCTCAGGGCAGGAAGGGATTGACTGAGGCATCCATATAATTGGTTTTATGCAATTGTCTCCTGTGTGGAAATACAGAATAGCCTCTGTGCCTGTTGAGCCTAGCAGATCATTTTAACCTAAAGAGGGCCCTATAATTTCAGAGGCAAGGACGAAACATTTTAGCATTAATGAAGGGTGGAATGTTCTTGGCAGTGATTATCATATAAATAGACTGTGTGGAGAAAAGACAGGTGTACCAGGATACACCTATTGTTAGAGAAAATCCATTCTGTCCCTTCCTACATGACAGATGTTACAATGCCAATCAGCATGGTATGAGGTGCAAAATCGCAAGCCATATCTTGCATCAGCCTGTAGCAAATGCAGTGGGCCAGATTCTGATCTTTGTTACACTGGTATAAAACTGGAGAAGCAGCTCCACTGAATTTGCCCATGTATACAAGAGATCAGTTTCTGGTTTTCTTTAGGAAATAATCACAGCTAGACAAATTGTACTATGAGAAAACAACCCTTAATGAACCACAGGCCAGATCAAGTAACATTTATCCAGGGCATATCCTGGCACCCATCCCTGCTCAATATGTATGCAGCAGAACCAGTATAAATTGAGATAGCTCCATTGGGGATCTGGCCTGATAATGCTATATAATATAATCATCATCATTTCTGTGCATTCTCATTCATCCTTGTGAAAAGAGTACTTGCTTTTCACCAATTGAAGATGTTCGTAGTAGGGTTAGCTTATTCCTTCCTTCACTTTTCCATGACTTTTTGAAAAGTAGGGTTAACATGTGAATTGCTTTTTTTTTTAAAAGGCAGACTGTCTCCATCCCCTTTCTAGACATTCGTGTACCCTTCTCTGCATAGCTAGCATATCTCCCAATATATGTGTCCAAAATGGAGGAGATGTCGCATCATCTACATTCAACAGGTCTAAATATAGCCCCATTGTTTCCTTCAAACTAAGTTGAGATACTTGAAATGCATGTAAGGAAGATTAGATATAACATTTCTTATTTCCATCCATGGTATAAAAAAACATAAAATGAAGATACATGAAAATGCCTATGATAAATGAAAAGGCTATTATCTATATCTAGGGGTTTTTTTAAATGTATTTTTAGGAATAGATTTGTCCACAAATAACACCTTAGAAAAAGTATGCATATAGGTTAAGCATGGGAATTAGTTTAAGTGTGAGCTACCAAAGTGAAAAAACTTGAGTACAGATTTACTTTTACCTTATAAGATGACAAGTAAAGTGAATATTTCTTCAGCACATATTTCCGAATATTTTATGAAGCGAATGTTGAACAGATGTATTTAAAGTGTGGAAAAATTAAATGAAAGGCACATTGAGGATTTATAGAGTGGTAAACCAAGACACCAATGGAAATTAGATCTTTGAACAGAAACTATGTTGTTAATGCAGAAATTTTGAACTGTAACTTAAAAAAAAAAATGGCTTCCAAGACCCGAAACTGCAACCTGGAACCATATAAACTTCTGTTAAAAAAAGTTGCAACTTTGGTTCTGAAAAAGTAATATAGCTGGAAAGTATGTTTTTATGTTAATTTAAAATGAACAACTGATGCAGCTATATTCAATTGTCTTGTTTCCCAGAATCTTGGTGTAAAAAATGTAGACATTTTTCCAGTCTGAAATCTTGCAATTAAGATTTCAGACTGGAAAAATGTCTACAGACTATGGAGAATCGACATGGCCATCATTCAGTAAGAAACTCATGACATGATCAAAACAACAAGGAGTCACCAGATTATTGAAACTAGGGTATGTAAAACTTCACATAGCTACTAGGACGGTCAGCTGTAACAGTGCACCATTGACTTCTGTAAAGCTGTCACATATTTCTATAACAAACTATGGTTGTGATTCAGGAAAGCACTTAAGCATTAGGATTTAATTACCTACTGAAGTACTTCCTTTAATTAGGGATGGATTTAAGCACGTGCTTTTGTTTTTCTGAATCGGGCCTATGTGTGGCCTCATAAAAAAGAGTTTTCAAAGGTTAATCAACCATTTGTATTAAACCACACAGTGAATGGAGCTCTGGTGATTAATATTAACTGAGAATCTGGCCCTGTATTCTAAATAACTGTCTGGCTTCTTCTTGTGTAATTGTTAATTAAAATAAGAATGCGATACAAAAATACATATGATTCTGGCAGTGCCGAGGTGAAGCATTGCTGAATGTTGTGTACTTTGTTTTCTAGCTAATCATTGTGCAGGCTGAGAGGTCCAACCATACAGAGGACACTGCAGATAGGTACATCTAGAGGAAAAGAGGAGCCTGCTGTTGAGTTCCTGACTCAGGTCCTGACTTGTTATGCGATCTTTAGGAAGTCATTTAGGACAAGCCTTTCAAGTTTGGGTGCTTAACCATAAGTGCCTAAATCAGAGGTTTGATTTCCAAAGGTAATCAGTGCGACTCCTATTGATTTCAGTGTGTTATTCATGAGATGAAGAACCGCTCACATTAGCAATAAGGATTTTCAGGATCAGGCCCCTATCTTTTATAATTTAAACGTAAAGGGAATGGGCTGAATTCTATACTGGCTTACAGACCTGTGCCACTTCACTGATTTCAGCAGTGTATCCAGTCAGGGCTGAATTTGGCCCTGTAATTCTTAAACATCTCTGCTAGCATTTCTGGAAACTCTAACATTCCAGTGGGCTCGGTCAGTGCCAGATGTGTAGAGCCAGGTAAATTGGGCTTGGGAGAGTTCCCCTTGTCTAGCTATGTCTACCCTGTCACATCTGAGGTGCTGCTCCCTTTAGCTGCTGGCAGAAACTGCACTGGGCTTCACTGTTGTTGTTGGAGCCTGATCTGCCCCCTGGACAACTGAGAGATGGATTTTACTTCTTTCTTTCTCAGGCCCCGAAAAGATGATTGTATTCTTCCATGTGCATCCAGCTCTTGGATTTTATGGTGGACATATCAGTTCAGTAATTGCTGATCTCTGACCATGTGTTGCTTTTACTGTTGAAGGTATCCTCATAGGTTGCTCTTAGAGAGGCTGCTGTTTTATGATCCTCTGCTTCAGGGGCACCCCCCAGAAATTTTACCCATGGTACGCACCATCAATCTCTGGGGAGCTGTCCCCGCTGCAGCCTGTGGCCCCAGCATCTGCACCGTGCTCAGCCTTTCCCTTCCAGCCTACCCATCCAGTAGCAGGGTCACTCCCCATCCCTGAGACGGGACGCAGGCAGCTGGAAGTGGGGCAAGGCTAGGCAGGCCCCTAGGTGGGGAAGCCCTGGTGCAGGAGCCAGCTCCTTTGCAGCAGATGGGCAGTGCTGTGTGCGTCATTGCCATGTGCCCACTCAGATTTGGCGCTGTAGCCCTTTTGTTGTGGTGGAGGGGAGGGGCCAGTGGGGCCTTGAGTGAGTGGTGGTGTTGCAACATGGTACAGGGGGGTATCACTGTTGCTCAGGTTTGGCCCCGCATTCCCCCTCCTCCATGATGGAGGTCCAGTAGGGCCTAACCTGAGTGGGCAGTGGGGCAGCTTCTCACGCATGTGGGCACCACTGTTGTTTCATGTTCAGTTTAATGAGCAATTTCATCCCTTTGAGGCTGCTAGCATCTTCTCTATAAGGCTTAGCTGACATAGCACCCAGGCAATGCTAAGCTGAGTGATCCTAGCATGTGCACAGGATGAGGGGCATAATGAAATAGACAAGCTGGGCACCAGACAGATATGCTGGAGGTGAAGGAGTTTCTTGCATCTAATGTTTCTTGCAGCTAGAACCAGCAGAAGCCAGGCAGCTCCAAGCCATGTTCTGCCTGGAGGGCTCAAGCAGTTCCTTTTCTAGGTTAAGAATGTCTTTCTAGAAGACCTTAAAGCTCCCTAATCAGACTCACCCTATGGGGCTTGCATCAACCTTGCCATTGAGGGTAGGAAGTGATTAATTAAAAACAAGATGCACATGGTGCCTCTGATTGTAACAAGGAACGGACTCTCCATGCACAGATTTTCCTCTATGGGAGTGAGGATCAGCCAATTCTGAAACATCCTCTCCCCTGTCTGTAGACTCCAAGTGTTGGTGTAGCTCTGATACCTTATTCACTGAATTCCCAAGAACTCAGCTTGACTCCAAACTCATCACTGATGTGTCGTCAATTGGCTTACAGTCAAATTACACTTGAGCTGATCAGGCTCAGGCATGGAGAAGGGGGCAGAACATGCCACACATCCAAAGTTCAATGGCCAATCTTTTCCTTTATGTACATTTACACATTGCATCACACATTTTGGGACTGGTGTGGTTACTTTGCAGGAACCAATCCCTTTACAGACCATCTGGGTATTAACAGTCTGTGCACGGCTTACTCTTTACCTCCAGGCTATTCTTATCCATTGTTATCTCGTCCATTGTAAATGGCTTCTTGGATGTTCCCCTGTATCTTAGCTGCTACAGACATTCTATTTCCAGTTTACTGATCCATTTACTTCCTAATCCTGTCTTCCAAAAATGAGGCCTCATGCACATCCAATTACTTGTATCAAGCCAGGCCTATGCTAACGGAGTGCAGTTTGAAGCTGGGGATCCACACATGGGGAGGGACATGCCTTAGACTGTATTAATTTTGCATATCCCTCTGCATACTCTGGAACACTCTTTCAGTGGAGGGGCCAGGTACAGCAGTGGACAGAGATGTTCCTGGCAGGGTGGCACCAATGAAAATGCATTGGCAGGGAGCTGAGGGGACTGGGATGGAGTTAGAGAGCGAGAGAACAGCTACTGTTCTCAAAGAGCCACAGGGCCTCTGTAAACAGGGCCGGCTCCAGGCCCCAGTGCGCCAAGCGCGTGCTTGGGGCGGCATGCCGCGGGGGGTGCTCTGCTGGTTACCGGGAGGGCGGCAGGCGGCTCTGGTGGACCTCCCACAGGCGTGCCTCCCTCTGCAGTGTGCCGCCGTGCTTGGGGCGGCGAAACTGCTAGAGCCGGCCCTATCTGTATAGACTGCCTCCAATGTATTCCCAAACATACTGCTGTGTGCATGTGTAAACTAATTCCCTCTCCTATCAATAAGGATACCTGCTTCTGTCTCTGAGCCAATGGATTCTTTCAGTTACACCTGGACTGTGCTATTAAAATCACTGTAACTATAGAATATCAGGGTTGGAAGGGACCTCAGGAGGTCATCTAGTCCAACCCCCGGCTCAAAGCAGGACCAATCCCCAGACAGATTTTTGCCCCAGGTCCCTAAATGGCCGCCTCAAGGATTGAATTCACAACCCTGGGTTTAGCAGGCCAATGCTCAAACCACTGAGCTATCCCTCCCCCCTCAGGTATGACTCAGGGTGGGATTAGGTCCCCAGAATATTACATGTATTTCTTCCTAAGAAAAGGAAGGAGCCAAGGGTTGTGGGTGTTCAATAGCCATGCTTCTCTAGTTTGACTGAAGTGCTGCCTGTTAGCCATGTGCCATGTCTGGTAGCCAAATGCTTCCGCAAATAATACATGCAGATGAAGTCTGATAAGTTGCAGAACACTGAGCCAAGCGGTGCCATCATGAGGAGTTCTGATGACCTGATGGCATGATATGAGCCACTGAGGGAAATACAGGCTGGCTGCTCCCAGTGTATTACATAGCACACTCTCACTCTCTCCATCTTCATCTTCCTGTTACTCTCCTTTATGTTTTCATTTAATGCTAAGATTTTCAGGATTGAGTGTCATTATTTTTCTATCAGCATTAAAGGGCATTAGCTTTGAGGGAAGTGTTCTCACTTTTCCTAGAGTAAGGCCATGTCTACGCTAGTATCTAATAAACAAGTAAAGCACTCCAAGTTTTTACTGGTACAGTTGATTTCTCCCCCCGCCCTCTTACCTCCAGCAGAAGCACAGTTTTGCTACTAAAACTGCATCCACACTCAGGGCTTTTGCCAGCATAGCTATGCCAGTCAGGGGTCACATCACTTCACAACCCTGTCCAACAAAGCTATGCCAGCAGCAGTCTGTAGCGTAGACAAGGCTTAAGCAGTAGTTTAATATTATGGCTAAGCAGGTGACCAGTAGAGATCACCAACCTCAGGAATGCTTTCCTTATCCTAAAACTTAAAACTACAGACAAAAGATGCTTTAAATAATTCAAAAGCCAGATGGGTTCATAGCCACTTGGCGTAACTACCTGTTCCTTTTATTGTTACCCTCACCTTCCCTCCCCAATTCCTTCCATTTCTATATTAACTCACCTGTTGTCTTTTCTTAGTTTAGGACCCCTTCCTGCAATGATCTCCATGTGACCCTCTGCAAAGCTCCACTGAAATCATTGGGGCTCCATGCAGGCTCAAGGGGTCTATCTACAGAGATTGTTGCAGGCCTTACTATTCAGAACAAGGGCAGTGTTGGTCTTTGCATTTGTACGGTACCTAGCACAGCAGGGCTGCATCCTGACATGAGCTTCTGTTTGCTACTCTAATGCAATTTAATAACATTCCATGTTTGTTGATAACATGGAGGGCTACGTAGCGGTGTCCAGTTTTGTCTCTTCTTTTTGTCTTGGCATTGGACTTCTTGCCAGCTTGCACCTCTTGGTCTGTATTGCCTGGTATGATGATAACAAACACAGGGTGGGAGGTTATATTTTGCATGGATGATATGCTCCTGTTTGCAGCCAGCTCATCAGTCTGCTGTAGCTGAGCCTATTAATTTATTTGTAAAGGATCTCAGTGTTTTGAACTGCTTTTTAATCTAATGCTATGGCATCTGTGTGTACTGCTGGATTTGACATTCAGTGCTAGGTCGCATGAATTCTGCAGCTCTGCAACTTGCTGCACATTCCACCCCTTGCCACTGAATTGTGTTCAGAACCTAAGCTTTCATTCTAAGGAAAAAAGTGATACCCTGCAAGGGTATGAAGATAGATTTAAACATAATCCAGGTACCAGCTGAGGAAGTGGTGCAATCTTGAACCTGCAGGCAACAGCTTGGAGAGATGTGAACTGACCCATTCATCTCACTAGATTGTTAACTCTGAAACCTACTGTTTAAATATCAGCATCACTCATTATGTAACTGCTGAACATTTCAGCAGAAACATCCAGCTAATGTGCCTCTTGGTCTTGCAGTGGGGATTAAACTGCACTTCTCTTTCAGGGTGCAACTTACTCCTTTGCTTGCACACAGCTAGCTCTTTTGCATAGAGGGAAGTGCAGCCATTGCTTTGCCAGCTTCTCGTCTCTTTCTGCCACCTTCCATCCGTTTGTCCGCAGCAGGGAACATCGGGCGCCCAGCCCCTGCTCTTCCCACTTGTCAGCAGCTGTGATGTGGGCACAACTAATGTGGCTGTACAGGGAAGTCAAAAAGAAGGGCTTGCTCCCCTTTAACTCCTCTATGCAGCCAAGTAACCAAAGCCACAGTCTTGCCTTACTGTGTCTCTCTAATATCCTGGGACCAGCATGGCTACAACTACACTACATACAATCTAGCCTTAAGGCACTAATAACACTTATAAAAATATTAGGATTTTAGTACATAAAGCACCATGATCACATACAAAAACTGGAGGTGGCTTTTGAAGGTGGTGTTCAGAATCAAGTTAAGGTTCAGGTTTGATGGCACTGAAATCTTGCAAGTTTTCACCAGGTTTTCTAGCATATTGAATTATGAAATTTTATCAGTTCAGCTACTCTCATGAGAACTTGGACTCCACCCAAAGGGAGTAAAAAAATAGGCCCCTTCTGGTTTGGGATTTGACCCAAAACTAAAAGCATAAAGGCAGAGTCAGATCCAGAAACTTGAATCCCAACCCATCTCCCAGAAGTTCAAAAAGTTTCAGACTGTAGAGTTTTACTTTGGCCCCTTCACGGATTAAAAATGTAATCCAGCAATAGAGGCTTTTGCTTTTCATGAGTAGATTTCAAAGTTCTTTACAAAGGAGGTGACTATAATCCCCATTTTATAGATAGGGAAACTGTGGCACAGAGCAGAGAAGTGACTTGCCCAAGATCATTCGGCAGACCAGTTGCAGAGCCAGGACTAGAATCCAGATCTCCTGAGTTCCAGTCCAGTGTACTATCTGTAAGACATTTTGGGTTTTTATTTTTTTAATTTCCCAGGAATTTATTGCATTTTATACAAAAGTTTTTTAAAGCAGGAGAAGTAGTAAAAACCAGCGACGGGCTGCTGGCAAGGATTCCCAATACTCAGAAGGGCGAGGGGGTGCTCATGTGGCAGCTGAAAGAACTATCCACTCCCTGCAGCCAATGGGTGGTCTCAACTGCTGGTACCTGGCTCCCTGCTGGTCACACTCTCCTGCCTACACAGAGGAAGCAAAGGGGCTATGCTGAAGGTCCCAGGGCCAGAAGGGGAGTGGAAGAAGGCTACACCCTGTGAGTACTGGCCCCCTGCCAGACAGAGCCCCCTGCCAACCACCCCTGCCCTTCAGCGTGGTCTTACCTGCTTCCCCTGAGAAAAATTCTCAGGTCTCCAACCCTCCCCCGAATTTTGAGTGAAATCGGTAAAACTCAATACTGGCTTTTCCAAAAACCTATCAATTTGTCAGGGAAGAAAATAGGTAAATACCAATAACAAAGGGCCTTAACTGTTTCCTAGGCCAGAAAGTGCAGCACAACCCACAAACCAATCATCTGGGACCCTAGGAAGCTGCAGCTAATATTAATTTCCACAGTAACAATATTAGTTTGCAAACAATGTAATAGGCTTTCAAGTAGTGTCACAAATTCAGTCCAAAAAAATCTTGTTTCCGTAAGCCCAACAACCAGAGAGTAGAAAGAAAATATTCTTACTCCTGAAAGATCAAAGAGACATTCTCAGTGTACTGAACACACAGTATTACTTGATGTTAGGTAGTAAATAAAATCCTTAGGCTCAGAATCCACAGTTTGGGCAAGCAGTCAAAATCTTTGCAAACCCCAATAACTCACATGCAAAGCTATCTGAAATGAGTTTTGCTTTATAATTTTATTATAAGCAGACATCATTAAAAAGATTCCACATGTAATATAAACATACATTCTCACTACGTCAGCCCAGCTCCAATCCACCAAAATAGCTACACGTTAAAACACAGGTTTTTTTTAAAGGTTCTTTGTACCAAATCCAAGACTCTACAGCTATCACATCAAAATTACATTGGCATATCTGTATGGTTTTTTGATATTACATGAATGCATTACAGCTTCTAACCTTTCATGCAATAAAAAGGTCTTATTAAATTATAATGAACTGCAAGTGTGAAATGCTGCATTTAAAAATATGCAGTTGCACAGAGTGGCTGATGCTCATTTGAAGCTGTTGTAATCACATAAATTTGCCCATTGTTGAAAGGATTACAACGATATAAAATGCAGGTTAATCTAGGGGTTAGTCCATGGGGCTGTGAGTCAAGAATCCTCTGTTCTGTTCTCTGCCCTGCCAGTCACTCATTCTGTAACCTTGGCAAAGTCACTTAACATCTCTGTGCTTCAGTTTCCCCAGCTGTAAAATGAAATAAGATTCAGAGAGGTTGTGAGGCTTAATATTTGTGATCCTTTCCTTGCCCTGGCATTGTAGGAGTGCCATTCAGATGAGGAGAACAGAATAGCACTAAGGAGATGGCCTACAGGTTGGCAAGGTGAAGTTAGCTGTTCAGTTCCAATTTAATTGCTTTGTACCTTGGCTGATAACTCATTCTGGCTATTTTGTCATTGCATACTTCCTAGGATTTCACGTGCCAAATGTTGAACAGATGTACTTCCACATTTAGGACACAGAGCTGAAACCTAGCAGGCAATGGATAAAAGAGCTTTGACGAGTTGTAGCTTGCAATTATGACTTTTTTTTTTTTTGCTGCCTTCAGACAGCAGTATGGGAAGATTGTAAACTTCCCATGAGCTCATCCATTTGTCCAGGCTTAAATGCAGTACTCCACCCAGAGAGCACTGCTTAAGTACTACATGGAGCTAGCTTAGTTGGGAATCACAGGTGCCTGGCCATTTCTCCATCAATTGCTATTTTCAGGCTCTGACTCCCTATAAGCATAGCTGGAACACCCACCACTGCCTTACTGCAACCACCTGAGATGCCTCACAACTGCTTTCATAAACTCCAGCAGATATCATTCTTGTGGAGGATTCATCCCAGCCTCCATTTTGAGAAAAGGTCTAGCAAATAATGCTGCAGCCCAAGGATTTACAAGGAGTTCCCACTGGTAGACTCTAGGCATTAACCTCTTCTCCCATCATTCCCCTGGTCTCCCTGAAGGCTGACTTTTGAAATCTCCCAGAAGCGACTGCTTCATGGAGCCTTTCTGGGAGCACAGCAGTGCATCTGCGACAGTGCAAGTGCAGATTTGGAGCAAAACGTAGAGTGACTCAGCATGTGGACACACTGCATCGCTGGCTCTCACAGCCATGCCGTCTCACTTGTTCTCTTAACAGTAGTTCAGTCTTCTAGTGTAGGCACAGCTTCAGTGCATCTTGGAAAGCCCTGGCATTGATAAAGTAATAGCTCATGCACTCTTAACATTAAGTACAGTAAACCACATTGCTTCCTGGTATTAAACAAATCATGCAATGTTTTGATGGAGCTATCTGACTATTTAATGTGCACAGAAATGTGAGCTCGGCATGATTAGTACAAGAAAAAACATTTGGGAAAACCATTTAATCCTGCTTTTTCCTTTTAACTCTGGAGAATCAGTGAAACAGCAGCACTTGAGGCTGCAATTTCCTCTTTGGTCTAATGATTATGGGAGTTGGAATAACTAACCCAACAGAAAATGAACATTTAATGAAAGTATAAAAACTGTCAAATAGATGCCCCAAAATGCATACTGTCCATGTTTTGCTGCACTGCTAGTGCTATAACTTTCCGAAATTCTACCTCTATGTTACTATTTAACACCTGAGTTTTAAAGATTCAAACCAGCAGACAGGTTTCGTTAACATAGGAGGTCCCAGAAGAAATAAATGTTTATTAAAGTTTCAGTGATATGAGAGATTTGGGGTATTTTTTAACCACACTCTTGGCTTGGTGCACAGCCTGCCAAATGCATACCTGGTGAGCTATTTAGAAACTTCCTGTTCCATATGCTAATTAACAGTCTATGAATTTTAACTGAAATCAGGGTGTCACAGCTAAAATGTCTTGCAGAGGAGGCCAGCATTTGTCATTCAAAGACACTGCCATGGTGTTAAGGCCTAAATGTGGAGTGGATTTTGGAGCTTGAAAAACTAGTTTTCCAATAACTGCTGGGTGAAACCTGGGAGGAACTTGATTGCCTTGAATCACATGAGGTGAATTAGATTGGTGACATTTCAAGTCAGAGATAGGCCAAAACTGGAACCTTTAATCCAAACCTCTTTGAATCTTGTGGGCAGGGTGGTGATAGATTCAAATCACTGGATCAGAACTTACTCCTGTTTTGGTTCTGGTTCAGATTCACTGAATCATTAGCAGCACTCATGCAGGGAGGAATAGGTCCTCCATAAATGAAACCAGGATCTCTTGTTATGTGTGTTAGCTGGTAGCAGAGCAAGTATTTTCCTAGTTATCGTAGTCTTTGTCATTGGAATAACTCTTTAGTGCATTTCAGCTGCTGCTGATTGCTTTGTTGCACTACTTCAAACTGGGCAAACTCTAGTTAAACTTCCCTTACAACTCAAGTATCAGAGGGGTAGCCATGTTAGTCTGGATCTGTAAAAGCAGCAAAGAATCCTGTGGCACCTTATAGATTAACAGACGTTTTGGAGCATGAGCTTTCGTGGGTGAATACCCACTTCGTCAGATGCATGTAGTGGAAATTTCCAGGGACAGGTGTATATATGCAAGCAAGCTAGAGATAATGAGGTTAGTTCAATCAGGGAGGATGAGGCCCTGTTCTAGCAGTTGAGGTGTGAAAACCAAGGGAGGAGAAACTGGTTTTGTAGTTGGCAAGCCATTCACAGTCTTTGTTTAATCCTGAGCTGATGGTGTCAAATTTGCAGATGAACTGAAGCTCAGCAGTTTCTCTTTGAAGTCTGGTCCTGAAGTTTTTTTGCTGCAGGATGGCCACCTTAAGGTCTGCTATAGTGTGGCCAGGGAGGTTGAAGTGCTCTCCTACAGGTTTTTGTATATTGCCATTCCCCATATCTGATTTGTGTCCATTTATCCTTTTCCGTAGTGACTGTCCAGTTTGGCCGATGTACATAGCAGAGGGGCATTGCTGGCATATGATGGCGTATATTACATTGGTGGACGTGCAGGTGAATGAACCAGTGATGGTATGGCTGATCTGGTTAGGTCCTATGATGGTGTCGCTGGTGTAGATATGTGGGCAGAGTTGGCATCGAGGTTTGTTGCATGGATTGGTTCCTGAGCTAGAGTTACTATGGTACGGTGTGCAGTTGCTGGTGAGAATACGTTTCAGGTTGGCAGGTTGTCTGTGGGCAAGGATTGGCCTGCCACCCAAGACCTGTGAAAGTGTGGGATCATTGTCCAGGATGGGTTGTAGATCCCTGATGATGCGTTGGAGGGGTTTTAGCTGGGGGCTGTATGTGATGGCCAGTGGAGTCCTGTTGGTTTCTTTCTTGGGTTTGTCTTGCAGTAGGAGGCTTCTGGGTACACGTCTGGCTCTGTTGATCTGTTTCCTAATTTCCTCGTGCGGGTATTGTAGTTTTGAGAATGCTTGGTGGAGATTTTGTAGGTGTTGGTCTCTGTCTGAGGGGTTAGAGCAGATGCGGTTGTACCTCAGTGCTTGGCTGTAGACAATGGATCGTGTGATGTGCCCGGGATGGAAGCTGGAGGCATGAAGGTAGGCATAGCGGTCGGTAGGTTTTCGATATAGGGTGGTGTTAATGTGACCATCACTTATTTGCGCCTTGGTGTCTAGAAAGTGGACCTCCCTTGTAGATTGGTCCAGGCTGAGGTTGATGGTGGGGTGGAAGTTGTTGAAATCGTGGTGGAATTTTTCTAGAGTCTCCTTCCCATGGGTCCAGATGATGAAGATGTCATCAATGTAGCGTAGGTAGAGAAGGGGCGTGAGTGGACGAGAGCTGAGGAAGCGTTGTTCCAGGTCAGCCATAAAAATATTGGCATATTGTGGGGCCATGCGGGTGCCCATAGCAGTGCCACTGATCTGGAGATATATATTGTCATCAAACTTGAAATAGTTGTGTGTGAGTATAAAGGCACAGAGCTCAGCAGCCAGTTGTGCTGTGGCATCATCAGAGATACTGTTCCTGACAGCTTGTATTCCATCTGTGTGTGGGATGTTTGTGTAGAGAGCCTCTACATCCATGGTGGCTAGGATGGTGTTTTCTGGGAGGTGACCAATGCATTGTAGTTTCCTCAGGAAATCAGTGGTGTCACGGAGATAGCTGGGAGTGCTGGTGGCATAGGGTCTGAGTAGAGAGTCCACATATCCAGACAGTCCTTCAGTGAGAGTGCCAATGCCCGAGATGATGGGGCGTCCAGGATTTCCGGGTTTGTGGATCTTGGGTAGTAGATAGAATAACCCTGGTCGGGGCTCTAAGGGTATGCTGATTTGTTCCGGTGTTAGTGTAGGGAGTGTCCTGAGTAGATGGTGCAGTTTCTTAGTGTATTCCTCAGTGGGATCTGAGGGAAGTGGCCTGTAGAATTTGGTATTGGAGAGTTGTCTGGCGGCCTCCTTTTGGTAGTCAGACCTGTTCATGATGACAACAGCACATCCTTTATCAGCCTCTTTTATGGCTTTATCAGCCTCTTTTATGGCTGGAAATTTCCACTACATGCATCTGACGAAGTGGGTATTCACCCACGAAAACTCATCCTTACAACTTAGTGATGCATCACCTCAGGTCTTGCAAGGGCACCATTTTTTATTTATTAAGGATGTGTAAGAAAGTGGCCTCACCTGGGAGTGCCTTGCACCGGAAGGCTATGGCATGACAGGTGTGCCTGCCTCAGTGTCCCTCCTTCTGAGTCCTCTGAAATAGTCAGAACAATTGTTCTTAGTTCAAATGATCCTTGTAGGATTAATTTAATACAGAAGAAAGCCCCATGCACGCAAGTCCCAACACGATTCAGGCAATTAACAAATGTAGCCCCAGCATCCCTCACTGTGCCCTGGCCCTCTGGCTCTGAGAGCCAGCAGGTATCTCCTTCTCCTGCTGTCATCCTTCAGCCCTCTCCCCAGCTTTCTCTGCCCTTGGCACTCTCTGATTCAGGAAGGTCTGCCAGCTAGCTCCTCCCTCCACTGACTCCTTGATAATTCCTCCCTCTTGCCAGGGAGGACCTGCAGAGACCTCAGCCAGTCTCCTGATTGTCACCAGGATTCTGTCTCACTGGGTTGCTCCCTGATCTCTTGTACCCTCCAGGTGCTGCCCCATCCTCTTAACTGGCCAAACTGCGAGCACCTGTGCTGACACAAGGGCACTGGACCTGCTTCATTTACAGGGGCCAACTACTCTATGCCAGGATGCTATTTAACATTTTTATCAATGACCAAGAAGAAAACATAAAATCTGTGGATGACATATTACCTCTATATTTGGCGCTGGTTGAACACTGCTGGGATACTTTGTGTGGTTATGGTGTCCAAAAATTGGAGAAGGTTCAGAGAACAGCCATGAGTGATTACATTATTGTAAAGCATGTTTTATAAGTAATTGGTTTAAGGAGCTCAGGCTGTCTTAATTTTCCAACGGAAGGTTAAGTCATCAGTGGTAGACTTCATCAGTTTATAAATACCTTTGTGAGGAACAGAATTTTAATAAGAAGGCTCCTTAGTCTAGCAAACAAAGGTATAACAAGATCCAATGGGTAGAAGTTTAAAGTAGACAAATTCAGACTTGAAATAAGGTACAAATTATTAACCGGGAAGGTAACTAGTCATTGGAACAATTTACCAAGGATTGTGGTGGATTTGTGAATTTTGATGTTTTTGTCCTTTGTAAGTGAAACACTTTGCACTTGCCTTTATTGAATTTCATCTGGTTGAATTTGACCCTGCCAGCAGGTAGGGGATCTTGGGGGACAACTACTGCGCTGGTGGGGTGCAAAATAAACTTTATTAAGAAAATGCAAAAACAGGGAAAATTCAATAGTGAGGGGTATGGGGTTTGTTAAGGTAGACAATTGGGGAGGGGTTTATTTTAGTAAATAGTATAGGGGGTTTCAATAGTGGGGTACAATACCGTGGAGTACAATACAGTTGGTAACCAACTAACACTGAAATGTAAATGTAACAGGTAGCTAACAATTTCTTATGTAAAGGGTGTGTTACAGCAGCATATAACCAACTAACAGTTATGGAAAAAATGTGTTAAATAACCAACAACTGTAGGTAAAAATGTGTCACAGTGGTGTAAATGTAAAATGTGAGGTGTGTTGGAGAGAAAAAAGAGTAACCAATGGGGTTTTATGCTAGACTTCAGTAATACAATTGAGGTTTGGGGGCAGTAGGAGCGGGGTGAACACGTGGGGGAAGGGATTAAAAAAGGGAGAGAGAGAGAAAGGCAGTGGTAGGAATGAGGTTGGGGGATGGGGGAAGAGGAGCACGTGGTGAAGCAGAGACCAGAGGCAGAGGCGCTGCGGAGGGAGATTTAAACACAGGGAGACACAGAGAGCAGACAGGCTGCAAGTTTAAACAGCAGAGAGACTGCAACGAGTGACTGGGGAGCTCGGGGGGAGACACGGGCAAGCTCGGGGGGGAGGTTGGGCAGCGGGAAGACAGACTTAACCACAATTATACAGAACACAGCAAAATCTTATCTATGATCTAACTTAACCAAGACTACACAAATTAGCAAGTAACAGAACACAATGCAACAATTTTTTAAATCTAACTTACAGAGCACAATACAAACAATTCTCTAAACCTAACTTAACCACAGCTATGCAAAATGAAATTACAACTTATCTAGACTAAGAACCTGATTCTAATAGGTGCACCTTAACACTATGCCGATTCTTTGATCGGGAGGGGAGCAGTTCCAGAGGGCAGAGTGGTGTGTGCCAGGGTACAGGCGGGGGGGGGGGTGGGGTTTAACTAGTGGTGGCTGCAGCAGTGGGGCTGGCTGCAAGCTGGCAGCCCAGGATACAGTCCAGGAAGGCACAGCTTAGCAGCGGCACAGGCTTATTTTTAGCAGCAAAGGCGCTGCGGAGCAAGAAACAGATTACAGATACAGACCAAGGAGTTAGCTTGGGTCAGTTTGCTGGGGAAACAAGGCCAGCAGCTAGGACACGGGGAGTCTGCAAGAGGAGTTCTTACCAATCCCCAGGACAGCAGCAAAGCAGTAGAGACAGGAACAGCAGTAGCATCGGAGGATGGAGAGAGGACTCGATTCGCTTACAATAATCAGGAGATCTCCAGGCACAAATTCGTTGTTCGGAGGGGAGGTTTAAAAACATGGGGGTACGCTCAAAAACAAACGAAGAGTGGAGGAGAGCCCCCCAAAGACCCCTAGTTGATCAGACCAGGTGGCAAAGCAAGGACCTTCTCCGACGGTCTGATCAGAAAATGTCTGGCTTTAAAGGCAAACTTAGGCAGTTTCCCACCAGTACTTTTGATTGGCTCCTCTTGATACAGGGGAGGAGAGAAGCAGGGAAGGCTGCAGGTGAGCATAGGCATGCCTGGGCATGTTCTGAGCCACAGGTATGACTCATATGCTTAATTAGTTGGCCACTTCAGGTCTTGCATTTCTGGGCAGCGTCCCCCCCACCGTTAGAGCCCGGGTCTGAACAAAGGAGCAAACAAAGAAGCAAGAAGCCCCCTCCCTAGGCAGAGCAGTGGCTCCAGTTAGTCTGTACAAGCCATCCCTATGAATAGGGCTGTGACTTTAGTTAGCACAATGGCCAGGAGGGGCGGCCACACAGGACAAACAGAAAGGAGAAGGGAAAAAGGAATGCTAGCAGGGGGACAGCTGTAACAGACAGAATTCAGAACACTTCTCTAATTTGTCAAGATTGTTTTGAATTGTAGTCCTGTCTTCCAGTGCTTGCAAACCCTCCCATCTTGGTGTCATCTGTACATTTTATAAGCATTGTCTCCACTGCATTATCCAAGTCATTAATGAAAATATTGAATAGTACCAGACCTAGGACAGTGCCCACAAGGCCCTACTAGATAAGCCCTCCCAATGTGACCGAGAACCATTCCTAACTACTATGGTCTTTCAACCAGTTGTATGCCCACCTTATAGTAATTTTATCTAGAGCTCATTTCCCTAGTTTGCCCCTGAGAATGTCATGTGGGACTGTGTCAAAAGCCTAACCACAATCAAGATATATCATATCTGCTGCTTCCCCTGTAGCCAATAGACCCATAACCCCGTCAAAGAAGAAGCCACAGCTGATTGTAGCTCCCATTGGCCAGCAACGGCGAACCATGGCCATGGGAGCTGCGAGTGGCCGTACCTGCACACACTAAGATAAACAAAGCGTCTCGCGGCCTGCCAGGGCCTTACCATGAACAAGCCGCAAACCAAGTTTGGGAACCCCTGCCTTAGCATTATGAAATCTGTCACTTCATGATCACTTTCTCTCAAATTGCCTTCCACTTTCAGATTTGTTACCAACTCCTCCCTGTTGGTCATAATCGAGTCTAAAATGGCCACACTTATGGTTTCTTCCTCCACTTTCTGGAACAAAAAGTTGTCCTCAGTACATTCCAAGACCTGAATGGAAATTGTGTTCTGCTGTATTACTTTAACTACCCACATATCTGTTGGAAAAGTCCCTGGTTACTAATAGGTCTTGTGTTTTCGGTATTTCTGTTATTTGTTCTAGAAATGCTTCTTCCTCTTTTGGTGGTCTAAAGTAGACCCTACCATGATGCCACCCATATTTTTAATTTTACCCCTTTTTGCTTTATGCAGAGACTGTCAACTGGTCTGCCTCCTCCTCCTCGTGCATCTCAGAACAAGTTTGTATATGCTTGATGTATAATGCAACAACTTCTCTTTTTACCCTACCTGTTCTTCCTGAACAAGCTATTTCCCTCTATGCCAATTTTCCAGTCATGAGACTTATCCCACCAAGTCTCTGTGATGCCAATTAAGTCATAATTTAGTTTATGGACTAGTACTTTCAGTTCCTCTGGTCAATCCCCATAATCCCCTTGCATTTGTGTATAGATAGCTAAAATGTTGAGCACATTCCACCACTGATCGTTGCTTCTATGATCCTATTGTAATTTTCCATGTCCCCCCAACATGTAACCCTTTGTTAAGGTCATCTTTTTTTTTTAAAACTTACCTGTGGGCTTTTGTCACCTGCCCGGCTGCCCCCTTTGAACCTAGTTTGAAGTTAGTGAGTTAGTGCATGAAAATGCTCTTCCTCTTCCTGGTCAGGTGGACCCCATCTCTTTCCAGCAGATCCTCTTCCTGTTTGGTGGAACTTCTTCCTGGAACAACATCCCATGATGAAGAAAGCCAAAGCACTTCCATCAACACCAAGTGCACAACCATGTATTCATCTCCAAGAGGTAGGTGTCCCTGCCTGGGCCCTGACCTTCAATGAGGAGGATGGACGAGAACACAACATGCACCCCTGACCTCTTCACCCAGCTCCCAGAGCCCTGTAGTCATTTCTGATCTGCTTAGGGTCAGACCTGGCAGTATCATTAGTGTCCATGTGGATGAGCAGCGTGGGGTGTTGGTCAGAGGTATGGATGAGCTGTGGCAACCTTTCTGTAATATCTCAGACGTGGGTTCCAGACAAGCATCATACCTCCAGTGTATTGAACAATTTCCTTTCAGAGAAGGCAAAACTGATAAAGTCTAGACCTCCATGACCTCTGAAAGCAGCCATCTTGCTGCCCGTGAGTGAAAGTTATTGCTAGGAGATGTTCGCACTCTATGGAAAGAATAGAGTTCATGGCTTAGCTCCCAGAACTTTAGTGGCCTGCATTAGAACAAAGTGCTACTGGGTCATGGGACATGCTGTAAAATACTGTTCTTAGGAGTGGAAAGCCTATTGAACTAATGTTTTTGTGTCCCTTGAACCATTACAGCTGAGTTTCCAAACATTTATTATGTAGTCTATAAATATTAATCTTTTAAAATATCTCATCTGCAGTTTTCAGCCACTTGCACTGGTGCAGTGAGGAAATAATATTTGCTTTAGTGCCACCTAGTGTAAATGTGCTTCCTCAGTTCTGAATCCTTTCCAATCCTTCCCTTTTTGCAATACCTTTGTCATGAAAGAATCTCAGACTTCTTACCAGGTCTGTTTCACAAGATAAAGCACAATAAAATCACTGGAGCTTTCTCCCAAGCCACCTGCAATGAATGTATTAATATTCATTTTCCCTTCAGTGTTCCTGTTGTAAATTCTTTACTGGGTGAAACCTTTAAGCTGTTTATACTTACACAAGGGCGGATAGCACAGTGGAACTGATGCATTTTTACTGAATGTGCAGAGACAAAGCAACAGAGAATCCATGTGCTATTGCCACCACCACTGCACACTAGAGATGGGCATCTGTGGTTGATGTCTGTAGCAGATTCATAGATTCTAAGGCTAAAAGGAACCATTGTGAATATCTAGTTTGCCCTCCTGTATAGCACAAGCCATAGAACTTCCCCAGACTAATTCCTAGAACATATCTTTTAGGCAGGGTCGGTGCAAGGATGTTTCGTGCCCTAGGCGAATCTTCCACCTTGCGCCCTTCCTCCCCCCCTGTGCCCCCGCCCTGAGGCGTCCCCCCCTCTGTCCTGAGGCACCCCCCACGCGACAGCTCCCCACCTTCCGCCCTGAGGCACCCCCCCACCCCAGCTCACCCCTGCTCCGCGCACGAGCATGAGCACCCCTGCCCTGCCTCCTTCCCGAGCACACCGTGGCTGCTTCACTTCTCCCGCCTCCCAGGCTTGTGGTGCCAATCAGCTTAGGCGCCACAAGCCTGGGAGGCGGGAGAAGTGAGCCGGGGCAGGTGTGAGCTGGGGTGGGGAGTTCCACCCTTACTTGCTGCAGGTGGCCCTCCCTGCACCCCCATGCCCAGCTCCCTCCGCCTAAATGCTGGCCACGACCGGGGTGGCCAAAGATCCGGCTACCGCAGTTGCTGCCAAAGAAAATGACGCCCTCCAAATGCCACCGCTCTAGGTGACCGCCTAGGTTGCCTAAATGGTTGCACCGGCCCTGCTTTTAAGAAAAAAAATTCACATCTTGATTTTAAAATGGTCAGTGAAGGAGAATCTACCAGGACTCTTGGTAAATTGTTCCTAAGATTAATTACTTTCTTCATTAAAAATTTACATCTTATTTCCAGTCTGAATTTGTCTAGCTTCAAATTCCAACAATTGGATCATGTGATACCTCTCTGGTAGATTGAAGAGCTCATTATTAAATATTTGTTTTCCATGTAGGTACTTACAGACAGTGGTCGAATCACCCCTTAACATTTTCTTTGTTAAGCTAAATAGATTGAACTCCTGGAGTTCATCGCTATATGGCAGGTTTTCTGATCCTTTAATCATTCTCATGGTGCTTCTCTGAACCCTCTGTAATTTATCAACAACGTTTCTGAACTGTGACTAGCAGAACTGGACACACAATTCCACTAGCGGTCACTCCAGGACCAAATACAGAGGAAATATAACCTCCCTAATCCTATCCAATATTCCTCTGTTTACACATCCCAGGATGGCATGAGCTCTTTTGGCCACAGCATTACTCTTTTTGTGTAATGAACTTATCTTACGCTGATTATCCACCATGACCCTCAAATCTTTCTCAATCACTGCTTCCCAGGAGAGATTCCTCCATCCTGTAAAAATGGCCTGCGTCCTTTTTTCCCAGATGTCTGAATGTACATTTAGCCATATTAAAACACACATTGTTTGCTTACGCTACATTTACCAAGTGATCTAGATAGTTCTGAATCAGGGACCTGTCCTCTTCATTATTTGCCACTCTTCTAATTTTTGTGTCATCTGCAAACTTCATCAGTGATGATTTTATTTTTGATTCCAGGTTATTGATAAGGATGTTAAATAATGTAGGGCCAAGAACCCATATTTGCAGGACACCACTGGAAACAGACCTGATGAGGGATGATTCCCCATTTACAGTTACATTTTGAGATCTATCACTTGGCTAGTTTATAGTCTGTTTAACGTGTGCCATGTTAATTTTATAGACCTCTAGTTTTTTAACCAAAATAGCATTGCCACCAAGTTCCAGGATATTATGTCCACACTAGTACCTTTATCAACTGAACTTGTAATCTCATCAGAAAAAAATATCAGTTAGTGTGACAGGATCTATTTTCTGTAAACCCATGTTGATTTGCATTAATCACATTACCCTCCTGTAGTTCATTATTAATCAAGTCTAGGGTGACCAGATGTCCCGATTTCATAGGGACAGTCCCAATTTTTGGATCTTTTTCTTACATAGGCTCCTATTACCCCAACCCCCTGTCCCGATTTTTCACATTTGCTGTCTGGTCTCCCTAATCAAGTCCCATATCAGCTGCTACATTGTCTTGCCCGAGATCAATGTCAGAGTGTCATCCCGTTTACCGTTTTTAAAAACTGGCACAACATGAGCTTTTTCCCCATTTTCTGGAACTTCCCCAGTGTTCTAAGACTTATTGAAAATCAACTTGAGCGGTCCAGCGAGTTCCTCAGTCAGACCAGGTATGAAGAGGGATGAGGGAGTAAATTTGTCACCTCCCAAAAAAGTATGGTCAGAGAGTCTCTGGGCCACATGTATCCCAGGGCCACAGTTACATTAGATAGGATTTTAAAAACTGAGGATATAAACCCTTATGCTGCAAGGCATAGGCCAATTTTCTAAGCTATTGTTAAGGAGATTTGTATCCCTCAGCCTGCTCAAGCTGTTTACGCTGTAATCCAGAGTGGGCCTGGCTTAGTTATGTCAAGGGGGTAGAAGGCACAAAGAGCCTTCCCCCCGATCAAGTCAAGCCACAGTATGGCTGGGGATCCCCCAGTAGAAATGGTCTTGATAAAGAAAGGAGTTCATTGTCTGCCCTTTCGAGGGTGATAGTCTTGTTGCTGCAACATGGAGTCCTGTGCAGCACAGCCTTTCTGCCTCCTTAAGCAGGGCGATTCTTTCTAGGCATAAGCTTTCAGTAACTCCCTATTTCTTTTTATACAAGTGATCGGTTAATCTTCAACTCACTCTCTTGGTGGATGTGGAAACAGTCCAGACCCCCAAAAGGATCAAACATGCCTTACAACTTTATTTTGTATAGCATCTTTTGTACACACTGTATCTCCAAGTGCTTTACAAGGTTGAACACTGAACAGTAATAGAGAGAAAATAATAGCAGGAGGGTGAGAGTGATAACGAAGAAGGTGCCTGGAAGTGGTATGTAGCATATAATGTACAGCAGAGTGCACTGTTAATACGGTTGTTGTTTGGTTCTGACTTCTTCTCAAGAGCTAATATTTGGATGGGCGAATAGGTTCAGAGAAAGTAAAAACCATCTGGATCAATTCCTTATACCTTGAATTAGCCCTAACCCCAGTTGGGGCACATGGAACTGTATCTTTAAATTTAAAGATACTGTTGGGGTTTAGCTGCAGTTTTCGCCAGAGGATCCCCTTTAGAACTGTAAAATCTCAGTATGTGCAAGATTCCCCCTGTCTCCTTCCTGAGAGGTCCGCAGCTCCAGCAGGAAAAGAGAGCGGGATCCTCACATGCTGCAGGGTTTTATGGTCCCACAGTGTAGTCTGGGGCTGGCTCAGTTTTGGGGATGCCCAAGAGTATTGCTAAATTTTCAGACAGTTCAGTGGTGATGGTGCCAGTAGAAGGAGTGCCGGCTCCTGTAGGCTTCTGCCTGCTTTGTCAAAATGGGGAGTCACACCATGCAGATGCTGCCTTCCCACACAAAGGGAGCAGATTGCCTGGCCCCATTCTAGAAATGACTTTTGCTCAGAGGTTGTGGAGAAGGGGAAGGAAACATTTTACTGCAAATGGATGCTCTTGCCTTATCTACCTGCTGCGGTGCACCAATGACATCCAAGCTGACCTGAATCTATTGCCTGCAGTATTGGTTACATGCTGTTTTTGTCCTCTATCTACTCCTCCTATATATATATATATATATATATATATATATATATAATATATATATATTATAATAATATAATAAAACACGCACATATAATATACCCACATAACTACTTGGGTGTTTGTGTTATACCTAATTAGAGCTAGATGGCAAATGGTTTTCCTGCCCCATTAATATTTTTGAGATTTCAAAAAAAAATAAAATTCCTGTACTGTATTGGGATGAATTTGAGAACTTTGGACATTTTTTTTACAAAAAGAGAGCAGTGTGAACCCAGCATAGCCCATAGGTCAGGGAATCCTTGCTCTGTCTGATCTAGGGCAGGGACTTGAACACAGGTCAGTACTCTAACCACTAGGCTGTTGGCCATTCTACTCTGGTCTCTCTCAGACACTGACTATAAGTCTGGCTCAGTTGCTATGCAATAATCATATAAACCTCTTTGCTCCCAGTAAAAATTAATTCACAGAAAATATGATTTTTACATGACTTAAAATATTAATTTTTATTTCTCCAGGTTTTCATGTTTAGTTCAAAGAGTGGCTATATAGAAGCAGTGCTAGGTCAAATTCAATCACTTCTGTAAACCCATTCAGTAGTTATTCTAAAATCCTATTCTGCTCTAACAAGTAAATAAATAAAACTGTTTTTAGGTACCAGGGGTGGGGGGAGAAATAAAGTAAGGAAACATAATCAAGTCCATCTCCTCAGCCCCACATCGGTTTATGCAGTCAGCTGAGAGGAGGGACAAGAAAAAGGAGACTTAAGCAGAGAATGAATAATATGAATTTAACAGTTTAATAAATGCCATCATTTGCACATTAAACTTTAAACAATTAAATTCCATCCCTACCCACAGCCCCTGACTTTAGCTGCATGTGAAATTTTCAAATGTAAAGAAAAGGAAACATCTGGTGCATCATCTGGCCAAATAGCCCATATGTATCACACTGCAATAAGTCATGACAACACATTTAATGTTTTTATTGCAGATATGAATAATGTATATTGCTTTGTATATAGATTTGTCATTATAATTTTTTCTGCTGTAACTAATCCACAAATCATGCTGCAGAAATATATGGACAACTGAATTAGTTGGGGTTCCCCGCTAATAGGTTGACATTTGAATACCAGAGTTGAAGATGGCTTGTGTGTAGGAAGTATGGTAGCTAAGTTACTGAATGTGTACCTAGGAAGACAAATATGGATGCATCCCTAATTTTTGTGTGTGCATATATTCTGTAGTCCTTATATGGGAATTTTATCACTGTTACATCTCAATTAACATATCATCTACTGCATTTGAGCAGCATTCTCTCTCTAGAAGGGCCAGCTTTTTTCCTCAGTGTGGCCTAATGGATAAAGCACTGAATTGGGAGTCAAGAAACCTGGGTTCTCGTCCTGATTTTACCCCTGGTTTGCTGGCTGACCCTGGGAGAGTCACATCTCTGCTCTATGCCTCAGTTTCCCTATCTGTAAAATGGGGATTGTGATACTGACCTTCACTGAAAAACATTTTGAGATCAACTGATGAAAAGCTCCAAGAAGAGCTTGGTAGTACTATTATATGTGTGCTATCCCATTGACTTTAGGGGGCTTTATGGGTGTAAATGAAGACAGAATTAGCCCTTTGTGTCTTTTTGGCCCTACATTCTGTAATGATACCTGTGCATATGGGATGAGATTGTGATTGCTTTAGGCATATGTGCTTCTTTCCTTGGAGTGCACAAGGAAAGCAAGATCCAGCCCCTTTGTAAGTAATGCTATTGGACAAAGGAACAGCTACATTCTTTCCCCTACCCCTACCCCACAACAAGTAGACTAGACTCCACCCCTTCTGCAAAGTTCTTGGAAACCACTTATCCAAGTTTGAGCCAGGGAGTGATGAAAGGCTGGTATTGCAAGTGTAGTAGAGGTTGTGGTGGTTGTCTGAGGAACATGGTAACTGTGTTAGTAGTGATGTGTCTCTCTGGAAGTAGTAGAGATTAGATGGCTTCATGTTCTATCTGTCTTTTTGCTTTTGAAGCTTTGTGTCATGTATGTTACATGTACAGCAACCTAAATGGAGCCACTGTAAAGATTTTGTATGTGGGTTTCACACTGACTTTTAATTCCAGAAAAAATCTCTTTTGTACGGCGTCTATCACAATAGGATCCTGGTCCAGGACTAGTGCTCCTAAACCCTATGGTAATACAAATACTAAATAAACAATAACACAGCAGTGGTTCCTCCTTTTATGAACTACAGTATCTTATTTACACTAGAAAGTTAATGCAATACACCCTCACGAGTGTGGATGCAGTTACACTGGTATGAATGGGCTTATATGAGTATAGCCTGTTCCCATATGGGATTGGAAATAAGATATACGTGTACAAGGCAGCATTTTACCAGTGTAACTGTGCCCATGCCAGTGGTTGTACTGGTATAACCATTTCAAGTTTTTTAAAAAAATTATACCTCTGGCAAAACTATTTATAGGCATACAAAAATTGTGTGTGCGTATGTGTCAGGCTTTTGGGAAGTTACTCTCCATCTGAACTGCCTGGGCACTTTCCCCAAAATCCCAATCTTTGTCAAAGAAGTCACTGGTATCTGGCAAATAAAACACTTTCCCTCTGGCCATAAGAGCCAGAAACATAATTTGGGGTTTAAATGAAAACTTAGGTTCTGGAGCATCCATTCAACATTAAAAATATTTTATGATTATCACTACAACAGCCGCGTGTTACCAAGCAACTGTCTTGCCCAAAATAAATAGTTAACTTTTAAACCAGCACCATATTCATGGTTTTACTAACTTTTTAATCTTTTTTTTTCAAGTGAAATACTGCATTTTATGGGATAATCTATAATTATTAGCCAAAAAGCTCAGAAAACAGCCACATTCACCCCATACTTACAAGTTTTGCAGAAGTTTGTCAGATCAAGACAGCTAAAGTAAACATGACAAATGTAATTTTGTAGTTCTTAATACCGTTAATCCTTAAAGCATGGAACCAGGAAACGCTTATTCATAGTGGTATTTGAAACCTGTAAGCAATATCGTGTTTCTAATGCTGATTTTCTTTTTATTTCACAAAGAAAACAGTATCAAGGCCCTTTTCCCTGGAATATTACTTGAGGCTATTCAGAAAAAAAAAATACAACAGGAAATTTGGCTCTTTAGACCTAATAATGGTCTCCTTATTGAACAGAGACTCGCTTTTTTGTTAAACAGATTTTCTTATGAAAGGGTTAGAAGTGAATAAACGACAAGTTCAGGCTCATCTGATTTCTTTTGATTTATGCTGACCTTGAGAGAGAGAGAGGTCATGCTGTTGGCAGGCAATAAGAACTAATCTGTTACTAACTGAGTAATTAAAAGTGAGGCCTTATATATTTGTGTAGTGAGTTGACAGCATTTTCCATCCCTATGTCATACTGTTGCTCTAATCAACATGGTCATGGTATTTAACGCCAAATGACAAGTTTATAAGAAGTTAGATGACAAACCCTGAAATGTGCTGTTCTTTCATCAGATGAATAGTCTGACTATATTGTCAATGGGGGAAAGACTTCAATAAAAATTGTCAACTTGATGTGTACAGTTAAGAATACTAAACTTTTCTAATGAATTGGAGGAGATATAGTTGGGTAAAACTGTAGAGCTGTGTTTAGTACAGATTCAGAGTTTTGGCAGACAAACCTTTGTGGCCTTCTGTTGTTTAACTATTATGACTTATGAGTGCTTGATTCTGACATTTGATGTGACAGTGTCATCTGATTTCTAATAAAGTTGTTCTTTTCTGTAGCGCCAAACATCCTGTAAAATAGCACAATTTTCAGGACATGCTGGCAGCTTGGTGCCTGAGATCAGAATCATGCCCTGTGTTTGATTCACGGCTTCAATCCTGCAAGGTACGGAAGTGACAACTCTGACCCCAGTCTAGCAAAGGTCTTAAGCAGCCGCATAACTTTAAGCATATGAGTAGTCTGACTTCAAAAGCACTATTTGCATGTTAAAAGTTAAGCATGTGCCTAAATGCATTTCTAACTAATGGCCAGGTTGCTCACTCAGCCCCTTGCAAAGTTAAGCCCCCAGAGCACAGGCTTTTCTGTAAAATGTGGACTATAAGATTTGAAAACACTGCAGGAAATAAGTTAGCATTCAAAGTCATACATCCTATATGTAGATGTTGGCACACAATCTTCAAGGTGGAGAAGGGAGACAAAGATTCCCAGGGGTGATCTGTTTCAGAAAGAAAGATAAAATTCTTCCAGCTCTTAGCCCATAGAGACAAACATTTTGTCTCCCCCAGTCAGGCATCTCTCCTCTCTTAGCAGAGAAACCACTATGAGGAAAGACTTCAGCAGGGATGCAGATTAAACTGAGAGACCTGTGAGCATCATTGTCACATCTGGAATGTCCTCCCCCGGACCATCAAAGAAATAACACAATTATTTTCAGATGTCCCTTGTGGTTTGAAAAATATAAACTGAGACACTGCTGCCTTGATTCTTTTTTATTTGATTTTACTCCGAGGGGTCTCTAGTTATAGTGCTTCCATCTAGATTTCTAGACATTTGCTGTGCTACAAACCATTCTCTCAGCCAAAGGTGCCTACAAACCACTCCTTCTGTTAGTCATTATTTGTTCTTTATGGCACATAAGTTTCAGTAGCTGTGATCAAATCTACAAATATATGTGACGGCAATGTGGCAAGGATTACTGTCAAGAAGAAGATACCTTCTATCTTTTGCAAAAGGTGACAGCACAATCTCCTACCTATGCATGTGTTTCTTGACACTTAAGCTATCATGAAACAGTCTAGATCTATTTGGGAATGGACAATTCTGCCTAACAGATGGCCATGTGCAAAGACAGGCAAGAGACCATGTATAACCATCGCTTGTTTGTTGGGGGCATGAGTCCTAGCCAGAAATGTCTAAATGGACTCTGCCCTGAGCCTTCTGATCTATGATTAGCAGATATGTTCTTTCAAATTCAACTTTCTAAAAATTATCTTCCAAAATGTGTTGTTAAAAAATGTGTCTGCAACTCTTTGAGAAGGGATTTTGTCTTTGGTTTTAGGGTGGTTATGTTATGTTATTTATTTATTTATTGTGCTCAAGAGAAAGACATAGCAATGTGGTGCAGGAGGCTTGGAAAAGGTGTTCTATTAGAACGGCCATCTCCTTTTGCATTTCCTACTGAGACACCTGGACCCCAGTCAGCTTTCTGCAGAGTAGGTTGGCAGGGTACTGGGACAGGTTACACAGCTGTCTGCTGCCTGCCATGGACTTCTGCATGCCTAATGTTCCTGCTGGATAAAGCCATTACAGTCCAAATTACAGAAAACACAGGGTTTTGTTTCATAGCTTTTATTTGTTGTTCCATTTCCTGTTTCATTCCTACTTAACCTCTGCTCTCTCTAGTTCAAAAATAGTATCCATGTGAATTTGGAAATGAACTTCATATGGATGAGAATGAGTTGTAAAATGTAATATGTACTCTATCTTATATTGTGTATTTCTTTAAAACAATAACCTCTAAGTATGGTTTACTAAATTGGAGAAAGGTTCTTTAATAACAGTTCACTCCCCCCTCTCCAATATCTTCTCATATACAGATTTCTCCTTCTGAGTGCATCAAGAGTCAAGTTTTTAAGCTCTTTGGGGACAGGGATTGTCTTTTCAGTATGTGTGCATACAGGACCTAACACGTTGGTGCCTGATCCCCGATTGGGGCTGCTGGGCACTACTGCAGTGCAAATAACTATACTGTTTAGATGGCCCACCTACAGTAACAATGGTCATCATGGGCTAGGACACCCCTTAAGGAGGTAGGAAAAGTGTCTTTCAAAAGCAGAGGTATTTGAGGGAAATAAGTGAAAGGAGGATCCTGGCTTGGTGAATCTCTTTAACTTTGGCCCCAGGTTTTTAAAGGTATTTAGGTGCCTAACTCCCACTGAAACCAATGGGAGTTAAATGACTAAATGTCTTTAAAAATCCAGCCATTTCTTCCCTATTTGAACACCCTCAGAACAGCTAGGTATGGAAAGCAGTGCCTGAAACAGTGATGGTGAGCATACAGACGAGGAAGCACAATGGTTGGAGCTTTGCTTCACATGTTGCGTTTCCTTAGGGCACTCTTTTCTGCAATGTCACATCAAATGCATTTGTCAATAGAAAGCTACAGTTTTGTGGATCTGGCTGTTTAGGAACATAGGAATTGCCATAATGGATCAGACCTGAGGTCCATCTAGTCAAGTATCCTGAGAGCTCTCAGCTACAGATGGTTAAGAGAAAGGTGTAAGAACTCCATAATAGGCAGATACTGAGTAAGCCCCAACTCCCCATCATTGGGTCTTATCCTGACTTCTGGTAATAGATTGGCCTAAGCCCTGAAACATGAGGTTTAATATCCATTCCAAACATTTTTGCTGGCATTAATTATAATTGGATATTCTTGATAGCCATATAAATGTCCAATCCCTTTTTAAAATTCTGCTAAGGTCTTGGCAATGAGTTCCAGTCTAATTGCACATTGCATGAAAAAGTATTTCCTTGAATCAGTTTTGGATTGTATACTTTTCAATTTTCATTGAAAGTCAACTTGTTCTTGTGTTATGAGACACAAGTTCCCTATCTATCTTATTTATACCATTCATTATTTTATCTACTTTTATCATGTCCCCTCTTATTCATCTCCTTTCTAAAATAATCCCAATCTGTTCAATTTATCTTCCTATGTCCTTAATCTTTCTTATCACCCTTCTTTGAACTCCTCTAGTTTGCAATATCCTTTCTGAGATGGGAGTGATTCGGTAAGTGGCTGGACCACTGGGTTATTCTGGGGTGGGTCTCTCTCAAGCGCTCTTGTTCCACTTTGTATAAAATACTTGAGTAGGCATTGAACCAGAGAGCATAATACTCTCTAGCCTAGTGGTTAGGGCCCTTACCTAGGAAAGGGGAGACTCAAGTTCATGTATATGTGGAGTGACTGTTTAATTATTGATACAAAAAGAACAGCTTTAGCAGGAGAGCCTCAGAGCCAGTGGTTAGGGCAATCTTCTACAGTGTGAGAAACCCAAGTTAAAATCCTTATTCCACATCAGTGAGAGGCTGGAATTGACTCTAGGTCTCATAAATAAGTGTTTTAGCTCGGTGGTTAACAGCTATAAAGGAACCACGCCCAACTTCTCTTCCCTCCCACGTTTTGTGAACCCTAGCCCTTCATTTCCTTGGCTTTTATATGTAAAATATATTTAAAAGGTTTTGTTGTGGATTGAACAAAATGTATTTTTTCAACCTTTTTGATATGCCAACATTTTTAGTTTCCATTTGACTCACACTGATTTTCTTTCTATTTTTCAGAACTGCCAGTGAACCAAAAATCAGTTTTTCACCCAGTGTTACATTCAAGCCACCCATAAGAATTTTATTTACTTTGTGGTTTTTCTATCCTTATTTTATGGAAATCTTCTTGAATTCACTCCTGCATGTTACTTAGGCTATTCTTGATGTAGTCTTATTTTCTTATGTTCTCTAGAATTAGCAGTTAGGCTCAGATTTTTAAAGGTATTTGGGCACTGCTGCGCTCAGTGTTGAAATGTCTAATTTATTTAGGAGCCCAGATCTCAATTTCAAAAGGAATTTTGGCAGTCAAGAGCCACAATCCCATTGACAATCAGTTGCTAACAGCACACTAAGTGAGTTTTATAACATGGGCCAGTGCCATTTTAATTTGGAGTGAAGTCCTACCCTCAACAAGACTGTGACTAGAAGGTGATGGCCCATTGCACTACATCTGTTATTTCCTAGGAATGTTCTTCAGAATGTTATAACAACTGAACAGGTTTGCATTTGTTCTTGATTATTACATAATTTCCTTCTCTACCCCATGTATTATTAGAGAGCCTATTCTATCGGCTCAGCTATAAGCAGGAAGGACTAGAAATGTTATGATAGAAAAAATTGTTGTTATCTGTGATGTTTCCATACAAGTTCTTCCCCCTTGTGTGGCTTAATAAGGCCCACAGACTTTTAGACATTTAACTGAACTGCTGGATCTTCTGTTATGCAGCCAACAATTAGTTCCCTGATGATCAATTAAAATGGTTGGCAGTAGTATTAAGATTAAATCTTACAGCCTATAGATTTAGGGACAAGATTCAAGATCTGTGCTGGCCACTGAACTTTTCCAGTACTCTAATATAGAGCAATGGCTAGAATTTTCTTTTTTGGAGGGGTTATAAAGTATTTGGATGAGTCTCTGTTTAATTTTTGGAAGGTTTGCCTCTGGTTTTCTTTAAGAATTTTTTTTTGTTTGTTTAGCAATTCCTTTATGGCAGCCTGGCATTCTTAATGACTAAAGCCAAAAAGGCTATCGAGATTGTTTCCAGAATTTACTAATCTATTCTGAAGCAATTTCTTTCCAAAAGGTAAAAGAGACTTCAAGTTATTTCAACAGGAAGAAGGTAGCAGAGATCTGGAAGCCATGTCTGGAACATTCTGCAAGAAAAATGGTAACTGTGTGTCTTAAATGAGTAATTTGTTTTGGAGAAAGGCTTTTGAGATTGATGTTTTTGAGATATGAACCTGAAATGACTGTTTCCTCTGAGTAATGGAGGAAGTTGTTCTGTCTAGGCAGAGGAATTGCTGGTATTCTAGTTTTACATTGTGGAAAGGATCATGACAAGTGCAAAAATGGAATATCTTGCAAGATTTTCAGTTTGCTTGGCATGTGAGAGAGCACCATTGCCAAAAAGATTTTTCCCATTAAGTTCATTTGGAAAATATATCCACATCATATTAGTGGTCTCTGTTCTATTTATTTTTCACTGCCAACTCGGCTGAGATTCCTATATTTGTGTTTACATTATCTGCATCCCACTTATTGTATCCCAGGAAATTTAAAAATCCAAGACAATACCTTAACCACATAATTCCTTTCAAGCCTTCATTGCTACAGAACACATTACTGGTTGTCTTCACTAGCTATTTCATTTTGCACTGAATATGGGATTTCTCTGCTTAAGGTGTTGGGTCTTGAGAGAGTGCTTTGATTTATTGCTTGTTTATGTAAGCAGAGTCAGGATGAGCTCTACCCTGACATCTGGTGGTGAATTATGGGAAGTGTGGAAAGGAATTTCAGGTATGTGCATTGGCACACCCACCCCACCTTGCATAGCCAACGGCAGCCTGGGATGGTTATTTTGACAGCTCTGGGATCCCCAATTTCTTTGTTATTGGGGCAGGAGGAATAAAGTGTTGTCACCCTGATTATGTGAATGAGGAACTATGAGACTGCTTTATCTAGAGGATTGTCTCAACATCAATTAAATAGCACTTGCTAGACAAGGACATGGTGCCAAAACCCAGTGAAAGAGAGAGATTGGGGACTGGTGTGTGTACCTTGATGGTATGGGCCCCCTTTGGGGCCTGGAACACCAATTGCACATCCTCCCTTCTCCACTGTTGAAGAGCAGAACTAATTTTTATTCCAATAAGAGTCCATCTAGAGGCTGCTGAGCTGGATTCACGTTGGGCCAATGGTGCACCAGCACCAGGGCTTCCCCTACTACAAGCTTGAAATCACTAAGAGCTGAAATCACTAAAGAGCTAAGCTTACTGAGCTGAATCAGTGCTGTTGTTAACTAATGGAGGAGCCTGAAGATCTATTGTTAAGTGGCTGCAGAGCGGAGCAGTTTGCAGCATGTTGGAGCAGCCCACGGAACAGTGAGCAGAAAAGTTGCTGGGATGGCTGGAGCGGCTCACGAGTCGGCTGGAGGAGTGGCACAGCTGGTGGAGTGGAGCTGGTCGTGGTGAAGTCTGCAGCAAAACTCCACGGAGAGGTGAGCAGTTGGCCCTGGCCCACGTAAGGTGCCCCTTAACACCCTGTGTGTGCCCCCCCATTTCCACCCAGGCTAGGGGGTAAAACTCTGCAGATAAACTTTTGAACTCTGGGGTGGACTGACTTTCAGAGTTGTTGGACTTTGGGGTGATTGGACTTAAGACCTAAGGGGAAAGGACATTGCCAGACGTACTTGGAGGTGGGTTTTTGGCTTATGGTTTGTGTATTATAATCCTGTTGTGGTGTTTCTCCAACATGATGCCGCATTGTTTCCCTCCTTTATTAAAAGAATTTGCTACACTCAGACTCAGTGCTTGCAAGTGGGGAAGTAATTGCGCCTAGAGGCGCCTGGGGGGGGGGTGGTATGCGTAATTGTCCGAGGTCACTGGGTGGGGGCTCGAGCCGGTTTTGCATTGTGTTATTGAAACGGAACCCCTGGCTACTGACCCTGGCCCTTGTTGCTGCCAACTCAGAGAGGCAGAAGGTTACATTTACACATAGTTACACTCATATTAGAGAATGTGGCCAGAGCCCTTTCTGGAGCAGTGGAAATGGTGTCACAAATAGGAGTATCAGCAACATCAGTTTGTGGGATAACACTTTCAAGACCAGCAAAGGAATGAAACCGAGGGAGCTGATAAGATGGGGGTAAGTCTTTATTATCCTCATTTTACAGATGAGGAAACTGAAGCACAAAGCAATATGATGTTTTACCCCCGGTTGTGGAAGAATTCAGTGGCAGAGCCAAGAATAAAATCAGTGTCTTCTAACTCCAGGTTCTGTGCTTTTGCCATATCATTGTCTCTTTATTTTCTTTATTGTGTGAGGAATGGAAAATGCTAAGTTAAAAATGCACACTTCCCTGTAAACTGCCTTTCATACTGGACCCTGCTTTGTAAAAACATTGTTAGAGCTGGTTGGAAACAAGATGGGTACATTTCTTGAAAATCTCATCAAAAAGCCTCCCCTGCCTCCAGTCCATCTCTAACCATTGTACAGTTCAGGAGGTTATTTATACATCAATGAATAAGAAGCAAACTTTTAACTGCCTCGAATTAACTTGGCAACTCAATCTTTTATAATAAAAACAAAATATTTCTCTGTCCGGGGCTGAAATCCACCCTAAATTTTGCATTCTGGCAAACCCTGCAGTGACAGTAATTTTTGGATCTATTGGTAATGATGAGTATGCACTCACATATAAAAGTAAATCTGTGGCTGTGAAAGTACATTCTAATGATCAAGGACTTCAGTGGATGGGAACTGTGCAGTTAATTTCAAACTTTGTGCTGCAGATTTTAATCAGAATCCACTTTAAACATCGTGAGAGAGAATGAACTATTCCTACAACT
Organism: Chelonoidis abingdonii; assembly: GCF_003597395.2. Lineage (NCBI taxonomy): Eukaryota > Metazoa > Chordata > Testudines > Testudinidae > Chelonoidis > Chelonoidis abingdonii. The sequence goes on along the minus strand of NC_133772.1, from coordinate 125,610,372 downwards.
GAATAATCATCTGTCCTTTTAATTATTTGCTTAGTTTCCCACCTTAAGTTCATACAATATATTTCTGAAAAGAAGGATGATGAGAATTTGGCAGTATCATGTCATCTAGCCTGTTGGCCTCAGTTTTTAGTTTACTGTATGTCTCACAGCTCACTTAGTAGGGTATTACCCTGACAATACTTAAGTGGCAGGCAGAGGTGAATATAGATGAACTGCAGAGCTACTGGTGTTTTTTTTGTGTTCTCACTTTCCTAATTTTAAATATGGTCTTAAATAATTGTGATCAGTGTAGACAGTGCAATTTAGTTAGTTCAATTTAGTTAGTTCCTCTCGTTCACTGGACGGCAGTCAGAGATATGAATGCCAAGCTTAGTTGTGGAAGATTTTTTCCAGCAGCAGCTTGTGGCTCTCTTTGGCAGACTCCTCCCAACCATTTTGCTGGCAGCTGCTAAGTAGCCTCTGGATCTGTTATGTGGGAAGACTACTGAGGGGCTTCTGCTCTACATATTTCTCTGGAAACAATTTTAGTGAGCTACCTTTTGATTCAGCAAATGTTCATTTGTTCTGTATTTATCCATTTGGTTCCAAACCCCACATAGGTCTGTGACTGCATACAGATCCTTTTATAGCTGAAAGGGCAATTTTATGGACTAGAATTCCATGCTGATATTTCTTTGCCCCACGCAGTACATTTCTCACGTGTACATCATCTTTTCTCTGAGAATCAGAAAGTAGTTTCCTACTGTAATAAATCATGCACAACATAATCTAATTATGGGTTAGATTCTGGCTGCCCTGTGCACCAGATTAAGGCTGAAGAATGCCCCTATCCCATCCACTGAGACCATGTGGGAAGCAGCCAGAAATGAGGGGCAACCAAACAAGTTGCGGGAATGACCATGGCTCTTCTCTCTCCCATGCCAGTGCTGAGCTGAACACCCATGATGACCCTGCACCTTTTAAAAGTTGTACTAGTGAATGCATTTGAGTACACTTGCTCCAGCACCCTGGAGGTGTCCTGTTTCTCTCTGCCTTCTTCACAGTGCAGAACACCTCTGACTCTTACTGTCCAAGGGCATCCACTTCTTTGAAGGGCTGCTACCAATGAAGTAAGTATGTAAGTATACCTCCTATTTCCTCTTGGCAACCAGATGCTTTACACACAGTGCCTGTATTTACACTGAAATGAGAAATTCTGTCCAAAGATCTCAAAGTGCTTTAGAAACACAAGTGAGTTAAACCTTAAAAAATCTTTGTGATTTAGGGTATTATCCCAGTTTTACATATGAGGAATCTGAGATGCTGTGAAGGCAAGAAGTCCATATGGAGCCAGTAACAGAATCTGACACTTTGAGAATAAACACCTCACTGTACGTTGCATTGTAAACATACCTATCCCTGCTACTTGCTGTCACTCTCCATTTTAGAATGGGTGCATTGGAATGCCTAGTAGCAGACTTCATATTGTGTTTATTGACCATAGCATTGTGGACAAATTTACTGCCATCAGCACACAGCCTCACTGTGACTTCCTCTGTTTACAAACTGGCATATTCTGTGCTATTTGTATAGTCTTGATTCAGTGAAGTTCAGTGGTTCCTCTATGGACAATAAGAGCTCCTAAAAGTGCTTAAAATCATCATCCAAGATATGAATTCACCAGACATGGTCTCAGCAATGATCTTTGATAGACACCTTGGCCTACATTTTGCACTGAGTTACATTCGTGCAGCCCCTTTGAAATCAAAGTGGATGCATGGTTGTAACTGAGAGCAGAATTTGATCCCAAACACTTTGTTGTTTGATTTGAAATTTTATACTTCCCAAGTGCAAGGGGTGAGCATAGGTGGCAGGATATATGGGCTCGAGGTGCTCGAGCACCAGGAATATTCAGAGTCAGGGGCTCTGCTCCACCAATATTTGGAGCTGGGTTTCTCCCCTGGCCCTGCTTGGAGTGTCCCCCCGCCCCACCTGGAGCGCATCCCCCTGCCCCAGAGCTTCCCTGCCTCAAAGAAAATAGCGCGCCTCTCCCTTGCTTCTGCTGCCAGCTGCCGCTGCTGCTGCCTATGGGCTGCAGCACAAGAGCAGCGCTGGCAGATTAAGGCAGCTGCTGTTGCAGCACCTCGGGATGGGGGAGGGGAGGAGGCCGTGCCTGGCAGCCCTTCCCTCCCCTCCTCCGGCACCCACCTGGAGGGGACACGAAGGGGACTTCCGGCCAGGAGACGGACATCACTCACCTGAGCAGCTGCTGGGGCTTTGGTGAGTGTTTGACCCCATGATTCCCCCCCCAGGCCCAGCCTCAGCCCCCACTCCTGCCCAACGCTGGGCAAGGGGCAGCCCCATCCCCTACCCCCAGTGAAGCTATGGTGAGGGGCAGCAGGTTGCAGCAGGGGAGGAAGGAAGCTATATGTGAAGGAAGTGCCTCTCCCCTCCAGCACCCACCCAGCACAGGGCAGATGGGGGAGGGGGCTTCCTAGACCCACCTGAGCAATTGGGGCTTGGGCGAATTTTGTGACAACCTGCTTTCCCTGCCCCCTGGCCCCCCCAGCCACTACCCTGCAGCCCCCACTCCTGCCCCACGCTGGGGATGGGGAAGCCCCATCCCCTACCCCCAGTGAGGCGCAGCAGGGGAGGAAGGAAGCCATATGTGAAGGCAATGCCCTCTCCCTCAGCACCCACCAACCCACCCGCCACAGAGGAGATGGGGGAGGGAGGCTTCCTAGACCTGAGCAGCTGGGGCTTGGGTGAATTTTGTGACACCCTGCTCCCCCTCCCCATAGCCACCCTGCAGTCCCCACTTCTGCCCCACGCTGGGCTAGGGACAGCCCCATCCACCATCCACAGTGAAACTATGGTGAGGGGCAGCAGCAAGGGAGGCCACCCGTGATGGCAACCCCCCCCCCAGTACCAATCATAGGGGAGGCGAGTGAGTTTTCTGGACCTGAGAGGGGCCCTAGGAGCATGTGCAGTGACTGTGGTGCAGAGTGAGTGTGCTGTGGGGGGGCGGGGAGAGGAGGGGTCCCTCCCCCTGAGCTTGCTGTTGCCAGTAGAGGAGTCGTCCTCTCTGGCCCTAGCCTTGGGGCAGCCTATCTGCACCCCAAGTTCCTTATCCTCAGCCCTGCCCCACCCCAGAGCCCTCACCTGAGGCAAAAAATGCGCAACTTAAATTTGGTGGTCAGTTTGGAGTATCATTGTGTTTAGCACAATACTTATTTTACACCCTTTAAAGTATATAACTAGTTATATACAGGTGTTATAAAGTGGGAATGTTCTTAATGTTTTTTCTGAATACTGTGTGGGTGCCTCAGTTTCCCCTATGCATTTCTCAAGGATCTAGATCGTGGGATAAGAGAGTGTGACTGTTGTAGATCCCCAGAGGGACAGTATGATACTGTCTGCACAGAGAATGGCCGAAACCCTGTCTCCTGGTAACTGATGGCCTGGGCCACTCTCCTGCAAGATCCCAACTGAAGGTGTTGGAGAACAAAGAGATCAGGTGGCCTCCTAAGGCCTGGAAAAGAGACAAAGGCCAGAGGAGGGAGCATCAGTGCCTGTGCGGACTTCTGGGAAGTGCATGGTGTGGAAGGGGATGCTGGGATGCTTTGGAACTACTCCATACAAAGCCAGTCAGGACTCTGGGGGAGCCTCCTCTCTTGGAGCATACTGTCACCAGGGCAAGAAGCTTACACCTTCCTGGGTCTGACCTCAGAGCATTCAGCATGCCCTTCCACACCATGCGCTTTCCACAGTGAGTCTGCCCAGGCAGGTCCTGGGGCAACCAGAGATCCCTGTACCCCAACTCCACAGTCAGATGTGACTCTCAGCCAGATGGTAAAACAGAAGGTTTATTAGATGACAGGAACACAGTGTAAACAGAGCTTGTAGGTACAGAAAACAGAACCTCTCAGTCAGGTCCATCTTTGGGGGTGGGGAGCCCAGAACCAAGTTCTGGGTCTCTCCCCATTTCCCCAGCCAGCTCCAAACTGACACTCCCTCCTCTGGCCTTTGTGTCTCTTCCGGACAAGGAGGCCACCTGATCTCTTTGTCCCTAACACCTTCAGTTGGCACCTTGCAGGGGAAACTGAGGCACCCACACAGTATTCAGAGAAAACATTAAGAACATTCCCACTTCGTCACAACAGGTGCAACAAAATATAATACTATATATTGAAGCAGGCAAGTGCTGCTTCTGACTTTCCACTTTTAATTGACCTTTGTAATCTTGTGGCACTGATGCGTGATAGCTTCATTTTATATCGGCTTAGAGGGCGGGAGTGGGGGGGCACCACCATTTTAAGCACCACCAAAAATTATACAAACCTGCCGCCTATGGGGGTGAGGTAGGGTTTTCTACCACCTCACTCCTTTGTCACTGTATGAAAAAGTATGGCATAGGTCGTGTCATCCAAAGTACATAACTCATTCTCAAAGTACTAAGGAAAAATAGGGTTTCTTTAAAATACTGGCACCATGTCAGAAATTGCTGTACCTCTGAGACAAATGCATTGTCAAGGTCTGAGTAAAGCTGCCTAATTCTATCCAGGAATTATTGCTATTCACATATTCCTGGGGCAGGCTTCCTATGTTAACATGATGAAAATATCTGGGGATTTTTTTTTTTTGGCGCCTTCTACGAGTTTCAGACACGTAGGCACCAAAGAGCAAACTTGCCAAGATATGGGAGTTCTTATCAATAGTCTGCCGTAGAAGGGACTTCCAAAATATGGCTGGGTGATTGCCTTTAAAAATGTTGTCCTTAGAGTTGCTGGTCTCCTGGTTCTGTTTTTTAGGATTCTCAGTATATCTGCCTAACCAGTTTTTTGCTGCCCTGTATCAAGATATCGATGCCAACAGCAAAGCCTTGTCTTTAAAATTAAGTAGGTGCAGTATCTCTGTGAAGTGCTAAGATTAATCTCTCAGGGTGCAATAAACAATGTAGATTGTTAAGATTTCTCTTGTGGCAAAATAACATGAAGGAAAGTTGGTCATCAAACTGCCAGTTGTGTTATTAGATCTGAATTTTTCTTCCAGCAGCCTGTCTAGACAGGAGTACTGTGCCCCCTTATCTGCTTTGAATCGGTGACTGCAAATTTTATGCAGATACTATAGCTACAAGGTGAGGTGACCACAGCTCAGCACAGTACACTATAGTACAACTTTTCTATAGTTTGGAACCAATGGACCATTATGTAAATTTGCAGTCCCTGCATAATAGTACTTTTTCTGGGTAATTTGGAATCTTTCAGTGTTATTTTTCCACGTAATTGCTGCTGTTCACAGGTCTGCCTGGAGACCAGGAGTGCGTGCGTGCAAAGCCAAGTTACTGCACTTAATTATGTAGAGCCCAATCCTGAAAGCTTTCCTCACACCAGTAGTCCCACTGAAGTCAATGGGATTGTCTGAGTCAGTACAGGTTTCCAGGGTTGGCCCTTCACAGTGTAAAAATCAGAGGGTCATAGTCTAACCTTGCTGTCCCCTGGGTGAAGAACCTTGTGCTCTATTTTCCAGCTGGACTTTTGCCTACTAAATTCCCGACATCAGAAAATCCAAGGCTATGAGATTTCATAACTTCCAGGCCCAGACTCAAGTAGGTAAATATGTTGCTATCAAACAGACCCCTCATTGGTTGGAATGCCTGGAGCCTGTTGCATTGTGTCCACATACAACATCTGTGTCAGCTGTACTGATTGACTGTAGCAGTCAGTTGCAACATGCAGGAGGAGACCTTTAGCTCCTGTCCAGTGGCACTAGTGTTATCTATAATGATTTCTCTGCAATGTGAGCAGAAAGACACAAGTATTGGAGCTGCACCAAGTTCAGCTTGTTCTTGTTCTCAGTTCTATGGCTCACATTCAGAAATTACAAGCCCCTGCTCCTGTCAATGATGCTGGGTACTGTGTGGTATGTATTTCAGGAGTCCCAAGATGCACTGGTACAAATGCTGTTGTAAGGTGTACTCAGTGTGTTGAGGTACCAAAATGGGTTCTGTATGGAAGAGTGTTGTTGCGTGGTTGCACTAAACTGTTGCAAAGACAAGCTGTGCAGAAAACCACTTCATGCAAAAGTGTCCCTGCAGTCTTCTCTCCTGGAGTTCAGGCCTGAAAGGTGCTGAACACCACCCTGAGAGCACTCAGCACCTACCAGAAGTGCTCAAAATCTTTCAGAATCAGGCCCTTAGCAGTGCACATCCGTCGTATACTACCTTTCATGCAGTGATGTATTTTGACAGAGAACAGTATGGGGTCTATACATCACAGACTAAAACAATGTTACAAGATCAGTGGCAAACACTGAAATCAAGACATTGAAAGTTTTAAGGTGATATAAGACAACAGAAAACCATCTGTAAGAGGCAACTACTGTGGTTACTATGGCAACCAGCAGGAGAAAAAATATTGGAAAAAATGTTTTTGCAATTGCATGGGGATTAAAAAAGTAAGCAAGCAATAAAGTGTGAAGCTGCTGCTACAGTGATAGCAGTGTGGGGGTGAAGAATAATGGTTTAAATATGTATTAACTAGTAATCAAGTAAAATTACTGCCCTCAAATATAGTGAGGTCACAGCTGTATGTTCCTTTCATTGATTTTGATAATACACAAATGCACACATGAAAGCACCCAAGGCACAACCTATTTTACCAATAATCAGTTTGCTAAATCATTACAATATTAAGGATGAAGGAAACCCCACAAGATAGGCAACAATCAAAGACAGGTAAGAGAAATCGAACAAGAGCCTAGAGTAACAGCATTAAGGTATTGCATGTAAACATCACCAGATGTCCTAAGACTAGTCTTAAAAGCACATTAAAGTGGGTTCAGAATTATTGTCCAAGGTCTCAACACCTAGAACTACTAAGATCTTACACATATCTTCCCTTAATGCGGCAGAGAAGAAGAATGTTTAGTAGAGGAAAATAAACAATACCTGGAGGGTGGAAAGAAAGACGATCAATGACAAGCGTGGAAAGAAGTAGGATGTGTTAACAGTTGTAGCACAAGACTGGAGGTCAGAAGTCTTGTGGTGAAATCCTGGCCCCATTAATGGCAGTGGCAAAACTCTTATTGACATCAGTAGGGCCAGGATTTCCCCCTAGGGTTCTTTCCCCCCAAGGCCGGTGCAACCACTAGGCAGACTAGGCAGCAGCCTAGGGCGCCAAGATTTGGGGGTGCTGCCGCCAGTCAAGACACTGGCTGCAGATGCAGACTGTAGGGAGGGAAGACGTATATGGTAAGAACCACACTCCTAATGAATTGCTCTCCTGCCTTTAGAAATTCAGCGAAGTCCTTTGATTTGATTGCTGTGTTGATAGTACATTTACACAGTCTAGCTCCTTTGTCTTGTAGATTGCACAGCAGCCTGGAGCAGCTTGCGGCAGGAAGTGTAAGACCAGGGGTGAAAGTAATTTACAGGACTTACTGGTATTGCCGGAGTCCTGAGGGGGGCGTGGCCTCATCCGGAAGAGGTGTGGCTGGGAAACCCAGGGACTTTAAATCAACCAGGGGATCCCAGCTGAAGAGGTGGCTGGGAGCCCCCCAGGGCTCAGGGGCAAATTAAAGGGCCCGGGGCTCTGGCCGCCGGGGGGAACCCCGAGCTTTGCGGGGCTGGGGCAGGGATTTAAAGGGCCCAGGGCTCCTGCCACTGAGAGGAGTTCTGAGCCCTTTAAATTCTGGCCCAGCCCGGCCACTGGAGCTGCGGCTGGGATTCAGAGGACTCCGGGCTGGGGCCGGGATTTAAAGGGCTCAGAGCTCCCAACAGCTGCGGGCAGCCCAGAGCCCTTTCAGTCCCCGCCGTGGAAGCCGGTGCGGTCCAGCACAGTGTACTGGCTCTTGCCAGTACGCCGGACCGGACCGGACTGGCTTACTTTCACCTCTGTATAAGACCCCTGCTGGGGCAGAGCTGTGCTGTCAATGCGGTGCAGCCAGGGCCGGCTTGCGTGGCATGCTCAGAGAGCGGGCTGAAGGATTTGCAGGAAGAGGCTCTGTTGCTCCCTGGGGAGAGAAGGGACGGATGCCTCGGCTGGCAGATCTGCTTTAACCCACCTCCCTGCGCCCCAGCTTCCTATTCTCCCGAGCCTGCTTTGGCATGAGGAGAGCGCACTCTCTGCCTCACAGTCCTTCCTGCCCCATGCCCCCCTGCCAGAGCGAGAGCCCAGCATTCAACTCCCCAGCCCGGGTGCAAAACGGACTCGTGAAGGCAAAGCAAGCGACACGCTCCCATTGCCCTGTTGCAATTGCACTTGGCCTGCTGCTGCGTGCCAGGGACAGGAGAGGAGAGCGCCCATTTCACCTTGCGGATCTTTGAATCCTACGCTGCCCCCTGGCCAAACCCAGATTGCGCTCTCTCCCCCCTCCACACCCAAACCCAGTCTGCTCCCCTTCCCCTCCCCAGCCAAACCCGATCCTCCCATTACTGAACCGGTCTGCTCCCCTTGCACTCCCCAGCCAAACCCGAACTCCGACTGACCGAACCCAGTCTGCTCCCCGTCCCTATCAAACCCGATTCCCTCTCTGACCGAACCCTTCTCCACCTAACCTAATATCCCACTGACTTAACCCAGTCTGCTTCCCTTCTGCTCTCCAGCCAAACCCAATCCCCCACTGACCTAAACCCAGTCTGCTTCCTTCTCCTCCCGGCCAAACTCGAACCATCACTGACCGAATCCAGTCTGCTTCTCTTCCCCTCCCCAGCCTAACCCGATCCTCCCAGTGACTGAACCCATTCTGCTCCCCTTGCACTCCCCAGCCAAACCTGAACCCTCACTGACCAAACCCAGTCTGCTCCCCTTCCCCACCTAATCTGATACCCCACTGACTCAACTCAGTCTGCTTCTCTTCCACTCCCCAGTCAAACCTAATCCCTCACTGACCGAACCCAGTCGGCTTCCCTTCCCTATCAAAACCAATTCCCGGCCAAACTCAGACTGTCATTGTCACTGACCAAACCCACTCTGCTCCCCTTTCCCTCCCCAGCCAAACCCCATCCTCCCAGTGACCGACCCCGCTCTGCTCCCCTTCCCCTCCCCAGCCAAACCCCATCCTCCCAGTGACCGACCCCGCTCTGCTCCCCTTCCCCTCCCCAGCCAAACCCCATCCTCCCAGTGACTGACCCCACTCTGCTCCCCTTCCCCTTCCCAGCCAAACCCAATCCCCCAGTATGAAGGAGTATCTGCCATTCTAATTTTATAGAAACAACAAGGAGTCCGGTGGCACCTTAAAGACTAACAGGTTTATTTAGGCATAAGCTTTACTGGATAAAAACCTCACTTCTTCAGATGCATGGAATGAAAGTTACAGATGCAGGTATTATATAAGGACACATGAAAAGAAGGGAGTACCTCTCAAGCGAAGAACCAGTATTGACAGGGCCAATTCAATCAGGGGTGGATGTAGTCCACTCCCAATAATTTGATGAGGAGGTGTCAATTCAAGGAGAGGCAAAATTGCTTCTGTAATAAGCCAGCGACTCCCAGTCCCTATTCAAGCCCAAGTTAATGGTGTTAAATTTGCAAATGAATTTTTGTTCTGATGTTTCTCTTTGAAATCTGTTTCTGAAGTTTTTTTTGTTCAAAGAATAGTGACTTTTAAATCTGTTATAGAATGACCACGGAGACTTGAAGTGTTCACCTGCTGGCTTTTGTATGTTACCATTCCTGATCTCCGATTTGTGTCCATTTATTCTTTTATGTAGGGACTGTCCATTTGGCCAATGTACCTGGCAGAGGGGCATTGCTGGCACGTGACGGCATATATAACATTAGTAGACGTGCAGGTGAATGAGCCCTTGATGATGTAGCTGCTGTAGTTGGGTCCTCTACTGGTGTCGCCAGAGTAGATCTGGGGACAGAGTAGGCAACGAGGTTTGCTACAGGGATTGGTTCCTGGGTTAGTGTTTCTGTGGTGTGGTGTGTAGTTGCTGGCAGACTCCTTGTTGTTTTTGTGGGTACAGACTAACACAGCTACCCTCTGATGCTTGACACCATACTAGGCTCTAATTTTATAAATTTTATTAATAACAATAATTGGATATTATAAAGGTAGAATAAAATGTAGATTTTGATATGAAGGAAGGAAGTGACAGTGTATTGTGTATAATGTATATGATTTATTTTAAGATCCATGCTATGTTGTGCAAAGTGAAAACAATAACAGTGTCAACACTGTCAGGTTATTCATTTATTTTTCTTAAATATGTAGTCTAAATAATGCAATTAATAAATTTTCAAGCCGAACGTGTATTAATTATAATGAACAATGCCATATTACGCAGTATTCATTTTTGAAAGTTTATAATAAGCATTGCTCCCGGGGGAGAGCTGGAGGTGGGAGGCGGAAGGTGGAAGTTTCGCCTAGGGTGCAAAATATCCTTGCACCAGCCCAGTTTTCCCCTCTGTTTTAACTTGCTAGGTCCAGTCCTGCCAACAGTTTCTCGTGTGTGTGTGTGTGTGTGCGCGCCTACACTTAATCTTGAGGAAATCACCTAACTTCCATGTGGCTCACTTTTTTCCAGTTATGTTTTTCTTTTTTTGTTTAATTACAAGTATTTTCCTCACAAGGGATTTTTTAGGATTAATTAATAGTGGTAAAGTGCTTGGAAATCCTTGACAAAAAGGTGTGATGAGGCATACTGTCAGTGACCAACAAGCAATCTAGATGGTTAATAGTAAAGCATGATTTTCTAGGCACCATCTGAATAAACAGTGCTGTAGCACAGTTTGCCCCACATTTAAAGAATACTATATCACCAGTATGAAAAGTTGGAGTGCTTACTTCAGAACACACCACTTATAACTAAGGACTATATGGTACGGTATAACGTACATCTGCATTAATGGAGGGGAAACAAGCAGAGAACAGAACCTCTTTGAAAACCCATTTGGGATTACTATTACAACCTGGTTGTTGCCTAAAATTATATTTCCCAAAGGCATCACATTTGTTGAGTCTGCATGGCTGTAAATGGGAAAGCAGCAGGAAAGAATGTCGATATTTTGCAACTCTCGGCAGCTCACACAGCCAAGAAAATAACTGCACAGAACGGAAGAGAAACATTTAAATTGTTTTTCAAGATCAGCCCCCAAGACTAGAGCAGGTTCAGATTAATGTGGCCCTTCCCCAGTGGTGCAAGTAGAAATCATTTCTTGCTGGTACACTGCACTCATGGGAGAGACATAAGGGGGAAGCGTGACCTCCCCACATGACTCCTCCCCGCCCACCTAGCCTGGGGCCACCGCGCTCTCCTTGTCCCCTCCCCATGATCCACATTGATCCCACATTACGGGGGTGGGGTGGGTGGGAAGAGGGGCTCTGTGCTGGAGACTTCTGCTGTACAGACCCCAGGCAGCAGGACTAAGGGGATGCAGCTGCGTGGTAGGACTAGGGGTGGAGTTGGGGGCAGTACAGCAGCCATGCTGGAGGAGCTGCCAGCGTGAGGCTGCCCGGTGGCCCCGCCCAGTGGCCCCATTTCTGCTCCTTTCCCTGTTGCAGTTCCTGCGAGAGCCCTGGGCTCTCCAGGGAACCACAGTTGGGAAAGGATCAGAACGCCAGCAGCTCCTCTGATGTGGCTGCTGTACCGCCCCCAGCCCCTGCCCTTCCACAGAGCTGCATCTCCTCCATCTGTACAGCAGCCCCGCCAGAGGTGGTTCTTAGCGGGGAAGAAGCAGAACACAGACAGCTCCTCCAGTAGCTGTACCCCTGCAGCCCTGTCCTCCGGCAGGACTACTGTACAGATGGAGGAGAGGGCTTCATGGAAGGGTTGGGTGGGCTCCTCCTCTGTCTTTCTGGTAAGCCGTACCAGCTATAAATCTCTTACTGGTGCTGTATGGCCTACCAGACTGTACCACTGTCCTTGCACCACCGCCCTTCCCTACATGGCCCTGGAACTGGATGGAGCTCAGAATTGGGGGAAGGAACAAGGAAAATTATGGGTCAATTTCTGCTCAATTTGTTTTCCCTTTGACATCAGTGGGACTGCCTGTCTGAGCAAGGTGACAAGGTTTTGCACTGTATGCACACTCATATAGTGGATAGTAGCAAGCACTTCCTCTTGAGCCAATTTATATAGAGTGTGAGTGTCTCTTATTCTCAAATAATTTCATCCCTTAAGGAAAATGAAGCTAGCTGCATCAGTGAATGTTTTTGTGAGATGTTTGACGATTCTTTAAATAGATTCTGGCCATGGAATACATGCCGGTCAGGCAAAATGTTTCTTAACTGCAAATCCATCTAAAAAAGGGGATGATCGGCTAAATATAATTTAAAAATTGGCTAGGTCTTGACTCTTTGCATTTCTACATATAGTCCGAATGAAAGCTTATTCACTTAGAGACTTGAATGAATTAGTCCAAGATCTGACATTTTTCCCTTTTCAGGAAACAAAATAAAATGGTTCTCAAAGGATCTTTATTTAAAAAAAAAAAAATCAGTGCACTTACTCATAGCAGCACGAGTATAGAATTCCAGCATGGTGCCTGGGGAGTAACACATATGTCGTGTTTTCCCTGCCCTTTATAGAGTGACTCACAGGCACATGTTTTCATATTACTTCCTGAGCACTACACTACTACTCTATAATATCCAAATTGTCACAGCTGAGGGAGGTGAAATGACAATCAGACAGAGCTGCAGAGCCCATTCCTTAGCCTATGCTCCAAACTGTACCAGTAGATGGCATTATTTACATATCCACTACAGGGCTGAATTTTCAAAAGTGACTTTTAATTGTGAGTACTTTAATTTTTTGATGCACACTTTAATACACCGAGGGCCTGATTTTTCAGAAGTTCTGAGTCCCCATAGTTCCAATGGTCTTCAGCTGGCATTGAGGATATAGATCGCCACTTGTGTCAGTGTTATGTGATAGAGTCTGGGACATAAAGACAAGTCTCTTGCCCATCACTCTTGTGTGTCGCACCTTTATTATAAGACCCCCAAAATTAGAGGCCACTTTTGAAAATTTGGACCCAAGTTGCCTCTTATCAATGCATCAGTGTCAAATGAAAATTATGATTCCCTTTTTTAATATTATAGCAACTCCTGTTAAATCTGCTCAATAAACATTTTATCCTATTTCTCAGCTATTGTAATGAAAAGTTATTGCTTTTACTTAATCCACTTGTAATTCACCTGTTGCCAGCATCCTAAGCATTGGGCAATGAAAAGGATGCAAAATATCTTTACAAGCTCTAAAAGACTTTGTCAAATACAATGTAAGACATCAAGAGACATAGGCAACTGAGTGCCCCATAAAGGGATCATATTCCAACTAATGAGAGGGTTTAGGATCAACAGTAACATTGGGTAATTTGAAACCTATACAGAGCAGGCCACGTTCATTGCTGTCACAAACAGGCGCAGCTCCATTGAAGTCCTGAGTAGCAATTAACTTGGCCCAGAATTACTATTCTGTATTTAGCCTGTAAACATAAAAAAACCTAAAAGAAAACAAAGCATTTGTCATGCTGTTAACTTTGTAATGGATTCCAATACATAAGCATGAGGATTGAGCTAGGCAAACTTTCAGAGATTGAAATTGTATCAACTTCTCAGTGGTTCCTTGATGAAAGCTTTGGTGTAACAAAAATTTACCCAAGATGAATTACATGGGAGTGATATTAAAATCAGTCACTTTCAGGGATGAGTTTGCTCTGTATGTTGATATTAATAATTCACAGACCAAGTAACACAATATTTTAGGCAGGGACTACTGAATAGGTCTGCAGGAATAATGGAGGTTTAAATGGTTTTAAACTCAAGCTCCATAATAATAATAGGTTTCATGTACTTTGAATCTGGAAAACAGATTCACCAGTAGATGGTGCAGATCTCTTGATTTGGCTTCATTGTGTTGTGTAAGGAATATATTGAGTAAATAACAGTTTCATCTTGCATTAAAGTTTGCTTATTTATAGCTACTGAATTCATTAGCTGAATGCTGATATTCAAATTATATTTTGTATTGTTCTTTGTCCGAGAATCAGAATATTTCCTCCATCAGTGCGTTAAGCCCTGGTTCATTAGTACTTGGCCTAGTCTCACACAGTCCTTACACAGGTAGAAGGCTCAATACAATCAAAGGTCCACTTCTGCCCTCAGTTACATGGTTTCAAACCTTATTGACTTGCCTGGGCAAAGACTGTGGGGCTGAGCCTGTTGTGTTTTATTTGTTGGTATAGGGGTTCATTTTCTACACAGGAAAAGCAGATGCTGAAATCTTATGTGCTGATTGATTAAAACACCAATTGATTAAAGGCTTGATCCAGTACTACTGTCTTCAAATCCCCCTGATGTCAGCTGAGGGCACTCAACACTTCGCTGGAGTGCACTGCACCTTTGCAAGATCAATCTCAAAATTCTTATCACAAACTGAAGAAAGCAAAGAAGAGTAATTGAGACAAAACTCCCGCCTAACTCTTATCTCTCCGCTTCCACCCCCACCCCCCAAAAAACTAAATAGATCTGTTTTGTAGAGAAAGCTTAGATGGGTGGTTGGGCAATGCAATCCTTATCCCCCAGACCACAGCCGCAATGCAGAGCAGCTGGGCAGTCCCTCTGTGGCTGTTATTCTGGGCTGTACAGTAGCAGTAGCTGCAGCCAGCTATGGTCCCTTCATCTGGGGCTTTTGACCAGAAGAGCCATATAGTTTTATAGACCTACCAGCCCCATCCCTTCCCTTTCTTGGGACTTGTCACTCCCCCCTGCTGCAGAGCAATGCAACACAGTCTGTCTGTCATTGTCATTTTGTTCTTTATATTACAGCTATCGCTTGGATTGGTTTTTGTCTCTCCTCCATGCTCTCTGCATCGCTTTTCCACTACCTGTTGGCTGCAGAGCAGCACCATAATGATTCCATTGAATGACAGGCTTTGGGGGCCTTTGCAAGGACACTCTTTGCCCCAAAAGAACATGGTCTATATACATTTGTCACAAACGGAGACCATTGTACACAGAAAGAGATGAAGGTAAGAAAAAAAATAAAGATAGTCAGATGTGCTAATTGGACCTGCTTTAAAGTTCATTGTGTCAGCCTGATGAAGGTTTAATGTGATTCTGTTACTCAGCGAAGAGATTCAAAATCAACCGAGCTCTCTTTTAAAAGATCAGAAATAATTGGATGACAGTTGCTAGGAGGACTGGATTCACACTACCTTGAAACAATGCTATTCTATTAATTGAAAGGCAGAACAGTGGCTAATTATCCATTGGGGAAAAGAAAAAATCCCCCTGCCCCCGCCCCATAAATAAGGTTGCTAATACCTCTTGAGGTAAAGAGTTTGTGTAACTCAGACCCACATTTGCCCAGTTATAAATTTCCAAATGGCATGTTACTGTATGATAAAGGGGAAACCTAAAGAACTTCACTTCCTATTAACTTCTGTAAGTCTGTGTCTAACAAAAATATTTGTACATCTAAGGGCAAGGTTTGCTCTGTGTTACACCCCAAGGAATTCAGTTGAAGTCAAGGGAGAATGCAAAGCTGTATCTGATCCATAATGTCTGAAGAGAAGAGTTAAGAGTCTCCTGTGAGAGAGCTTTTCTTTTAGTCTTCAATCAAGTAGTGGAAATAGAGGTGTACATGTGGTCCTCTGTACACTCTGCACACCACTTTGCAGTGCTGTAGCTGTTCTATTTGGAGCAATACAGTAGCGGAACTTGTAGGCAAAATGAGGGACTGCTCAGTGAATCCATTGCTGTGTCTGTCCATTACCCAGGTCTCCTACAAAGAGCACAGGGATCAGTAATGCTTACAGCAGTCAGAGCTGTTTTGTTGGTGCTCCGTGGCTTTGGGAGGTTTACTCCAATTTTGAGGATTTGACATTAAAAAATAGAACTTTTTAAAAATGATGAAACAGGGAAAACTCAAATTTTGGGGAATAACAAAGTTACTGATCTAAAAGGCTCTGTAATGTGAGTACCTTGGGAGGTACACCTCTACGCTGATATAACGCGGTCGTGGGGAGCCAAAAATAACTACCATTTTAAAGGTGAAATGCCGATATATGGGGTAGTGGTGGCAGGGCTGCAGCGGTGATTTAAAAAGCCTGGAGCCCCGGCCATAGGGAGCCCCAGGCCCTTTAAATTTGCCAGCGGAGCCCTACTGCCACAGCCCCAGGGTAGCAACGGCAGAACTCTGGTGGTAATTTAAAGGGACCGGGGCTCCCTGCAGCAGCCGTAGCCCCGGGCCCTTGAATTTGCCGGCGAGCCCCACTGCCGCAGCCCCGAGGTAGCAGTGGCAGGGCTCCGGCGGTGATTTAAAGCAGTGGTCTCCAAAGTGAGGTGCGCAAGAGTGCACGGCAGGAGGAGCACTGCCGGAGCAGTGACACTTTTTTTTCCTCTTCAGTAGTTTGGCCGGGAGTCCAAGTGC
The DNA here is from genome assembly GCF_003597395.2 of Chelonoidis abingdonii. Taxonomy (NCBI): domain Eukaryota; kingdom Metazoa; phylum Chordata; order Testudines; family Testudinidae; genus Chelonoidis; species Chelonoidis abingdonii. The sequence continues at coordinate 125,594,009 of NC_133772.1, read as the reverse complement.
CTTTTGTTTTTTCCTCTCTCCCTTGGCAGTTCGGCCAGGAGTCCGAACATTTTTTTTTTCTCACTCCCCCTTTTTTTTTTTGCTTTGACAGTTCAGCCGGAAGCAGGAGGTGCGTGCTCAGAAAATTTTTACTGATGGGATGTGCGATCAAAAAAGTTTGGAGACCACTGATTTAAAGAGCTCCAGGCTCCGTTGCCGCAGCTCCGGGTTTGCGGTGGCAGGGTTCTGGCAGTGATTTAAAGAGTCTGGGGTTCCCCACAGCAGCTGGAGCCCCAGATCCTTTAAAGCACTGCTGGAGCCCTGCTGCTACCGCGCTATATGCGAACCCGTGTTCTTTTGGGTCGTGTTATAATGGGGTAGTGGTGTATCTAGATTACACTGGAACAAACCTGTGTGTTGCTGTATTAATGTGAGCATGTACTGACAAATTTCCTCTGGGATCTTGTTTGAGATTGCAGTGCAACAGTGATTATATAAACACTTTAATAGACATGGTCCTAAACAGTATTGCAGTGACTAGATTTTAGGGGTGAGAAAAAAGCCCTCTTCTATATACAAACTATAGCTTGTACCTTACATCCTTGAAGCAGTTTGTGATCTTTTGGGAATGAAAGGTGATATGAAAGTCTAAATTACTAGTATAGTACTATATACCATGTGCATTTATATCAAACATGCTTTGATCCACCGGAGTGCGCAACCCGCCCCACCCCCACCCCCAGAGTGCTGCTTTACCATGTTATATCCAAATTCATGTTATATTGGGTCGCATTATATCTGGGTAGAGGTGTATATACAATCCTACATTGGTGAAATGGAGATTTAACTATGGGGTCAGTCCTTCTGTGGTCAGAATCTGGATATTATAACTTTTACGCTACTGATTTGTTCAATGCTGGCCTTATATAAAGAAAAGCACAGTTCATGTCCCACAAGGATTAGGATGTAAAACACACCCTGGACAGATAACATTTGTCCTGGGTGCTCATTAAAGCACTGTAATTATTATTATTATTATTTATTGTTGGTTGTGTAACTGCATTAATGACTGCACTGGCAGGCTTGGTGGAAGGCAGTGTGTTTTAAGGGAGGGGTTTGAATGAAAAAGATCGAGGCACTGGGAGAGTGAAGGGAGTGAGAAAAAGCAGTAGGAGGTAGTGGGAGTGGACGTGCAGGCAGGGCAAACTTGTTCAGGGCTGGTAGAATTTCCCCTCCCCTTTGCTACATTTCCCATACAAATGCAGACTCCTTAGTGTGGAGCACAAACCTCATTCCCCCCAGGCTGTGTCTAACATCACCTGTTTAGTCTTCCTCTGACTCACACTGGTGTAAACTGAATTGAGAGTGAGCTCGCTGAATCGAACACACTGGATGTTTCCCATGTCACCGGTGCTGAGCACCTATAGTAACCAGTGGTGCAAGTAGAATTCATTTCTTAATGGTACACTGCAATGGGTTGGGGAGGGACACAAAGGGGGGGCCCCAGCTAAAGGGCGGGGGCATGTGACCCCCCCATGTGACTCCTCCCCAACCCGCCACCAGCCCGGGGCCCCTGCGCTCTCCCCATCCCCTCCCCATGATCCACATCCATCTCACGTTACCTGGGGGGAGGGCCCTGTCCTCCTCCCGCTGTGCCAGAATCTTCTGAACCTTTGTGTTGCATTACAATTCTGTGTACATAAGTCCAGACCCCTATTGTCAGTTACATATCTGATCTATCTAATGTATCTAGTCTATTTTTGTGTAATCTCTCTAATCTATTTTGTTTGTCTAATTATAGTCAAACTTTAATCTTATTTATTTTATTCTATTTTTTTAACCTTTGTTTTTATAATTCATTCATCACTGTGATACCACAGGGTAGAACCTAGCCATGTATCTATTAATGTCTACAGCAAGGAACAATACATAGTGATTCTTAAAAGTGGAATGTTAAGAAATTGACACTATTGAATATTATCCTTTAATTTCTACATCTGTTATGAATCTTCTACCATCATTACATTATGTATACATAACAGTTGGTGTCTGATGCTTTTAAAAATTTCCTACTATTGAAAAAATATATTAAGATTAGCCAGTTGGTGTACTCTGCCTGGTATTTTTTATGCTAAACTTATGCCACTGAGACCCTGTCCTCCCTTCTGTTTTTTTGTCTTCTCCAACTGTTATCTCATCCGATGCTTAGATTGGAGGCCCTTTGGAGCAGAGGACTGTCTCTTTATTTCATGCTTGTCCTTTGCTTAGCACACGGGGACCCCAATCCTTCTAGAAGTTGCTGCAGTGCTAATAAATAATAATGACAAATATAAAATGTACTTGGAAAGAAATGTCAGTATTATCCATCAAATATTATCCATCAAAATTAATTTGTAAACAATCAGCTGCTTCCAAGTCTAGTTATCATTTGTGGGGGTGGAATTTTTAAATGTACTGTGTCTTTGAATTCTGCAGCGAACACTGATAAGGGCACCTGCTGTTCTCATTCTGTAATCAATATCTTTAGGAGTAGGATGCTAAATTTCAGCAATACTTGTTCATAACACTGATGATGAGATCTAAAAGCTATATACGTATTTGTGTGGTAAAACCAATTAAA